>NC_135477.1:136278894-136601621 GCF_052094955.1 Ictidomys tridecemlineatus | reverse complement strand
GGAAAGAACAAATCACAGGAAATTGTGGGCATTTAAGTCATTTAGTGTTTTTCTCAAATGTAGATTTAGATCTACATTAAAAATCACAAAACCAATGTTTCTCCTGCAGCATTAGTTTAATTAAAAAACAAACTGGATACGAAGGGATTAATTATGAGAAGTCACTTTGTATTTTTCCTCAAAGTGGAGATCAGTGCTCTAGAACCATCTGGGGAAATTATAAAAACTTAAAATGTTCTGGGAGGCTGAGGCAGGAAGATCTTGAGTTCAAAGCCAGCCTCAGCAAAAGCAAGGCATGAAGTAACTCAGTGAGACCCTGTCCTTAAATAAAATACAAAATAGGGCTGGGTATATGGCTCAGTGGTTCAGTACCCTTCAGTTCAATCCCTGCACCCAAAAAGAAAACAAGAACTTAAAATGCTAATTTCTGCTGACCCCTCCAGATCTACAGTACTGATTCTCTAGGACAGCAGTCAACGTTTTTAAAGAAACAATAGTGATGCTTATTTATAGCAAGATTTGAATATTATAGCTTTCCCCATCTGGATCTAGTCCTACATGAGTAGCAAAATATATTTCATGAAACTTAGAACATATTGCTGCATTGTTTGACTGCAGAATTTGCTTGCAATAGCTTCTTTTATTTTGTTTATCTTTGGTCATGGTAAATGGAACAACAGGCAGAATTGTAATATCACTTTCAAAGATGACCAAAAAACAAAAAAACTAAGACTTCTGAGACGTGATTAAAAGTGTAAGTAAGGAAGCTTCTCAGATGTGTGTTTCATCATTTTTGATGAAACAAAGTATTGTTTTAGATGGTAATAACAAAATTCACTTCTAATGACAAAATAATATATAATTGAAGGATTTACAATGGAAAAAAATGTAATAATTACAAACCTAAAGCTCCCATTGAAATCATTGTTTCATAATCTAATTTCTGTTGATGTGAGAAATGTCAGAACATAACTCTAATAGATAAAACAGAAATGTCCCAAAAGATCACTCAGTCTTTGTGAACCTAAAACCATGAGGGAAAAAGAGCCAGGGAGGTGGCAGCCACCAAATCAAAGAACATGGAGTCACCTGGCCAACCCCCTGGATAATAATTAAATGTTTATACTAGAGTTCCTTATTCAAAAGAAACAAAACTAGCATTGTAATGAATCATTGGTTACTTACAGTTGTAAGTTAATAACTGTAAGTTGAATATAAACTTTGGGAGCCTTGGGCTAAGAAACAGATGGTATAGATGCTATAAGTAGATGAAGTCCATAGATAAACATAGCTGAATTCAAATATCCAATTATAAATGGAACATATTTGCAGCACAAGGAGATAGAAGACAGGATGCAATGTACTTTCTTCCTCCCACTTCAAAGTTGGTTTCGCCCATTTCTCTTCACTAGCTGGCCCACTGGCATACTACAGATAAGGGAGAAGAGATGGTGAATTTGAAAGGAATAATGCTTGATTTGGGAGCATGGACTGGGTCCAGCTGAAGTCCCCAGGTGTGAGACTCTCAAGCTATGACACAGTCTAACCATTTCCATGGGACTAACAACTAAATGTTTGGAAACTAACATTGTCCCTGCCTTACTGAGTTGTGTGCACAGGATGGTAAGTGAGATGGATGGCAGAGTGTGAGGCCTAAACTGTTAACTAATGATGTTAGCTCTCTCTGTGCCTCAAGAGGAGGCTTACAGTCATTAATTAGTAGGCCAAATAAAGTTATGTGTATTTACTGTGATTTAAAGAAGATATAGGGAGAAGCCAAATAGTAGATGTTGGAATTAAGTTCACACAAATGGAAATTGTTGGTATGTAGGGCATCTGCATTATCCTGGGCTCTTAATTGGTACACCTTGTGCTCCCTCCCTATCTCTAGAAGAGTACTGGAATTAATGTGAAAAAAAAAAAAAATTCCATGCACAAGGAGTCCTTACTACCACCTCTTCCCACATAAATCTTTCTGTTCACTTCAAATACTGCTTGCCTTCCTTCAATCCGAAGGGGTCTCTGCCTCTGCTTTGTTCTTAATAGACTTTGTACCTCTCTTAGAGCACAAATACATTCATAATTAAGTTATTGCATGTCTGTCTCTTTGATTAAGCTAAAAGATAAAGTCTATGTCTGATCATCTTTGCATCTTCCATGGACCAAAGCATATCATTTTGCACAGAATTGGCATTTGATAATGTTTAGTCTGCTTAATTTAAAGGAGTCATAAAAATGATCATGAAATTTTGAAAGTAAATACATTTATCCAGATGAAATAATGTGTATGTAGTCTGGTTTTGAAAGTCATAGAAACACCCGTAGAAGGAGATGTCAAAGTTTTCCAATGTCAGCAAAGTCTACCTAGATTAGAGGCCTTAATGATGCTGATGGGTATAGTGATATCAATAAATTTAAATGTATTTGGAAAATGTAATTCAAGAGCATTACATTCTCCATCCTGAAAGTTCAAAATACATTACGGTATATTTACAGGTGGAAGCCATAATGTTTACATACAATCACAGTCATTTTCTGTACTTCAAGTTTGACTCATTACTAGGAATTTTTTTTTTTTAACTAGGAAATTTTTGATAGAACAACTAGTCAAGGCAAATAGTCTTAACTGATATTTAATCTCCAGGTGATCAAAAATCAATTCTACACATTTTATTATTAGGAATGAGTAATTAAAAACGTATCCTTAAATAGGTAATACATTAAGTGAATAAAATAGAAATAGATATTAGCATTTAAAAAACTTGATACAAATCCATTTATTTACGGAAACAATTAGATCATACCATTATTTTTTAAAATATTTTATTAGTTGTTGATGGACCTTTATTTATATGTGGTGCTAAGAATCGAACCCAGAGCCTCACACAGGCTAGGCAAGTGCTGTGCCACTGAGCCATGACCTCAGCCCCAGAGAAAGGGACTTTTTATTTTTATTTTTTTTTTACATTTTATTTTATTTATTTATTTTTTATTGTTGGTTGTTCAAAACATTACATAGTTCTTGATATATCATATTTCACACTTTGATTCAAGTGGGTTATGAACTCCCATTTTTACCCCGTATACAGATCGCAGAATCACATCAGTTACACTTCCATTGATTTACATATTGCCATACTAGTGTCTGATGTATTCTGCTGCCTTTCCTCTCCTCTACTATCCCCCATCCCCTCCCCTTCCCTCCCCTCTTCTCTTTCTACCCCCTCTACTGTAATTCATTTCTCCCCCTTGTATTATTTTTTCCTTTCCCCTCACTTCCTCTTGTATGTAATTTTGTATAACATGAGGGTCTCCTTCCATTTCCATGCAATTTCCCTTCTCTCTCCCTTTCCCTCCCACCTCTCATCCCTGTTTAATGTTAATCTTCTTCTCATGCTCTTCCTCCCATCTCTGTTCTTAGTTACTCTCCTTATATCAAAGAAGACATTTGGCATTTGTTTTTTAGGGATTGGCTAGCTTCACTTAGCATAATCTGCTCTAATGCCATCCATTTCCCTGCAAATTCTATGATTTTGTCATTTTTTAATGCAGAGTAATACTCCATTGTGTATAAATGCCACATTTTTTTATCCATTCATCTACTGAAGGGCATCTAGGTTGGTTCCACAGTCTTGCTATTATAAACATCGATGTAGCAGTGTCCCTGTAGCATGCTCCATACCATTATTATAAACAACTTTACACTGGAACATCTTTTGATTTCTTCCCCCAAAGTTAGCTAAATACCTAGATTTAGTTACATTCAGATATATCCATATAGTCACAGTAAGTTGGTTTTTATTTTATAGCAACCTATGAGTTAAATATATACACAAGTGTATAAAGTATACATGCCCTGTAAAGAATGTACCTCAAGGGATGTTATATTTATTATTTCTCACATGTAAAGATCAACTAGACAATTTAGAGGTCAATAGTGAGCCATTGGTAATTTATAAATGATTAACAGTATCTCCAGCTATAATTTCAAAATCTGAAAACTGCTAGGATCTAGGGAGCAATTTTATCAGCCATTAAAATGTTCTTTAGCTATAGAATAATATATAAACTCTCTACTGATGAGCAGAGCTATTAGTGGTCAACTTCATTTTAAACAAATTTAAATATATTAATATTCCTAATAAATATTTTACAATGTATGCTGGTAACAGAAAAGTAATTCAGCAGACTGCAGTTATCTTAAGGTAATCAAAGGTTCAAGAGAATGTAGGAATTTTGACTGTGGCTACTTTTTATAACCTGGAGTTGCAATTTACTTTTTTATAAAACAAAAAGCCTGTGAGCCTGTTTCCTTACTAGCTGAGCTACATGGTAAATTTCATAATTTCAGGTCGGGCCAAAAGAAATATTTATTAGGCACCTTACACAAGATGACCTGGGACAGCACAACGGTTATAACAGGTTGGCCTTGGGAGCTAACTACCTGATCACATCTTTGGTTCACCTATTTTGTTTCTGAGTGACAGCAGCAGCTATTGAACAGCTCTGAAACTCCGTTTCCTCATCTGTAGAATGGATATGCTGTTAAGGATGATCTCCATCTTGTAGGGCGTGGGGTTTCTTTAACAAGTCCTAACGTTGTAGGGGAGATGTCTGGTAATGCTAGCTGATTTACTGTGGTCTGAAAGGCACTTTTTAGTGCTGGGCTTTCAGGATGAGGACAACATGATTTCCTCCTATTAAATAAGGCAATTCTTCAGATCTCAAATAGTCATCAATTAGCCTTCTGCATAATCCCAACTGGAAGTATTTTATTGTCAATTAGCAAGAGAAAAAAATGAGAGATACTTATTTTATTCTTCCAAGATGTATAATTTACACAGTGGTAGAGGTTTTTTTGTTTTGTTTTGTTTTAATTTGAAGAATTTGGTCTTGAGGAAAGGATTAATTTGAATAAAAGCCCAATGAGGAATAAATTCACACCTGTTGGTGTCCCAGCAGCCCTTCAAAAACATTCTCTGAAAAGTGCTTTTTCTGGCCTGTTACGGTTATAATTGGTTTACAAGTGTTGCTGATCTCTCTCTCTAGAAAATGCCTGGAAAATACTAATTCATTTCTAGTTCCTTCCTTCTTGAGATAAAATTTGAATTTATAAGTTCAAATTAAAAGATCAATACACATTTCCAGACCAACATATCCTCTCACCTCGAAAAGGCTATTATTTTTTTTTTTAATTTTGAAGAAGCCAGTGGATTAGCTAAATGTACATTATCATTTTTTTCAGGGCTAAGTGCATTTGCACATGACCCTGGAGACCTATAAGCAAGCAAAGTCCAATGTGAACATTTAGAATTTTCCTGATTTTTTTTTTTTGAAATTTTGCCTTTTTCCTCTATTACTCAATAGCCTTTCCTCTTTCCGTGACCAAAATCCAAATATAGCAGGCTTGAGCAAATAAAGAAAACTTATTGGCTCACACAGGAAAAAAAAAAAGAACCTAGGATAAATTGGTTTGGGGGATAGATGAACCAGAACTCAATAAATATCATCAGAGCTCCATCTCTGCACATGTGGGTTCAATGTGCCCTAACAACCTGATTCCTCTCCTGCTGAAAGTGTAGCCCCTGCAAGAAGGCAGCGTGTATCCCTCTCTACCTGCACATCTCCCTCTTCTTGTGCCACATGTCCAGTCCTGTATCAAGGGACTTGAATATAGGTCACCTCCCTACCCATCTTGAGAAATGCAATATAGGGAGTTAAATATGAACAGAGACCTGGAGATACACTACCCACATTTGGATCTCAGCCCTACCTACCACTTACTACATTAATAATGTTAATTATTTAATTTCAATTTCTGCATGAGAAATTGAAGGAGAATGGAGGCAATAATTAATTGTACCTGTCTCATAAATTTGTTGGGGGTGTGACTGAGTTAGTACATCTAAGGCATTTAGAACAGTGTCCACCATCTAGTATCCCCTCTGCAAGCATGAGGATGGTGGGGGTAGGCATAAGAGGAGGAAGGAGGAGAAAAAGAAGGAGCAATCAGAAATGGATGGCCCACCAAAAGCATATGAATAAAGGAAGAACAGTCTTAAAAAGGAATTAAAGGACCAGAGTGGTGGCCCAGCTACTCAGAGGCTATTGGATCTCAAGTTAAATGTCAGCCTGGGCGACTTTGTTACAACTTGTCTCAAAATAAAATTGAAAAAGAGGTAGGGATGTAGGGGATGTAGTCCAGTGGTAGAAAAATCTGTCTAGTATGTGCAAGTGCCTGGGTTCAATTCCCAGAACTGGAGAAAAAAAAAGATTCAAAACTAACACATTTTTTTCCTAATACTGATGTCAACCTGCTATGCTCTGGGTTTTTTTTTTTTTTAATTTAGTTTTGTTTTGCTTGTTTTTTTTTTCCTTGCTAGATTTCCACATAATTTGAATACTAGAAAGATAAGTCTATATTGTAATAAGTAAATCTCAATTTATACTTAAGTGTCCTAAGTATAAATATGTTGTTTTTCAGCCTTTAAAAATGAAGCATATTGGAAGGGTGTGGTTTAAGACTTTAAATGATTTTCATTTTGATATGTATATAACTAAAGCATTAATATTTGGCATGATTGTACAGTAGGGTAGAAACAACTATGTCAGACATATCTTTCAACATATAACATTACTCTCTAGAAACGTCTTTCCTACAGGAAATGGATGGCATGTTAGTTGTCCAAGTAGGGAAAAAGGAGGTGAAAGAGACAAGGGAACAAGAAAGGAAGGAGGGAACCAAAATAAACCCACTCCTGCGTAGAGCATTGGAAATGTGGCACTAACAAAGACTTCCTGTTCCGCGTAGAGTAAGTGCTGGCAGAGGCGGCGTGCAGGGCTGTGGGTGTACTCAGCTGTGCAGAGCTGATTATAGAAGATGAAAGGGCTTGGCAATTTATTTCATCTCATACTGAAGCACTGCTGACAACTGAAAGTGAGGACAGAAGGATTCATTTGTTCAACTTCTGTTTTAAAAAACAGACTTCAAATGATACCACAGAGAAAAAGGAGGAAATGCTGTGGTGTTATAAAACGTCTATTTAAAACACACACACACACACACATACACACACACACACACACAAGAGCTGCAGCATTTGTATTTTGTAAATGGGTTTGGAAGGCAAAGGGGTTGGCTTTTTTTGTGTGTGTGGTTGTTTTTTGTTTTTTATCAATTCCCAGGAACATAATGTATGTATACAGGATTCATTACTAATCAGATAAACCACATTCACTCAATCTGACCAAAGTTCTCCCTGAGTTCAGAGATGATTTAGAGTGAAAAAGAAAAAAAAAATCTAACAATGAAATGTTTAAATACTTTAGAAAATTGAAAATGAAAAAGATTTTATTTAGGATCTTTATGTTAACAGTGAATAGACATATGTGACATGATTGAGAATCTATTTTAAATTTCATAATCCTGGTCATTTCAAATTTTAATTCACAAATCCAGATTGTCTTTATTTGTCTACATTATTGTGTTTGCTTAAATTTTTGCAAGGAGCCATTATTGTTCCTTTTAAATAAAATGTAATATTACTTTTCATCGGCATATTAAATGTTTGAGAATGAGGCATATTTTTTTAAGCTCAAAGATTCATAAATTATTATGAAACCTAATCTACCTAGCAAAGTGGTCTTATCCCAAAAGATTTATAAATATGGATAATATCACACACTGATATATCTTTAATTATTTGTGATTAATTACACAAATATAGATCCAAATGCTAATGGATAAGATAAAGAAATACATTCTGCCTGTACTCATTAAAAGTATCTATAACCTGAACACATCATTCTTAAGCAATTACTTTCTTAGGCAGTTTAGTTGAATGATTGATTTTTTTCTGTCATTTATATAAAAAATTTGATTATCTTCACTGTCTTAAATGTAGGTTTTCTTTGCAAGAAATCATCAGAACAATAGAAATGGAAAATATTATGGCTAAAATAAATTTTCTCTCCATAAGCCCTTTTAAAACCATTAAATTTAAGAGTTCATTTTGCAACAATATTTTTGGAGAAACTGCTGTGTGTCATGCACTGTTTTAGGAATAAGAGAGAACAGCATTTACCAAAAGCTATTGTTGTGAAGCCACCACATGAAGCTGTGCAGGTTGACTCTGCTTGCTCCACGAGCACCATCCATATATTTCACAGTGTAAGACGGGACCCCTGGAGTTGTGCAGCTCACAACCTTGCTATTAGAGGAGACGGAAAATGTACAAATAAATTAACTGGCAAATTTGTTTAGAGTTATGATTTTTATTTTTAAAAAACAAATAATGCTATAAGTTGGACTAGGGTAAAGAAGAAAAGCTACATATATGACAAGAAATTTCAGGGAAAGTCCTGCTAAAGATTGTTTGAACCCAAGAGTCAACGCCCAGCTGGTCAATACAACAAGGTCCTGTTTAAAAATATAAAGAAGAAGTAATGTTTAAATTAAGATGGGAATGGTGTGAAAGTCTGAGCAAGAACATTCTGAAACACAGGAATGAGTTTGGCCGTCTCTGGGGTCAGAGAGAAAGCCTCAAATAGAGGGATGAGCAGGGTATGGACAGACAGAAGCAAGGTCACAGGTACAAAAAGGGGCCACTCTTCAGAAGGTCTAATAGGTCAATGAGTTTGACACTTTTCTAAGGGCAAAGGGAAGCCCCTGGAGAATTTCTTTTCATCTAAGGGTGATGCTGGTGTTTTGAATAGCACAAAAGTAGCTCAGCACTGAGGCTCCTACTTCAATTCCCTATGATTCATAGTATTCCTATGATTCTGGTGGGAGTTTGAGGTAAGAAGAGCAAGTATAGAGACAAATTACAAAGACTAGTGATCACTTCATTGAGCTTCTAATTTTGAAACATCATCCAAATCCTGCAGAAGCAAACCCAATGCCATGGACTATATAGGTTTTTTTGGCTGTCTGAGTAGTTATTTTCAAGGGCACTCAGAAACCTAATAGTACATTTTTGCTCTAATAAAATGAGTAGTACTGAAACCAGATGGAAGACTGAACATAACTCTGAAAACAAGCTGTTCTAAGCAGTGGCCCATGCACAAGTGGACTCTGACCTCAAGCTCCTCTCTTAAGGTTATATAAGCATAATGTTGAATGTACTATCAAGTATTCAACAACACTCAAATATTGAGTATAGGTTAATATATATAGATTTATATTGAATCATGTATACCAAATTAGAGAAAAATGTAATCACTTCTATGTAAGCTGGCATTTTTTATTGAAAATACCAAAAATATCCATTGGTATACCCATTGAGCTAGGAAAACATAAAATCTTACACCTGCTCTTAAAATAGATAGCCAATAAATGAATAAATGTTTTGAAAAGAGTAGACTTCAATCATTTCTCACTCATTGAAAATGTCATTTAATGGAAATTACTTGAGTTGAAAGTTAATTTGAAATTTTTTATTTTTAATGAGAGAACTTAATTCTGATATAAGGGATGCCTATAATTTTATTAATAAAGAAAAATTATATATATATATAATTATATAATATCTATCAATTTATGTCTTTAAAAATAGCAACTCCATCCAAACATATAATAATTTTGATCAGTATCAACGTGCATACTGACTTTTTAGTCATATATATTTTTATGAAGATAACCTAGGGAAAGTAATGATTGATTTAATTAGAATGTTTTGGAAAAGTCTTTCCTAAAATAAACTTTTCACAAGTTTCACTCATAAAGCTGTTAATTTATAGGGAGATGCTTAAGAAGATGTCATAAAATGATTCTTGTGGGTAACAGGAAATATGAAAAATAAATAATTGACTCAAGCACATAACCACATCAATAAACTAGTTTGATAATGGAACAGTAAACTTGGTGATTTTTTTCATGCCCTTCCCTTTCTCTTCTTTTTAGTGAAGTATAAATAACACACAGTGAAATGCACATGTCTTAGGTTTACAGTTCAATGGGTTGTGACAAATGTGTGTACCCGTATAAGTAACACCCACACTACAGAAATTTCCTTCACGGTCCTTCCTAATTGTCTCACCCTTCCTGCTGAGGCAATCACTGTTCTGATTTCTATCACCACAGTTAGTTTTACCCGTTCTGATAATACTTTAAAGTATATTACTTAGCAATAAAAAGGAATGAACTATTTAGAGGCACAAGGATGGTGCTAAATGTCCAAATAATTATGAGTGAAAGAAAACAAACAAATAAATCCGACATTATTCCATTACATAAAATTTTAAAACATTCAAACTAATTTTTAGTGACAGGATGCAGATCACCAGCTAACTGGACACTAGGGAGAGAGAGTAGGAGGGAAGAATTACAAATGGGCATGAGGAAAATATTTGAGAATATTCAGATGTCAAAACTTATCAAATTGTATACTTTATTTTTATTTATTTATTTATTTTTTATTGGTTGTTCACAACATTACAAAGCTCTTGACATATCATATTTCATACATTAGATTGAAGTGGGTTATGAACTCCCAATTTTACCCCAAATGCAGATTGCAGAATCACATCGGTTCACGTCGGTTACACATCCACAATTTTACATAATGCCCAATTAGTAACTGTTGTATTCTGCTACCTTTCCTATCCCCTACTATCCCCCCTCCCCTCCCCTCCCATCTTCTCTCTCTACCCCATCTACTATAATTCATTACTCTCCTTGTTTCAAATTGTATACTTTAAATACATAGTTGATTTTGTCAATTATATCTCTGTAAAGCTGTTTAAAAACGCCAACTTTCAAATGGCAATTCAATTTCCTAGGTAAATAAAGATTATTTTGCAAGTCACACTGAGCTTTCTTCTTCAACAAGTAATTACACTTCATATGTTTTTTTTTTAAATTGGAGAAATTTTGACCATTTTTCTTCAAAAATTTTTTGCTAACATGATTTTTTTTCCTTTCCTATGATTCCAATTTCATGGATATAAAATATATTGTCCCAAAATATAAAGGTCAATACAGCTTTTTAAAATTTTTCTTCCAATCCCTTTGCTTCTTTCTCTCTCTTTCTCTTTCTCTCTCTGGCTCTAGTTTTTGGTTGGCTTGTTTCTATTGGCTTATCTTAAAGTTCCCTGATCTTTGATTATCCTGTCTGTTCCCATGGGCTCCAGTAAATTTTCCATTCATTTCTTTAATTTCCATTTGATTTGATTGTAGTTTCCATATATTCACTGTGAATGCTTGTATGTTCCCCCATTATGTCATCTTTACCTTAAATCTTTGCAAATATTTATGATATAGTTTTAAAATTCTTTGAGTGATTCAAAGCCCTAGTTTAAATTTTCTTCCAGTATGAATTATAAAATTGCAATTACACATCATTTTGCTATGAGCGGATGACTCCTTTATATAATGTTTGTTTAGTTTTGATGTACTGCTCAAGCACAAACTCTCTACGCCCAAATTCTTTCCATCCCTGTTTATTCAATATTGTGTATATTTATTATGAAATGTGCACTGAATTTAAGATTAAAAGTCTTGTTAGTATTGCCCTCATTATAAGAAGAAATTTATTGTCTACTAAACTTTTCATTAGGTTCAATAAGATATTTAGTTATTTGTATCAATGACTGACCAACCAAAAGAAGATGGAAATAAGCCCAGTTCTACATTTAAAATAATTTTTCTTTTTTAAAAAACAATTTTGTATGCCTGTTATCTTCTCTCTTAAAACAGCAAAAAAATTGAAAGATGTCTCATTCACATTTATTTTAAAGTGATGCTATACTTTATTTAAATTTTTGTTGAGCTACAACTCACATAAAAGTGTGCATATCTTGAGTTCAGTTCCATGATTTTGACAATTAAATACATGTACGTAACAACTACCCACATTAAGATATAGAATATTTGTATTATACTGAAAATTTTATTCATGCTCTCTTTTTAAATTTGTTTTAATTAGTTATACATGACAGTAGAATGCACTTATATACTTTGATATATCATACATAGATGGGATATAATTTCTCATTTTTCTGAGTATACATATAGTAGAATCACATTGGTCATATAGTCACGTACATACATAAAGTAATAATGTCTGTTTCATTCTACTATCTTTCTTATGCCCACATCCCCTGCCTTCCCCTCCTTTCACTTCCCTCTACCTAATCTAAGGTAACAGTATTCTTTTTTTTATTACAATTCTCAATACACATGTATACCACAATTTTTGTATCTCTGTATATAAAGTATGTTGACACCCAATTCAAGTGTTCATACATGTACTTTGTATAATGATGTCCATCACATTCCACCATCCTTTCCAATCCTCTGCCCCCTCCTTTTCCCTCCTACCCCTCTTCCCTGTCTCTCCCTCCCAATCCCACTATGAGTCAACCTACTTATATCAGAGAAAACATGTGGAAGGCATCAATCAAACTTTTTTTTTACTGTGAAGTAATACTATGTTATACAAATATTCCATAGTACAAAATAATACTACAATAATTTTGTATATATTTTCCTATTTCTTATTATTATTGGATTTTTTAAAAATTTGTATTATGGAGAGTCTGCTATGAATGTTCTTGTATACATCTTTCAGTGGGTATATGTTTTTATTTTCTTTGGCTTAATTCCTAGAAGTGGAATTTCTATGTCATAGGATATGTATGCTTTGCTTTATCATTGTTTTTCTTATTAATAGAGTTTATGGTGTTTGTTTTTCTTTTAACCTTCTTACATTTTTAGATATTAGAGAAAGTTTCTTATAAACAACATGTAGATGGGCCTTTTTATCAAGTTTCACAGCTTCTTTAGTTTTACTGGGGTACTTAGTTCATTTACATTTAATGTAATTTATGACTTTGTTTAGTTCAGTATAATTATACCATCTTGACATTTGATTTCTATTTGTTCCATCTGTTATTTGTTCCAATGTTTATGTAATTTTACATTCTTTTGAGTTTACATATTTTCATTATTCCATTTTTTCTACTTTATTAATTTTTAGGTCACTTCTTTGTGTGTGTGTTTGTATGTCTGTCTGCACATGATTTAGTGGTTACCCTAAAGATTTCAATTTCTATACTTATGTCAGTAATCACTTCAAATAAGATCATACCATTTAAAGAACAATTTCATTTAATCTCACCCAATTATTTATATTCTTACATATTTTAATTCATCATATCCTATAAATCTAATAACCCATTGTAATTGTTTTGCTTCAAATAATTAATTACATTTTAAAGCACTTTAGCAATTTCATGGGTCTGTGAAGACTGAATTAAAGTTTAAGGTCACCAAGGGGCCAATAGCCTAAAGAGAGGAGTTCAAAGAATTGAGCCCAATACTCTGATAAAAATACTGCTTAGATTCTTAATCTCATAGCAGCTAGTTTCTGCTATGCTCTTCTACTTTTTAGACTACTTACAAATTGGCAATTGTCTCAAGAGAAAAAGAGGCTCCACATCATGATTCTGGGGAGATAGAAAAAATAGAATGAAAAGACGACCAAAAAGATGGGTTTCTGATAAAAAAAAAAAAAAAAACAAAACTCAATCCTTCCATTGACTACAGTCTAAGAGTGAGGTTAAACTGGAAATAGGCCAGATTTACAAAGATGACACCAAGCTGTGAATAACCTCAGCCTTTGTTTGGATTAAAGTAATCCATGCTTGTGCTAATTACCTCCACAAGCTAAAGAAATCCTTTGCAGGGAAGGATAACATTTTTTCTAGAAAGTCTGTAATTTTCATATATATTTTCTCTAAGTCTATAAAAATAAAAATCAGATATACAAGTAAGAAATAAGGGAAAAGAAGTGGAAAAAAAAACTGTGCACATGCTATCCAGATATTGATTCTCAGACACAGACTTTATATTAACTGTGAATAATATATGAAAGATAATTAATGACTAGGTGAAGAAGTCAACCAGATACTTGGAATTTATCAAAAGAATAGATAGAAATTCAAAATTAAAAAATAATATTTGAAACCAAGAATACAAGTCACCTCAAATCCACCAGAATAGCTTAAATTAAAGCCACTTACTATGATGACAACGTAGAATAATTCCTGCACATTGTTAATGACACAACCACTTTAGAAAAATATATAACAATAAAACCACATACACACTTTTCCTAAGACTCAGCAATTCCACTCCTAGATACTTAAGCAAGAGAAGCAAAAAATATTCAATCATATACACACACAAATACTTATACAAGTGTATTTGTAACAGCTTTGTTTGTAGTTTCTCAAAATGAACTTTTGTTTATCAACATAATGGATTAAAAATAAACTGTGAAACATGCAATGAAATAATACGCAATAATAGAAGGGAGTGGATTATTGTTATAGGTTAAACTGCATCCTACCACAAAAAAAAGTTATGCTGAAGTTTTAAGTTTTTTATACATGGTACCATAGAATGTCACTTTATTTAGAATTATGGTTATTACAAGGGAAAAAAGTTTAAAAAATTCATCAAGTGGGTGGGTCCTACTCCATTGTGACTGGTGTCCTTATTAAAAGGGGAAATTTGGACAAAGATATATACAGAGGGAAAATGATGCAAAGACACATGGGGAGAAGACTCCCATATGACTGAAGTGATGTATCTACAAACCAAGAAATGCCAAGGGTGGTGGTAAACACCATAATTTAAAAGAGGCAAGAAAAGATTTCCACCAAGGTTCATTAAGAGAGCATGCCCTTCCAACATCTTGATTTCTGATTTCTATCTTCCCATAACTGGAGGACAAAAATTTCTGTCCCTTCAAGCTACGCATTTTTGATCCTTTGTTTCAACCATCCTAGGTGACTAATAACTACTTACACATTTAAAAGCATGTATGAATTTCAAAAGCATTGTATTGAGTAAAAATTCATCACATGAATGATATACACTGAATAATTCACTTTATTTGAAGTACAAACAGGCAAAAATAGTCTATGGTAGAAAAATAACATCACACAAGCAGTTGCTAATGGGTGTGGAGGTTGAGATTGACTGGGAAGGGGCCTGAGGAAACTTTCTGTATGGTGCTAATGCTTCATATCTAAAGGGTTCTGCATTTTATGGGGTTGAATTTTGTATCCCCAAAATATATGTTGTTTATACAATTGTTTACATTTATCAAATGTTTAACATAAAATGTTCAAAAACCGAACATTTAAGATTTGTGCATTTCATTGTTTGTATATTATACTTTTCAAGAAGAAAATATGTTAACTAAATAATAAACTTCAGTTGATATGCAGTCTAAAGTATCTAGAAGGAAGTATACTGATATAAGAAATTAAATTTGAAATAAATCAAAAAGTAAGACTGATGAATGAACAGGGAGAGATGTAATAACACAAATATAATTTAACATTAATGGTAGAATCTAGTTGATGGATATATGAATGTTCAATATAACATTCTTCTAATTCTTCTGTTTGAATATTTTCATAACAAAATGTTAGAGAAAAGGGGGATATAATATAGGAGTTTACCAGAAAATTAGATATAGTTGAAGAGAGGTTTAGTCAAGTTGAAGCATACAAAAATAAAAGGGAATTGAAAATATAGAAAGGGGCATTAAATGATACTAGGCTTGATCATAATGTCTACAATAAGTATAACTGAAGTTCTGGAAAAAGAGGAGAAAGAAAATGGACTAAATTTAATATTTTCATTAAAAAGATGATAGATAAGGATTTTTCAAAGAAGATGAAATACTTTGAGCCACATATATAGTTAATGCAAGCAGGATAAATACAAAAAACACAATTAGACAAACATAATTAACTATTAAAAATAAATGCAAAAACTTCTAAAAGCATTCTGTAAAATAACAGTAAGATTCAGAGAGGGAGAAAGCAGAGAGAGAGAGAAAGAGAGAGAGAGAGAGAGAGAGAGAGAGAGAGAGAGAGAGAGAGAGAGAGAGAGAGAAATGATGATAAAAGCCAAGAATGAATGGATTAACATCTTAAAAGTGAGGCACATGGACAGAGGCAGCATTTAATGGGCTCCTATTATGTATGTGCCACATTCTGTGCTAAACCCTTTACACAGCCTCATTTAAACTTCACATCTTCCTAATGAGGTAGAATTAACATCCACATTTTAATCAAAGGAAACTGAACCTTGGAAAATTTAATATTTGTAGAAAGTCAGACAGCTGAACAGTGGGAACAGACTCCCAACATATTCATTGTGACAGACTCCAACATATTCATCTTATATATTTTGTTGCTTCCTGTCTGTTTCTCCTTCTTCTTCTTCTTTTTCTTTCCCCATTGCTGTGGGTCTGGCTAGAATCTGGGGTCCAGCATTCCGTGTCTTGACAATCTCACTGCCAATTCTTGCAGTACTCCTATCAATATGTTTGGGTTAATCCTGGAAAAGGAGACAGAGGAAACTGAATGTGGTGCAACACCAGAATCTAATATTGGATAACAAGGGTACAGATCACATTATTATAGATACTGGAGCACTCTCTGTGGAGAAAATCCATTTAATTGGCAACTTTTCTTTGAATGCAATACTGTATAGCTACTTTCCATTTTGACACTATAGTAGATGACTGAAATGTTACCTTCTGTCTTGTTAGCACCGGATTGTAAAGTGTATATTATTATAGAAAATTGACAAGGTGATGAGCTGTCATTTTAGCTAAGAGAATATCCTATTTTTAATGAATATTATTTCACAAGGAAATGTGCTGATGACAGCTTATTTCAGTGGAAACTGCTGATGCATAGCCAACATTATATCAGTAGTGAAGATACCTAAAAAACTCTACTTGATGCAAAAAATGTGTTTACAAGAATAATATTTACAAAATGAGTACATAGAACAAGCAAAATATTTTTATACACAGTATTTATTATAGAAAGTTGGATATTTTATAGGAGATATCCATTTCACATAGGGTAATAATTTATATAGTAATGTTATTTTATTTGCAAATATTTTTCCTATATGTCTTCAGAATAAAATATGTGGGTAGATGGATGTGTGTGTGTGTGTGTGTGTACAGATGGTCCCAACTTCTGTGAGCCAAGTTACAATTTTTTGACTATATGATGGTGTAAAAATTAACACACAGAAGAAAACATACTTTAATTTAGAATTTTTGTCTTTTCCCAGGCTAATGATATGCTATGTTATATGCTGTAATGATGCTGAATAGAAACAGTGACATCCCGTTTCCACACAATCACAAGAGTGAACAGTGGATACTATACAGTGTACTGTCTTGCAAAGCTGTAATCTTTTAAAATGACATCCAGCAAACATATTCTACCAGTTATCCTGACTTGTCTAGAAATGTCTGAAATTTAGTTGAGGCTCAGACTTAATGTCCTAGTTACTCATATAATGAGTAAGTTTAGTGGTCTGACAAAGTTTAGTGGCCTGACAACACAATAACGATGTTTTGATTTTCAGATTCCATGGGTTCACCTTCTCGCTGATTCTTTTGCTCCTCTTTTGAGCTTACTCATGTAGCTGAATTCTACTGATGAATCATCTGGGGACTGGCTCAACAAGGACCTTGAGGATGACTGGACCCCTCTCTGAAAATAATCCTCATCATTTGGTAGTGTAGACTAAGATTCCTTTCATGACAGAAAGAGTGCACCAAATCAATAAAGACAAAGCTGCCAAGCCTCTTAATACCCAGGTTCTCAAATGACACAGAATTATACTCATAACATTCTGTTGGTCAAAGTCACAAAATCAGCCCAAATTCAAGGAGAAACAAAATGTACTTCATAAGAGGAGAGGAATGCAAGCAGAGAAATGGTATGATTATTCCAGCTATCTTTAAAGTTGATCAACCATAGTTTATCCTCTGGTCATACAATGGCACATTCCTTGCACATACAAAATATATTATCTCCTTCCCAAGACTCTGAAAATCTCATTCAATTACAGTATTATCTCAGGCTTTCTTACTCTAGGGAATTATTTTTGGTTAGTATGTTAGTCAAATTTTTATAACTAAAATACCTGAAAAGAACAACTTTGAAGAGGAAAAGTTTTGGGGGGGGGCTTACAATTTCAGAGGTTGAGTTCATGGTCAGCCATCTCCATTTCTCTGGACCTGAGTTAAGAAGAACATTATGGCAGAAGAGTGTGGTAGAGGAGAACTGCTGAGCTAATGGAAACTGGGATCAGAGAGGGCAAGGAGCCTAAGGCAAAGTAGGATCCCCAAGGTCAAGCCCAAGTAACCTACTTCCTCCAATCATGCCACCTCCAGGCAGCCCCTTCAGCTCTCAATGGATTAAACCACTGATGAGGTCAGAGCTCTCATATCTAATCACTTCTCCAAACCCCCACCTCTAAACATTGCTGCTTTAAGGTCCAAATCTTCGAATACAAAAGCCTTTGGGAGACATCCAGATGCAAACCATAATGAGGCCCCATGACGTTAAATCACCTCATGATGTCTTGGTCATCTTAGTTTCTGTAAATAGAGTCTATAATGTTTGTCCAGTGACAAATCGCCTAAAGATGCACTTCTCAGAACAGAGCCTTGTTGTTAAACAACCCAGAGCTGTAAATAATTTGTAGAGTAAAAAAGTAAATTGTAAAAAGTTTCAAAATACCATAATTTCTAAATTTTGTTTTATAGGCTTTTGTTTGGTAGAAACTGAAATGTGAATTTTAAAATACAGTAAAAGAGCCAGGCTTGGTGGTGTTCACCTGTAATTCCAGTGGCTTGGGAGGTTGAGGCAGGAGGATTGTGAGTTAAAAGCCAGCCTCAGTAAAAGCAAGGTGCTAAGCAACTCAGTGAGATCCTGTCTCTAAATAAAATACAAAATAAGGCTGGGGATGTGGCTTAGTGGCTAAGTGCCCCTGAGTTCAATGCCCAATACACCAACCCCCCTCAAAAAAAAAAAAAAGAGTAAAAGAAAATGTAAAAGAAGCATCAAATGTGTTTTAGTCTAATAAAGCAAACAATTTGTGTTTATTTTTTAAAAACTATATTTCTTTGATATCCTTGGAGGAGGAAATTGAATATGATTCCTTGGGAATTTTTAAATTATTAATAATATTATTTCCTGGCTTTTATATTCTTGGAATTTTTTATTTAGTTGCACAATTTTTATGCCTCCCTCTTTCTTCTTATTATTATTATTGGGCATTTAACCTAGGGGTACTTAACCACATCTCCAGTCTGTTGTTTATTTTTTAATTTTGAAG
The DNA here is from genome assembly GCF_052094955.1 of Ictidomys tridecemlineatus. Classification (NCBI taxonomy): domain Eukaryota; kingdom Metazoa; phylum Chordata; class Mammalia; order Rodentia; family Sciuridae; genus Ictidomys; species Ictidomys tridecemlineatus. The sequence goes on along the minus strand of NC_135477.1, from coordinate 136,582,447 downwards.
CAGGGTCTTTGTAAGTTGCTTAGGGCCTTGATAAGTTGCTGAGGCTGCTCTCAAACTTGTACTCAACCTGCTTAAGCCTACTGAGTTGCTAGGATTACAGGAACGTACCACCACACCCAGCTTCCCCGTTTTCTTTTTATTCGTGCATTATACTTGTACTTAATGTTGGGAATCCTTATTCTATATTTATACATGCACACAATAAAACAATATAATTCAGTCAATATAATTTCCCAGTATTTCTTTTTTCCTTCTTCTCCTTCCTCCCCCTGGTTTCTTTCCTTTACTCCACTGATCTCCCTTTTATTCTATGCTATCTCCCTCCCTTCCACCTTTCTTTTCCTTTTTCTTCTCTACCTTCCACATATAAGAGTCAACATATGATCCCTGGCTTTCTGAGTTTGGCTGATTTGACTTAACATAATGTTCTCAAGTTTCATCCATATTCCTGCATATATTTCATTCTTCTTTGTGACTGAATAAAACTCTTATATCACCTTTTCTTCATGTATTATCAGTTGACAGACGCCTCAGCTGGTTCCAGAGTTTGGTTATTATGAATTGTGCTGCTGTAAACATGGGTATATACCTATTTCTATAGTATGATAACTTTAGTTCTTTAAGATAAATACCAAGGAGTGGGTTAGCTGGGTCATAAGGTGGTTCCTCATCTTTTGAGTAACCTCTTTTGCTTTCCATAGTAGTTGTATTAATTCTCAATCTACCAACAGTGTGAACGTGTTCCTTTTTCTCCACATCTTCTCTGGCATTTATTTTTGTTAATATTTTTCATGGCTGCCATTCTGACTGAAGTGAGATGAAATTCCAGTGTAGTTTGGGTCTGCATTTTTCCAATTGCTATCAATGGTGAACACTTTTTAAAATATACTTGTTGGCTATTTGTATTTCTTCTTTTGAAAATTATCTGTTTAGTTCATATGCCCATTGATTAATTGAGTTCTTGGGTTCCTTGGTGTTAAGTTTTTTGATTCTTTATGTATTGTGGATGTTAATCCTCTGTCAGTAAAGTAGCTAGCAAAGATCTTCTCCCATTCTGTAGGTTCTCTTTACATTCGGAATGATTTCCTTTGCTGTGCAAAAGCTTTCATTTGATGCCTTCCTATTTATTAACTCTTGGCATTAATCTGTAAGATTTAGAGGTGTAATTGAGAGAGCATTTCTTGTACCAATATTGGAATATTGAACCTAAGTCTTCTTCTAGGAATTCCATGGTTTTTTAATTCTTAAGTCTTTGACCCATTTTGAGTTGACTTTGATGAAGGGTGAGATATAATGTTCTATTCAACATATAGATAAGCAGTTTTCCCAGCACTATTTGTTAAAAAGGCTGTCTTTTCACAAAGGTATACTTTTGGCATCTTTGTCAAGGATCTGTATCTGTGTGGATTTGTTTCTGTGTTTTCTGTGCCATTGATCTATGTGTCTGTTTTTATACTGGTACCATGTGGGTTTGGTTACTATAGCTCTGTAATATAACTTGAAGTCAGGTATTGGCATACCTCCAGCATTGCTTTTTTGGCCTAGAATTTCTTTGACTATTCTGAGTTTTTTATTCTTTAAATAAATTGTAGGACTGTTTTTTATTATTCTGTGAAGAATGCCATTGGTATTTTGGTGGGGATTGCATTAAATTGTATATTGATTTAGGTGGTATAGTCATTTTAAAAAGTATTAATTCTGCCCACCTATGAACACAGGAAGACTTTTCATCTTCTTGGTTTTTTTCTTCAAATCCTTTCTTCAGTGTTTCATAGTTTTCATTGTAGAAGTCTTTCATCTCCTTGTTCACATTAATTCCTAGTTTTTTGAGGCTATTTTGAATGGGGTTGTATTCCTGATTTCTTTCTCAGCAGATTCATGATTGGTATATAGAAAAACTATTTATGTTTTATGTTGATTTTGTAACCTCCTAACTTGCTGAATTTGTTTACTAGCTTCAGCACACTTCTGGTGAAGCATTTTGGATCTTCTATTTATAGAATCATATCATCTGCAAACAGTGATAATTTGACTTCTTCCTTTCTCATTTTTATTCCTTTTATTTCCTTCTCTTGTCTAATTGCTCTGGCTAGAATTTCTAGTGCTATGTTGAATAGGTGTAGAAAGAGTGGACATACTTGTCTTTTTGAGATTTTAAAGGAAATGCTTTCAGGTTTTTTTCTAATTTTCTCTGATGTTGGCTTTGGGTTTGTCATATATACCCTATAGGATATTGAGGTATATTCCTCCTATACTGAGTTTCTTCAGTGTTTTTATCGTGAATAGGGGCTGAATTTTATTGAAGATTTGCTCTGCATCTATTTAGATGACTAGGTGAATTTTGTCCTTAATTCTATTTATGTGATGAATTATATTTATTGATTCATGTATGTTAAACCATCCTTGCATCCCTGGGATAAAATCAATGTGGTCATTATATACAATTTTCTTAATATGAGTTGAATATTATTTTCTAATATTAAGAATTTTTACATCTAAGTTCATTAGTAATATTGGTCTGTAGTTTTCTTTCCTTGATGTGTCCCTAACTGTTTTTGGTGTGAGTGTGATGCTGTATTCATAGAATCAATTTGGTTGTACATTCTGTGTTGAAGGAACTGCTGAGCTAGAGCCAATCCCATAGAATGAATTTGGAAGTGTTCCATCCTGTTATATTTCATGGAATAATCTGAGGAACATTGGCATTAGTTTTTCATTAAAGGTCTAGTAGAGTGCAGCTGAGAATAGATCTGGTCTTGGACATTCCTTTATTGGAAGGCATTTTATTACTGCTTCTATCTCATTGCTAGTTATTGGTCTTTTAGGTTTTCTATGTCCTCTTGAATAAATTATGGCAGGTTATATGTGTCTATGAATGTATCGTTTCTTAAAAGTTTTCCAATTTATTGGAGAATAAGTTTCAAAATAAGGCCTAATGATCCTCTGGATTTTTGAGATATCAGTGGTGATTTCTCTTTTTTATCACTAATTTTGCTGATTTGTGTCTTCTCTACTTTTGATTAGTTTGTCTGAGTGCTTATCTCCTTAAAGGATGAACTCTTTATTTAATTAATTGTATTTTTATGCTCAATTTCATTGATTTAAACTCTGATCTTAACTATTTTCTTCCTTCAGCTGGTTTTGGAACTGGTTTGTCCTTGTATCTCAAGGACATAGAGATGTATCATTAGGTTGTTCACTTGGAATATTTCTGATTTTCTTATATAGACACCCATAACTATAAACTATCCTCTCAGAATCATTTTCATAGTATCCCAGAGGTTTTGGTCTGTTTTATCACTATTCTCATTTGACTAATTTTTTTTAATTCCTTACCTGGTTTCTTTTCTACCATTCATCATTTAAAATAGTATTGTTCATTCTTTGGGCTGGGGTTGTGTCTCAGTGTTAGAGTGCTCACCTAGCATGTGTGAGGCACTGTGTTGTTTTTTAATTTCATTCCATTATGATCCAATTATATCAAACTTATCAACTATTTTTTACTTGATAAGAGTTGATTTGCGACCGAAGTATGGTCTATTAGATAACATTCATCAGCAGCAGAGAAGAAAGTGTACTCAGTAGTTGTTAAATGAAATCATCTACAGATGTCTGTTAAGTTTGTTTGATTTATAATATTTTTCAGGCCCAAAGAGTCTTTACTGTTTAAATCTGAATGACCTACCTGTTTTGAGAGAGGTATGTTGAGATCACACAGTATTGTTGTACTGAGGTCTGTGGGAGGCCATCCTTGCATGTGATTTGAGTTTCCTCCCTGGCTGGGCAAGAGGCACTTAGACACATCCTTGTGTCAGTGTGGAGGTGTGTCTGGTGAGTACCCCCAAAGACCCAATCGTCACCCCTGACCTTGGGACATGGCCCCCCTTAATCTTCTTTGGATGGGATTTTCCCCAGAATTTTTTGTTCCCCAATAAAATTCCACTCCCTGGCATGTTCTCTCTCTCTCTCTCTCTCTCTCTCTCTCTCTCTCTCTCTCTCTCTCTCTCTCTCTCTCTTTCGATAGCCTCTTCAGTAAACCTTGCTACCTTTATAGGTGGCTGGAGGCTGGAGCTAGGAGAAGCTGTACTGGAGCTGGTTTAAAGGTTATAAGTCTGTCTCTTTAATTCAAAAACTCCCTAAGGATTTCTCATGTACTGAACCTTCATTTTTGAAGCCTGTGCTTCAAAGAGCTAAAGAGGTCTATCTCAGTCTTTATTAGACAAGTAGTACCTATTTTACATAAATAGATGTACAGATGTTGTACAGATGTTGAGGACATACAAATTTGATATTGTTATATCTTCTTGTTGTTGCCTTTTTTTTTTACTAGCATTAAGTGACTTTCTTTGTCCCTTCTGATTAATTGTGGCTTGAAGTCTGCTTTGGTGGATACGAGGCTAACTTCTCCTGCTTGTTTTGGGATTCCATCTACATGGTATAGTCACTTTTATCCTTTAACTTTCAGCCTGTGACTATATTTGCCTGTAAAGCAAGTCTTTTTCAAATAATATATAGTTCTTGTTTTTTAGTCTAGTCTAAATGCCTGTATCTTTAAATTGAAGAGGTGAGAACATTTTCAGTATTATTATAGAGATATGTTTATTAATTCTTCTCATTTTGATCTATTTCTAATGTTTAATTTGATTCTGTTTCCCATTTGCTTGGCTGCTCTTCAAATGAGACTTGTTCATTTGTAAGCTCTGAGGGTTTTTTGTTTTGTTTTGTTATAGTTTGTCTTTATTCTGTATGAAGTACTTCTTTAAGTATTTTCTATAGTATTGGCTTAATGGTCATGAAGTCTTTTAGTATGTGCTATTCTTGGAATGTTTTTATTTTCTCTTTGATTCTGAAGGATAACTTTGCTGGATATAGCAATATTGGTTGACATTTATTTTCTTTCCAGGCTTGGAATACATTGTTCCCAGCCCTTGTGGATTTCAGTTTGTGCTAAGAAATCAGAAGTGATTTCTGATTGGCTTCTCTCTAAATGTAACCAGACATTTTCCTCTTAAGGATTTTAAACTTCTTTCCATGTTCTATACATTAGGTATTTTAATTATTGTATGTCACACAGAGGTTCTTTTTTGATCTCGTCTACTTGGGATTTTAAATGCATCTTGTATCTGAATGTCTGTCTCATTCTGAAGATTTGGAAATTTTTCTGTTATTTTTTCCTTGAAGTCATTATCCATTCCATTATTCTGCCTCTCACAATCCTCTTCAGCTACAATGGTTCTTAAATTTGGTCTTTTACTGTTTCCCAAGAGTTCTTATATATTCTGGTCATGATTACTTACTTTTTAAAAAGTATTGTTTAAATATTCAAGAACAGTCACTTGTCTTCCAGCTCTGAGATTCTGTCTTTAGCATGGTTTACTTTACTAGAAAGCTTTTCAACCGAAAATTTTATTTGGTTTATTGTGTCTTTCATTTCCAAACAAGATTCTGTTTGGTTCTTTTTTAATATCTCTCTCTTCGATGTATTTCTCATTCAATCCTATCGTGACTTTCTTAATTCATTCAGCTATTTTCTGTGTTCTCTTAGAATTCATTGATCATTTTTATAATCCTTCTTTTGAATGCTCCATCTGATATCTCATCCACTTCTATATCTTTGGAGTCAGTTGTTGGTGAATTATGAACTTTCAGAAGCATTGTGTCATCTTGCTTTTGTATTATTCTTATATTTCAGTGTTTGGTTTTAGGCATTTGTTGGGATGGATTTCTCTTCCACTTTAATGTTTTGGCCCTTTTATAGCACAGCCTTCTCTTTCCAAAGTATCCTACGTTGATCTAGATTTAGATTTCAACATTCTTATGGTATTCACACACTTTGTATTAATCTATGGGTTTGGTGTAAGAGCAGATGTCTATAAATGGGACCTGAGGGATCCACTTAGAGGTTGGAGTTTTTATCTCTTTAATTCTTTCTATTAAAGTGTAGCTAAAGTTTGGGTGTGGTTAATTTGTTTATGGAGCAAGGTACACTGTCTTTTGGCTGAGGTTAGTTCAGCAACACAGTTTCTATCCCATGAACTTGTAGTGTCCTTTTAAGTTCCCAGTGCCTTGAGGAAAACAAGCACTAGCAACAGTCAGAGCAAAAAATGTAGAGCATTAAAATAAATGCCTGGTGCCTACTATGTCATCTACATCATTAATTTGTAACAAAAACAAGAATGGTGGGGTCAACCAATTGCCAATACACACACTCAAACAAAAAAAAAAAAGAAAAAGAAAAAAAAATAATTGTGAAGTAAATCTGACATTAAAGTAGATAGCAGGTGTCAACTATGTCATCCACAATACTAATCACTGCAACAACATGAATGGTGGTATCAGGAATTGTATAAACCAAATAATTCTTAAAAATGATACAAACACAGTTCATTAGGAAAAAAGAAAATGTGATAGTGAGATAGAAGAAAGTTTAAAATGTTCAAAATGTGGACTGACAGAATGAGAAGAGACCTAGCAAGTGATGTTTTTAAAGAAGGAAATGGGGAGAAAAAATAGAAAAACCAAAGTCAAGGGAAGGAAAGAGAGAACAAGAAAATTTGGCTGTTAGCAGAAGAAAAAGAGAAACATGAGAAACAAAAAGACAAAAACAAAACAACATAAAAACAAACAAATCAAAAACCCTACCCCTCACGAGTTAAAACAAGAAAAAAAAAATAACTATCATAAAAAATGAGAGAAAAAAAAGAAATATATATATATATATATATGTATATATATATATATATACATATATATATATATGTATATATTTTCATGAAACAATCAGCACAGCAAGAGCACCAAAGAGAGAGAGAGAGAGAGAGAGAGAGAGAAGATTTTTAATGAAAAATAAAATAGTTGTCCCTGTCCTATGCCCAGCTGTTCTTCTTTCCATTTCTTCTTGAACTGTTTACAGAGGGGGGAGTGGGAGGATGTAGGGAGTGAGGAAGAGAGAGAAAAGCAAGCAAGGGCCAGGGGTTTGTTAAATGCTTCCTCTTTTTCCATTGCTCAGCAAAAACCCCATTGGAACACCCTAAAACTGAGGCTGGTTGAAATAACTCTCAGCCTTGTTTCTCATACAAGGCAGGATAGGGTGGGAAGTACTGTTCATTGGAGTTTTGTCTGGACAGACCAGATTGATTCATTCTGGTGGGACTGCTGTGGAGTTCTATGAGGGGATTTTCAGTAGCTGGTACTTAAGTCTAATCAGATCTTAGGGACTTTGTTGGGTGATATCTGCTCTGTAGAGATTAGATCAGTACAGCCCTAGAGCCAGGAAGATGCAAATCCTTGCTGGGATTCTGGATTTCAAGAGCCTCACAAGAATTCTACTCATGGGGCAGGAGAAACAACTGTCCATAAGCTCTGCTGCTCATGAATGCAGTCTCCCAAGGCTTAATCCCTAAGTATATTTACCCTTGCCTGTTCAGTTCCCTAACCCTTTTCAGCTGGTTACATGAGCTGCCAGACTCCAAGAAAAAGTGAGTTGTACTCCCCGCCATTTTTCAGACTTGAATCCCACTGGGCAAAATTTTCTCTCTCTTTTACTCGCATTCTACTGGGCACACCTTATGCCATATAGTAAGTAAATGCTTCTCAGGACAGTATACAATGTTCGCTATGATCTCCTGGACTGCAATGTGGCCACCTCAAAATGGCTCCACTTCAGCTCTTCACTTGCCTATTGACAAGCACAGAGCACTTTTGAAACACCAGTTTGGTGTGCAGCCTCTAGATCAGCTAAGTTCAGACTGCTTTTTTGATCTACAGGTATTTCTGTGCCAAATTTATCCATTGTGCTTCTCTCTCTGCTATACCTCCCCTCTGTGATGAACCAGAACTGCTGCTGCTGCTGCTGTCACAACCAGCTTGGTTTCAGTGTACTCTTTCTTGTTCTTTGTTCAATGCACCTGTATTTCTGAGTCTCTGAGAGACTCTGTCCAATATCGAATTTTATTGAATTCTTTCTTTCACCCTTCTCACTGAGAAGCAGTATGCCCACTGCTTGAATCCTGAGCCACAGAGAAATGGGAAATGTAGCCTTTCTCTAATCCTCCATCTTGAATCTTCTCTCCAGGATTCTAAATTAGATGAAATATTAACATTCATTAAAATATTCTTCATATTTTCAACTTCCTCCCTATAGTTGTTTTAAATAAGCATATATTCACTTCTAAATAGATTTGAAAAAGTGTATTATAATACAAAATAAAGGATCCCATTTTCTTTGGATTTTTTTTTCTTTTTAGCATTATCCAAGTCATACAAGTAAGTCTTGGCAAAGAATGATTTGAAATTTTGTGGAAGTTTTGGTCATGATCTATGTCATATTTTAGAATCATTTGTTTTCAATTTGGTATATCTATATCTACCTATGAACTCTGAATAAAACCTTATCACAGAGCTGAAAGTGACTAACACATTATCTATTTAGTATTTGTCTTGGACATTGTACTAGGCACAGTTATATAAATAATTAGGTAGTTGAAATTTTAACACAAATTTGTGAACACTACCCTGACATTGACCAAATAAATATTTAAGTTTCTAAAAGATCAAGGTACCTTCTTTTAAGTTGTACCTTACAGTTGAAAATCTGATGCAAGTTAAAAAAAATATTTCCCATGTGCTTTAGATTTTTTTTAGATTTCAGTTGCAATCTTACAAAATTTTATGGGACAGCTAAAAGTGACTAACTCAGTTAAGTATTCAACATACACTTCAACTTACAAAACATAGGCATAGTTACATACAGAGTTACATATGTAGTTCTTTCTTAATCCTCACCAGTATTCCCCCAACATTAATATTGTTAGTATTAATATTTATCTATATCTAATAATCGCATCAAAGATATTGGGTATCTTATATCTGAGGGTGTCATATACATCAATCCATCTCTTTGCTTATAAGGTCAGGTAGTCAGACTTGATACTTTCTCCTGCAGTGTATTTTATACTTTTTCCCACTGTGTCTAATAAGCTGATCTGACTGCAAATTTCCCCTTACATAAACTAGCAAATACTTATCTAAAATAACCAAAATCCAAATAACTTGTAGGAGAAAACTTAATAAAGAATAGCTTATTATTTTAAGGACATCCCTCAGAGCTATAGGGATAAATTAAATTATATTACATTTCTCAATAAAGAAACTATGTTCTCCAAAGCACATAAAATTGGTTCCAAAATTAAAAATTCAGAAGTTAGACTTAAATGAATGCCATTAATTAATTTTTATAAAAGAACTGGAACCATTTTGAAAAAGTTCAATTGTCTTCTAAATGAAAATTAGATAAATAACTTCATATTATTAAGAAAAATTATTATGATTTGCAAGATAGACCTAGAAGGCTTTTTAGCCTTCAGTTAAAAATATCAGTCCTCCAGGGTAGTCCTCAAATCTTTGGCCCACAATGAGTAGAATTCAGAGGATTTCATCTCAGAAAGCAAGATTACTAGTTAATGACAATGCCTGTTTTCATTTCTGCCTCTGCTCTCTTCAGCAATAACGAGGAGGGTTTTTTTAATACTCTATCATAGAACAAATAAATACTTAAGTTTTTAAAAGCTTGAAGTACCATCTTGTAAGTTGGACTCTACAGTTGAGAAACTGATGCACTGTTAAAGCAGTATATTCTCCACATGCTTTAGACTCTCCTGGATTTCAGCTGCAGTTGCAGCCCCTTGAAAGGTTTCTGCCTCTTCACTTCTTCAGAAAGTGAATAGAGAATAAAAAGAGTTGCTCTGTTCATTACTATGTTTTTGGCACAGGAATCAGTAAAAATGCTGTACCAGTGCTTGTAGTGATAATCTGACCAGTGATACAAAAAGACATAAAATCTTAGTCCTACAATTTTTTGCATTTTCATTTTTACTGTTTTTCTTTGAGGTGCCTATAAGAAAGAAAACAAGAAAGTATCTCTATATCCCTAGCCATCCTATTCTGTCACCCTGTTTGAATCAATGTGAAGAACTAAAAACACCTAGGAGTTCTGCAGAGAATTTTACAACACAGCTTAAAGTCACCAACTCATTCATGGCCATCTTCTCAATGGTGCAAATGGCCTTAATCCCAAATATCATAATCTAGCTGAAACAAGATGAAATGGACCATTTTCTGTGCAGTATCATTATAAAAAAAATAAGAGCATTTGCTGAAATGTGATATCTGTAATAACAAGCCACAGGGAGAGAGAAAGAAAAGCAAAACATCCTTGAACAGTGATGGTCTACTATTACACTTAGCCTACCACACAAATTGGTCCCAGCAGTTTTCTCTTTAATTCAGGATTTATGGAAACATCTGAGATTATAAAATTAACCGAACAAAAACAGATGCTGTAATTGTAAGGGGCCCAATTCTTGGATGAATACCAGAGCTAAACATTAGTATATGGAGTGAAAACATTTTAACTTAAGTTCTTATATATCAGTTTACAAGCTGATGTAAATATTCCACATGAAAATAACTATCTAAACAGCTTGGAGAAATGAAATTATGTTCACATAAGTGGCTCATTTTTCTCCCTTTCAGAAGGGAAGACAAGGGCTATTAAAATGATAATTTCTTCAAGTTTCTTAATTAATAATATAAAATCTCCCACCTATATTTACAATTCCTTAGGAAGAAGAGGAAGAGGCATGTCTTAGATATAACTCCCAAATTGTGCTTTTATGTGGCTCTAGGGTGATACATAAAAACTCTATTGTCATCTAGTTTGCATATTTATTGTGGAAGACCAATTTTGAGCAGCACTTAACATTTGGTCTGAGGGATCTCCAACTGGAAGAAAAAAAGGAGTCTTGACCTTTGAAGAGTAACTATTTAAAGGTAGAAAAAAAATATACTTCTAGACTAGCCTGCACCTAGATATTTTTAAAAGCCCTGGAAACTATCTGTAGAAAAAAAGAACCATGAAAAATGAAGTTTGCTAGTTGTATTTCCATTTAAGGGCTGGGTGTGGTTGTAGCAACTGGTTCCTTGTGGCTATGCCTCTGCAGAAACTGTTTATAAGGTATAAATATGAAGGAAATTAGAGACTTAAGTTCAGGCAAATAATGTGTTCTTTTTAGGAATGAAGGACTTTTAAGTGATCTAAGATGCTTTTTCTGTAAAGTAGTGGGTTTCTCTGAATAGAAGAACACACGGCAGAGGCTGTGGTTCCAAGACTGGGTAAAAGGACTTTGTAAACACACCCAGAGAAATGTCAGGATAATACCTCCAGGGGACCTTGGCCAAGATTTGTTTATTGGATTTACACAATTGAGCCAATCATGATTAAATTGCCTCGGGGCAAAAGTTCAAAGGTATAACAATCAGAAAGCATAAAAAGTGGAGCAACAACTGGCATATATTAAAATAAATAAGATGTCAATGTAAAGAGATATGTCTTTCAGTTCTTTACAGTTCAGCTTGTAGAAAGTCATTAGACAAGGATTGGGCCAAATTATAGTGAACAAAGAATCTCACAAACAAGGGCCTTCCACAGAAATCTAATTTCTTCTCGAGCCCTTTACAGATGCAATGTGGTAACTGTTAGCTGGAACCCTCCAGCTGATTTATATTTCTATGAAGCTGAATAAGCAGTGATTCCCACATTGTATTCCAGGGAATACGAAATCCACAGCATGTTCATGAGTGTAGCCAACCACTGGCTTTTCCTACCACGTTGATTCATCCAGGAAATATGAATTTAAACCTATTTACCAGGTGGTCTAAGATCCTAGAATCTAGGTTTTCCAAATTTTTTGACCTCACTTTGAGAAAACTAAATATAAGTTAACTCCTGTATAAGTTTGGTATATAGTTTTAGACTCAAAGGTTAAGAAAGTTGATTGGTTGGTCCTTTCTGACCCCAAATCCCAGTCAGCCCATTTTCCCTCTATAGTAGGCAGCTTTGCTACCTACTTTGAGACTCTGGCCCCTTCATGTTTTTCCCTCCCAAATATTCATCTGACTCAAAGTAATATAAAAGTGGTTGGTAGTCACTTGAGAGCTTTCTTTTGCAAATACATTAGCATCGTAACAATATAGAAACTTTCATGTGAAAGAATGAGATTCTTACTGAGATACTTTAGGCAAGCAACTGAGACAGTGTTTGGGAGACTAATAAAGGTAATTTTAGGGTCTTTGCACTCAAGCCCAAGAGAGTAATGCCTGACAATGACCTAATCCAAACTACTGAAGTCTTGGGACATCACTTAGAATTTTCTTTCTATATTTTTTATTGATGTATTATAGGTATACATAATGGTTGTTACATATTCATATATGCACACAGCATAACAACATAATTTAGCCAAAATTATTCCCATTATCTACCCTTTCCATTCCCTTCTAATTCCCCTCGGTCCCTTTCCTCTATTCTACCAATCTCCCTTTGATTTTCATGAGAGTTCTCTCACCAATTTTGAGCCGCACTTTGCATTTAGTCAGAATATTTCCTTTTTCCCCTCTAGTTTCCCTATATGAGAAAAAAACATATGACCCTTGACCTTCTGAGTTTGCCTTATTTCACTTAACATAATGTTCTCAAGTTCCATCTATTTTCCTGCAAATAACAGAATTTTATTTTTATTTGTAGCTGAATAAAACTCCATCCACTTAGCATTTTGAATTGGACCTGGAGGTCTTTGAAGCACTTTTTTCTCAAGTTTCTCATATGTAAGCAATTTCATGAGTCCTGTGGATAAGAAAGAGGACTGCCACAATCCCCCTATTCAATTTTCCAATTGTCTACCCCAGGAGAACAGCATACCTGACACGGCACACAGCCCTCTTTCACAAAGTGGCCCTTAAGAACCACATTTAGGGGACTGGGGCTGTGGCTCAGTGGTAGAGTGGTGGCCTAGCATGTGCGTGGCACTGGGTTCTATCTTTAGCATCACATAAAAATAAATAAATAAAATAAAGATATTGTGTCCAACTGCACCTAAAGAAAAAATTTAAAAAAAAAGAACCAGATTCAGTAGAAAGTTCTCCCAGAATCCTTTAAATAATTTCTCTATATCTTCTATTTATTAACTCTTATTATTCTGCCCATAGAAATATTGCACATTGTTATCCAAGCTTACTATCTCCATTCTGTGTAAGGCAGAACCTAAGACCCCTAACAATTTTATAAATGTGTTTCAAATATTAATTTAATCATCAATATCACTTAAACCTGAACTGTTTATACCAAATATGATATTCAGTTTAGGACAATGGAGCTACTCTATCCTATGATCTAGATATTCTTCTACCATTTACTCAGAATGTTATTTGTGTTGATTTTCATTCATTCTCAAGTGGGAATAATATTTAATTTATTGTATACATACACTTTTCCCAATGATTCCCTAACAAAATCCCAACATAACTCATTATTTCCACTCCACTGTGCCCCATGAGATTGACTGATAGAAAGAAAACAGTATCACACAAGAATGAGAGCTTGATGGCATGGATTCAGCAGAAAATAAGCTCCTTAGGAGTTGGAAAGGGTTTTAAAGAACTTGGTGGATAGCTGTTTTGGGTCATATAAGAATTGGGAAGAAGAGTAATGACATTTTAAAAAGGATTAAAACTGCTCAAAAATGGGCTCCTCAAAATGTGACTTAAGACACAAAAAAATTACATATAAGCTGCATTTAGATTATGTTTCTTTATTGAACTTTGATACTTTATAACATGCTGCAGAGATTGGATGTTTGAGGGCTTTAGGGTTTATAAAAATTTACTAACTCAAAATGTGGACTATCTATAAGAAATCATGATAGGCCCAGGAGTCCAAAAAATGTCTCTGCCTTTTAGGAATTATCATCCACCAACAAATGAGGGGAATATAAAAATATAAATATTGTTTTAGTGAGCTTTTTCATTGCTGTGACCAAAAGACCTGACAATAATAATTTTAGAGGAGCAAAAATTTATTTGAAGACTCAAGGTTTCAGAGGTCTCAGTCCATAGACAGCTGACTCCATACTTTGGGGCCTGAGATGAGGCAGAACATCATAGTGAAAATGTGTCATGGGGGAAACCAGCTGGGGATATGGTACCAGGAAACAGAACAGGGAGAGAGAAGAAGAGGAAGAGACAGACTCTCACCAGATTCAAAATATAGACTCTGGGACTGAGGTTGTGGCTAAGTGGTAGAGCACTTGCCTAGCATGGGTGAGGCACTGGGTTTGATCTTTAGCACTACATAAAAATAAATAAATAAAATAAAGATATTGTGTACAACTACAAATATATATATATATATGTATATGCATATATATAAATATAATTATATATACACACACACACACACACACACACGCACGCGCGCACACACACACACACACACACACACACACACACACCCTAAAGGCATGCCCTCAAAGACCCACCTCCTCCAGCCATACCATATGTGCCTACAGTTACCATCCAGTTAATCCCTACCATCCTGTTTAGGTTAAGATTCTCATAACTCAATCCCTTTACCCTAAGCTTTTTTCCATTGTCTCACACATGAGCTTTTGGGAGATACAGCATAGTTAAACCATAACAAATGTCACCAATATTAATGTTATTAATAGTCGTATCACACTATAATCTCTAATACTAGATCTACTCTCAAAGAATTTCTGCCAAGTCAGGTATATTTTGTCCTCTATTTGCACAATTGATATTTTTGTTTAAATGAAGGATATGATGTATCTTTCTGTTATTTTATCTTGTTTTCTTAAATAACCCAGAAACTGAAATAATTTTTAGTCTTAATTTTGATAATTTTTTGATGGACTATTTTTTCAAAGGTAAAGTCTTCTACAGTGAATATGCCTTCCCCATCCTCATGAAGTTGGTAGAGGACAAAGCCAAGTGCATTAATATAAAGACCATCCTCAATGTTGACTGTGTACTACATGATATAGCTCTTGGAATTTTAGTGAGTGATTTTATATATCTCAGTGTTGCAGCAGTCCTCTGAGACAGGTTGAAAACAGCCCCAAAGAGGTTAAATGGTTTATTCATGGTCAGATAATTTGTAAATAACAAAATACATGTCTCCTAATAAATACATATTTATCTCTACTAAGCCACACCTAATGATTTCCAACCCATCATTGATCCAGTCCTCTTAATATATAATTGTAAAGTAGAAACCTCCTAGAATGTACTACCATCTGACAATAAAATACTTGCCCTAATTAAAAGTGCAGTACATAATATATATAAGGTACTTATAACTTAGTATTCTGTGAACTTCCTTGTGCTACCACCCTGCAAAGAGGTAGTAAATTCATTTAGGATATGTTGTTCTTAACCAATTAACTTTGGATCTCAAAATGTCCACAATTTTTGTCAAGAATTCATAAACTGGGCCAGAGTTGTGGCTCAGTGGTAGAGCGCTTGCCTAGCATGTGTGAGGCACTGAGTTTGATTCCCAGCACCACATGAAAATAAAGGTATTGTGTCCGTCTACAACTGAAAAAATATTTTAAAAAAAAGTATTCATAAACTATCTGATGAAAACATTCTATAATTTCTGGGGACTCCATGTCAAATCTAAAATTAACAAATCTAAAATTTCTTCATTTAAAAAAAAAATTGCTTCGGACTTAACATGTCTCTTTTTAAATTTTCTGGTACCTTTCCAGTGATGCATGGTTCTCAAATATTGCTTGGCTCTGAGATCACATATGTATGTTTCTTCCATACACTGGACTCATTCATCTGAGCCAGAATAATTTAATTTATTTTGTACTTTTCTTCTCAACTAAACTGAGCTTAAATTATTTTCTGAAATATTTTTTTATTATTTAAGTAGCAGACCTTAGATATTCCTGCAAGTGTCCCAGATTCTGTGCTAGGTGCTGAGACAGTGATGTCATTCATACCTTAACAGTTGCAATCTAACAGGAGAGAAATGTGTATATACAAGTAATCATAATGCAATGACATAAAGTTCATAATAGAGACAGGACAATGGATCAAGGACAGAAATAATTAACAGGGAGACCACTTTTTATCTCAATTTCTTTATCAGCAAAATGGTAATAATGGTTCCGTTCTGGGAATTAATTGAGATATTGTGAAGTACTATGACAATGCCTGTCAAATTACAAAGGCTTAATAAACGTCAGCTATTATTATTTGTTGGGAGCCGGCGACCGCACCCTGAATATGGCGCTGGTCTCTGCTTCTGTTTTGTTAGTGGTTAGAGTTGTTAGAAGTAAACAACTCCTTGTAAGGCTGTGGGGCTGGGCTCTGGCCTGCTTCCGCTGCGCTGTACCTATTAGACTTTTCCGCGTAGTGCTGGTTCATTGGCCAGGCTGGGTACTTAAGCTAGGGCAGACAGACCGCTCGTGCTCTTTCCTTGCTTGTTCCTGTTTTCTCATCATGATTCAAAGGTCCTGAGTAAACTGCTGAAAGAAGAATCCTGTGTCGTGTTTCCTTTGCCGGCGAGGGGTCGCGACAATTATTAGTTAGGATACAGGTTATTAAAAAACACCAAAAGAACTTTGATAAATTGGGAATTCTTTCTATACTTTATCCATCCAGAAGGCAAAAATAAGACACACATAGAATAAGCAGATTTGGGGTTCACTTTAGGAGAACTTCTAAAATTTAATGTCATTCAAAATGCTAAGAGTTAAGTTATGCACTCCTTATTAATATTCCTCAAATAGGTGCTAAATGATCAGCTATTATGACTTTGTACAGTCACTTAGAGGTTGGACTAGCCATGGAGTCATAGAAATGTCACTTCAGATCAGTTAGTACTAACCAAAATACTATAATAGTGAAGTTGTGCTTGGCTCAGTGGGAAAGAGTACTGAAAAATTTTCCTTGTAATACTTGGGAATAGGCAGGAAGATAATGGCATTGAAATAATTTAATTGGTACCCTTGGACTAGATGCTTCCTACTAGAAAGGAACCCAGCACAAGGTCTAACATTGACTGAGGCTCAGCTGTTAGTGGATACTCAGGTTTGGGCATCCCAGGATATGACACTCTCCAGGCAGTGCCCATACAGCTGTTAGTACCACAAGACTAAGAAGTAACAGAGTTCCCTAAGGTATCAGAAAGGAAGTACTCGAACAGTAGGCAGAAAGGCAATGAGGATGTTTTCCTATTGCAAGATGCATTCACTTACTGAAAAGTTACTAGGTCACATTGCCTTAGGTATTGGAAACAGGAAAAACAAAACAACAATAAATAATCTTACATGCATGATACTTTCATGTTAGTTAGAGGAATACAGTAGCAAAAAAATAGTTAGATATGAGGTATGCCCCCAAAAGTTCACGTGTAAGACAATGCACAAAAGAGTAGAGATGAATTAATTGGGTTATAAGAGCATTCATTAATGCAACCTAATCATTGCATTAATCCATGGATAGGGATTAACTGAGTGGTGACTATAGGCAGGTATGGTGTGGTTAGTGTGGAACATTGGGGACATGTCTTGGGGGATATATTTTATCCCTGGTAAGTGAGAGCTATGTTTTCTGGTAGCCAGGTTATGAGTTGCTTTCTTCCACCATGATATTCTGCCTTACTTCAGGCCCAGAGCAATAGAATCAGCTATCTGGGAACTGAGACCTCTGAAACAATGAGCACCAAATAAACTTTTCATTCTCTAAAATTGTGATTGCTAGCTCTTTTGGTGATAGGAGCAAGATAACTGACTAAAACAACAAGCACACAGAGGAAGCATCAAATAATGCTTAAAAGCAAAGAAAATATTACAGGTGACATGAAATACAGTGGTGGGGCTGTAGATCCCTGTCCAAAGACTCCAGTATCCAAGGATCCGATAACAAATGGTCAAGTGGTCCTAGAAGGAAGCTGAGAGATACTGGAACAAAGGTAGGAGCACAAGAAGATCAGAGATACAGGACATGACTGAGTGAGTGATTCAGGAATTCAGACATAAGAAAAGACTTAAAAGAACTGAGGGTTAGAAGGGACACAGTTTGGTTGATTCTCTTTGATCATCTCTGAGCATGAGGTAAGTCTATTTACAGTTGAAGTATTTAAAGGTCAAAACTGGAGCATCAAATGTCATTAGAAGAGTAGGCAGAGTGGGTCAAGTAAAATTTCTTCTCCAAAGGGCCGCAGCTCATTTTTCTGCTCCAGTTAAGGTAGAGCTGAGGTAAGGATATTCCTACTGTTTGAGATGAGTGAAGAGGAGGAACAAGAACTTGACATTTTACAACTATTGGATACGATGATTATATCCTGAAGACTCAGATTGGAAAGAGCTGCACCTCATTTGCAGCCAGAACTCAACTGGATTTTCTAAGTGCACTTTCAATCTTGCCTTCACACACTTGATTCATTTCCTGGGTGGGTATAAGAAGTAGTAATTCCCTGCAACAGTCAGAGAGAAGACTGTATATGATGAGTTGGCTGGGCAGATGATTGACAGTAGATGCATTTTCTTTTGATACAAAAATACTTATTTTTTCCCGTTTTGTTATGTTAGCAGCTAATAGCAACATTCACATGTGGGCTCTAGACTTCTGTCTCCTGTGAAAAACAGATGGTCAAAAATAACTTTTCTACATATAAATGTTCTGGAAATTCCTAAATTTCCCAACTGGTGAGAGATAATATTTATAAAGATTATTTTTCATGAATACTTAAGTGAAAGTGTATGATATTAAATATTGACTTGGGAATATGATTTGAATCTAAAAACCAGACTACAGATTGAGGCAGGAAGATAATAAATTAACTTCAGAAGGATTCTATATTACAACCCCTTGGGCTCATCTGTAAATAGCCTGAGAAAATAACAGGAAAATTAAATGAAACAATTGATTAAACATGAGTTAAAATCTGTGATATGTCTTCACCCCTCTTCACTTTGGAGTGAAGGACAAAGGGGAAAAGTTATTCATAATCCAGCTGTCTCACTGTCTTGTCATATAGCCAAATGTGGTCCTGAAAACTTAGACAGTCTTGCCTAATTATATTAAGGGTCAATTTTGTTTTTTGTTTTGTTTTATTTTTTCAATCTTCTCAAGTAAATGGTGTGTGGAGGAGAGGGGGAGAAACTATCTTAGGTTAAAGTATAGAACAAAATAGAAAACAGTGCCAGGTGGGATGGTGGAGAATGTCAGCAGCTCAGGTCACTGAGGTAGGAGGATTATGAGTTCAAAGCCAGCCTGAGCAAGAGTGAGGTGCTGAGCAACTCAGTGAGACCCTGTCTCTAAATAAAATACACAATAGGGCTGGGGATGTGGCTCAATAGTTGAGTGCCCCTAAATTCAATCCCCAGTACAAAAAACCAAAAACAACCACACACAAAAAAAATAATAATAGATTAAAAATTCACTTGACCAAAATCTTTATTGTGCTTAATGCCTTATACAAAGTGTTAATGATTCAGAACATTAGTGTTTTCAGTATTCACTCAAAGTTTACTTTTTGTTTTCAAAAAAAATTACGTAAATTGGGCCTAGTGGGGCATGCCTGTAATCCCAGCAGTTCAGGAGGCTGAGGCAGGAGGATCACAAGTTCAAAGCCAGTCTCAGCAATGATGAGGTGCTATGTAACTCAGTGAGACCCTGTCTCTAAATAAAATACAAAAAAAAGGCGAGGGGGCAGGGTACTGGGGAAGTGTCTCAGTGGTTAAGTGCCCCTGAGTTCAATCCCTGGTACCCCCTCCCCACAATTTACTGGGCATTATATTCTATTACATTCTATATAGAATAAAAATATAAAACTTATCCCAGTTCTGAAAATAACATTTATATATGTTTTATACTCTGCTGTAAAACAAATTTGGTGTACCAAGGTGACTGACATAACCACCAGTTCCCAAACCCTGCCCTGAAAATTTACAATGTGAATAAAACTTGTTTGCGTTGCTAAGCAAATTCAGTTTGGATATTTTCCCTTGCCTTCTATTAAAAAATGTAAGCCCCTCCTTACAGATATTTTAGAAATCTCCAATGAAAATACTGTGACTCATTTTCTGCGTAGTAGAGAAAGGAAAATTAGTCCAACTTTGGAAGAAAGGGCATGGGTATACAGTGGAAAATCCTCAAAGCAGAATTTCAACTGAAGTGTGACTCCGTAGCTCTTCCCACAAGTGGGAAGGAAGTAAGCTGAAAACCCTGTGAGAACCACGGTCTGGATGGACACTGAAGAGTAAGTGGAACAATCAGGAAGATCAGGAAGATCAACAGGACTCAAGTTTAGCATGACCTCAGAGGCACCTTTCACATCACATCTGGTCCACAGTAGTGCTCCAGGGAGCTTCTTGAAGCTTAGGGCATCTGGTTGGAAATATGGAAAGGGACAGAACTTGGAACTCATGGTTATCTAACCTAGAAATATAGAAATTATCCTCTATTTGCTTGGCTACATTTAAAGATCATTCTGTACTTTTACAAGTCATGTGGTTGGAGCATGTCATATGATGTGAAATGAGGAGGGACTAAATGAGAAGAACAGTGAAGATGACCGCACTGTTAATTTTGTCTCCATAAAATTTAATAACAAAAAAATTAATAACAACCTCAATTAGAACACTTATAGTGAGAGGAAAGAAAAATAGGAAAAATACCCTGAGAATAACGAGGCTGAATCAAAGAGATTCTGCAGCTGAATGAGCTTGTAAAGAGAATATGATCTGACGTTTTCCAACCTTGGTGGTCATATGTAAAGGAGAACATATTTTGATGCAAAGCTCATGAGAGAGTAAAGATGTTTGATTAGGTTTGGGACACTTATGTTTAAGTGACAAATGTCATGCAAATAGATCTAACCCCACCAAATGCAAATGAGGTTTGAAAATTGAGATAAATTTGAAACCAACCACTTAACTTTTTATCTCCTAGTTGCTTGAAGACCAAGTAAATGAGCTGCCATGAGTCTTGGAAACACATCCACTAAGATTCCTCTCAGAAGCAGTCTTCCTTGGGCTACTCCTAGGTGGAAATTCCATGACCAGAATGCCCAACAGCACCTTCATCACTGGTGACCAATTCCAGAGCTAAAGAATTGGGGTATTTCTAGTTCCTAGAAAGTCACTGGGAGAACCCTTCCCATAGCCACTCTGTCAGGATTAAATTGACCACAAACAAACCTGTCATCAAATCTCAACGTGGCCCATGCAGAATCGTTCCTGAAGCTCCCAAGGGCCTTCCTTGTGATTGCTTGGTCTCTTTCAATCTCAGAGTAAATAAACAGCAACCATTACATAACAACATTAGCTAAACAGAGAACTTGTAAGGAATTTATGAGTCCAGAGGAGATGCACAGATTTGGGCATTTTATAGTACTGATAAGCTTCTTGAAGAAGGAGGTGTGAAGCCAGGCATAGTGGTGCACACCTGTAATACCAGCAACTGGAGAGGCTGTGGCAGAAGGATCAAGAGTTCAAAGTGAGCTTCATCAGCTTAATAAGATCCTGTCTTAAAATTAAAAAATAAATAAATAAGTAAAAAGGAATGAGGACGTAGCTCAGTGGTAAATCATCCTCTGGGTTCAATCCTCAATACACAGAGGTGAGAACACTTAAACATTTTAACACTTGATCAATATTGAACATGTACCATTTACAAAACAAACAAACAAATATTTTTAAAAAGAAACGGTGCTTATGTAGATAGTCTCAGACTATGGCACTAATTTCTAATTTTTGCTTTGGTATGACTCACTACCCTGCCTCAAAATCCTCTACTATGGCTAATGGTGTTGACTGCTCCCTCATAGTTTTCACTTGAGAAAAATAAAATAAAAGCTCTTTCTGAATAGAAAGCATTCTGTAAAAAGTAAATAATGATAACATCCTCTCCAGCTTGTATATATTGGTGAATGTTTTTTGACTTTGCTATCTTTCTTGGGGGACTATTCACAGAGACTTGTATGGATGTGTCTTTTTCTATTGCTTCATTTGTCTTTCTCTTTCTACTGTAATAGCCCTGTCTCCAGTTCTCACTTCCACTGATATCAGAAAAATGTCTCCCTGTTGCTGGGTCTGCAGCTTCCTTTCTGCAGATCTCTCCATCTCTGTTAGTCCATCTTATTTAATTTCATGCTCTCTACAGACCTTCCCTTATTCTGTCATAGATCTTACTTTGAAAAATCTATTGTGCTTTTTAGGTTCTCTCCTCAACCCTGACTTGTCCACCTCTCTGACATCTCATTTTCTTTCACTGCTTTCCCATGTACCTCACTCTGCCTTTATTTAATACTCCAGAAAGGCTAAAGTGGTAAAGGGTGAGCTTATAAATTATAGAAAGAACCAATCTTTCTACTACTAAAATGGTGTTCTACTGATCTAATTTGTCAATATATTGTTTAGTACCTCACAAAATCAGACATGCACAATAGGTAGTAAAAATTGACCAAATTGGAAGACATAAATTCCCTCTGATTGCAGGTCCAAGAAGCAGAAATCCATATGTTAGAGTAGAGACATATTGATGGAGGTGCATTTGCTTAAGGGCTTAAAATCATATTACTGACATTTCAAGAAAATATTGGGTCCCAACTCCTCGTGCACATTTTGGAGGACAAATCAATGTGATCACAATAGAAAATGAAATCCTTAAATATTCTTAGAGCTTCTCCTTAGAAATGTCTTCATAGTGTGCATTGTATAAATGCGGAAGAGATATATAACGTTTGAAAGGACAATGTAAACCAAATATTTCATGACTTAATGTGCTATGGCACATGAGGTTTGAACATGAGTATTTACCAAAAAGACTTAGATGCTCATCACAGGAGTTACTGAGAATACAACCGCATGGGATGTTTGCATGGGATGTTTCTTATTCTTATTGCATTCTATTCAAGATGCAAATACAGGTCTTTCACATAAAGCATATGTTAGCTAGCTTTTTGAGATAGTGAATGCTTTTACCATAAAAAAAGATATCAATGTGGTGTTCTAAAATGTTATGATCAGGATAATTACCACAGCTATAACGTGAAAATAACAAAATGTTCTCTTTGGGCTGTGATTACCCACACAAACTGGTGTGGCAGTTTTAAATGATTTTGTGAGCTTTAGATTATTTAAACCACAGGACAAGGACAAAAACTATTTCACAAGATACCTAACCTGTATCTTTCTTCAACTCCCCTTTTCTCCCTACTGATCTTGTTGTATTTTCCTTCCTTATCTCATTATTTTACAGCTTCTTTATCAACTTTTTTTTTACCTACATTGACTTCATTTATTTGTGATTTAAATTTATAAATGATTTAATCTTAAGTCTTGAAATTCTTAAACCTTTCTTGGAATATATTTCAGAAAATTTCATAAAACAATTGCTTGTTTCTCCTATAAAACAAGTTAATAGTGTTTTTCTAACAGTGTTTCTATAGCGTTCATCCCATTCATTACCACCAATCAATGACTTATCAGCTTCAGCATGCATGTAGCATAAGCTCTCTTGTTTCCGCTAAATACTAAAATATATATCCTTTGGAATGATGTCATTTGGTTTTCCTGAGGCAACAGATTGCTGAAAATGGCTATTAAAAAAAAGAAAAAGGAGGTAAGAAAAATAAAGGAATACTTCTTTTAAAAAAGAAAGAAAAAAGCAAAACAGAAAGAAAAAGGAAAAAGGAAAAAATATCCTATAATAAATTATTATTTCAGTGCTTAATTTATTTTTTTGGTAATTTCCCTGAGTTTCTAAGTTCTTGAAGACTGAGATTATAATATCAGGAAAAACTAGTCTCTACGTAAAGATCAAGTAGGGGCACTGTACATTCATGACTCCTGTATATAATGAAAGCATTTTCTGAGCAAAAGTAAGACTATTGTCAGATATAAATGCATGTGTAGAAACAAGATATATATATCTCACAGGGTGATTTTTATGCACCCTGACTTTTCAACTACTTGATTAAAAGACTAGACATTTCCCCTTGAGATTTGTTCTTCTGCCTAATGTGCTGTAATTGCAACAGAGTGCTTGATACACCAGCAATGAGCACTATTCTGTAATAAATTTGGGTCACTGCAGAGTTCACCATGTACTCCTTGGCAACAGGAACAAAGTGCTGGCTAGTTCATCTCTTTTAGCCCTAGTGTCCCTGGTTCTCTTGCCTAATGATATTAATACAGCTAAATGTATGCAAATCGTCCATGTCCTGGGCCTTTCCCTTCCCACGGTCTACATGATATTTCATCTCCAGAAAACATTTCTTATAATTATAATGTCGGCCAGAAGCGTGGACGTGTGAGTTGCTGAGGAAAAGGCCATTCTCTGTTCTTTAGCCCATTCTTTTTATTGCCCTCTTTTTTCCAATCAGTATTTAAAAAATTTTTTTCACACAGTTCTTTCATCTATTTCTCTGGCGGAAAATCAACTAGAACTCAGCATTGGGTTTTCTAACATGCTGATTGTGATAACTAAGCGTTCAAATGAGCTTAGTGAGTGCTTTTCTTTATAGAGAAATGTTTTTTGCTTGCTTCATTACCCTTCCATTTCAGAGTTTCTTATTTACGGATTCCTATTCACAGGAATTAATTTCTGCCACATTTACACACGTTTTACAGGGCTACTGGCAAGATTTAACCCTCTGTGTAAAGTCTGCACAACTTCCCAGTCATGCCTTTTCGGACTCTTCTATGCCCACCCACATGGCTTGTGTACACTTGCTCTCTCTGTCTCCTACCTGTCCCCCAGCTCTTACTCCCCAGCTCTAAAAAACCCAACATCAGTTCATTTTCACATTTAGTTCAATAAAACTTTTTCAAATCACTGTTTTAACAAAATTTGGGGAAGGGAATCAGATAAAAGGAACTAAGCCATAGAGCAAAGAGATGAGAACTAGAAAAATTAGAGAGATTGGTTTCCTTTAAACTTCAGCACACACATTTAAATCAGTAAAGTTTATGCAGTTGGCTTCAGACCGACGGCTGAGACATGCATTTTGCTTTTGAAGATCTTTGCCTTGAAACGCTTTTGAAGCCTTTAATAAGTGAGTTAGGACTGTGTAAATCTTGTTAAAGCAGGGAACAGGAAGTGCACAGCTGAAAAGGCAGCCCGTTAATGCTCGGAGGAAAATGTGTCCCCATTCTGCTCTTACATTAGTATCAGGGTGAAGCTGGAGTGCTCAATTTACCTTGCTTCATACTGATGGAGGTTCTGCATCTTCGGAGGAGAGAAAAGATTCTACCATAAACAGACACCCCTGCTGCTTGTTATTTATTACTTGTGTTTGCAGGGTCTTTCTTTTCTTTTTCTTTTTTTTTTTTTAACAGAGCTTTACGAGTTTTCTTAATCCTGTGTAAATGAAGAGAATAACTTTGTCCAGCTTGTGACCAGTTACAGAGAAAATCCTCATGACTGTGACATGTCATGTGACAATAGATGCCACAAAATATAGGGAGGGCCTCAAAACAAAAAAAAAAAAAAAAAAAGGGCAACCCCAGTGCTTTGCTAGAGGACAACATCCCAGAGATGAAGATGCCCTGAGAAATCAAGGGCCAGATACCTGGAACTATGAAAATCTTTCATGGTCCCAAAGACAAAGTTGCTAAAATCTTATGTGCAATTATATTTTCTCAAAGACAAAAAAAAAAAAAAGGAAAGAAATCACTTAGAATTTCATTCTCATTTGAACCAAATATTTTGAAAGGAGCACAAACCAGTAATATTTTTCTATAAGCATCTAACTACCACATTTGATAACCACCCATCAATTTGTAGACAATAAACTTCTTATAGATGACCTTGAATAGGTCATTTAACTCCTCTGGACCACACTTTTTTCTTGGCATTATAGAAAAATATCTGTCTTGCATGGGTGCTGAGAGAATAGCATGAGCTAACATAACCAAACCCTTGGCAGAGGAGATCCATTCAGCAAATTTTAAGTCCCTAGTCTGAAATGCAAAAGAAAAAAAAATAGGTCTTTTTATACAGAGAAAATACATTTTAATAATCTTGGTAACGGACACGAAGTTTTATTAAAACACAGCCCACATTCAATCTCTTATAAACTCTTAAGAGTATTTACTGCAGAGCATTTTATTGTGCTTTCTCCCCACACCCCCAATCTCAACCCCTAAAGGATGCTGGAGTAATTTATTTCCTTGCAGGAGCACTGTGGATGTCTTTGTAAGTCTGATAGCATTATCTGACAAATAATCAATGTTTGGCTATAACCCGAGGGCCTCCAGAGCTAGAGGACATTACTCAGCACCGTATCATGGAGACAGAGGCAAATTCAGCATAAGTTGTCTTCTACATAGAAATTATCATCTGATTTTCGCCCAGGACTCTTCATCATAACACTTCCTATAGGATTAGATTTGAAGCTCAGAATTATTTTGATTATTCATCATGTCATCCTTTGTATCTGGACAGCTATTCTTTCACAAACTTATTACAGCACAAGCCCAGCTGAATGTTTACTGACGTGTATCGGGAAAGTGACAGAAAAGCTCCATGTCTTTATGCTCTTCATTTTGCTGAGAGGTTAAAGTGACCTTTTAACAGACCCACAATAAAACTGGAATCTGAAAAGAGTGTAGAACCCAAGTATAAAACACTCTCCAACCCAGCTGACATAAATACTAATAGGACGGAATAATTTGAGTGGACACAGGAAAAATAAATCAAATTCACTCACACCTAAATATATAAAACTAATGTAGAGACACGGACCATGACTAAAAGTGTGATTTATTTCTGGCAAAGACCAATAAAACTAGAATACTTAATGGCACATTCTAAACCACCTTTAGAAACGCACACGTCTAGAAATTCTTTTTTGATAACTAAAATATGTTTCTTTTCCATTAAGTGTGAAAAGGAACTCATCGAGTACACAGACCAACAAAAATTCACTAGCATATCCTTTGAAACTGTGAGAAGAGTAAGCATATTGTTTATACATACTATAAGGTCTTGTTTTATAAATGCATGATCCTTTCTTGTCTTAGCTATCTGACTTTACATAATATCCTACAAAAAGAGATCTGGAGGTAAGCAGAAAATTGTTTAAATTTGAAAGTAGGCATAAAGAAGCATTGTGTGATGAGTTTAAAAAAAAAAACATTGTAAACATAAAGCAGATAATTGTGAAAATCTAGGGTGTTTGGTGACTGCAGCCAGTTTTGTGATTTTGAGGGATCTGCAAACTCAAAGCCATTGTTGAAGTGAGAATTGAAAAATACAAAGGGACATCCCTACTGAGATACAATAGGGAACAGCAGAAAAGTGGGGAAAGAAAAGTTCAGGGCCATACTGGGGTCACTGGAGTTTCCTGAGAGATTGTAATTATTAAGAATAACCACACCAGAAATGATGTTTGCACTTACAAGGGTATCCTGGACAACAGGGTTAAGAATTTGAGACCTGGACCTAGCAGACAGAGGATTGTAAAGTGAGCTACTCTAGGAATATTAACTTGATAAATTAGGTTCTAAATTCCTACTCTCATCTCTTTGAGCCAGACAAGAGAGACTAAAGGCCAAAGCTCCCTGGATGCAGGCTCTGGTGAATAAAATTTTTCACCAAGTAGCCAGCAGTCCCAATTCAAAACAAAGACTCTTCTGCAGTAGTAGTCTTTTAGCAAATAACATTGGTATTTTAAGTGCTGTTTATAATGTTTTATATCATTAAACTTTTTTTTTATCTTTGAATCTAAGAGAATGACGAAAAATATGGCACTAACAATCCCAAGCTGAATAGTAAATGCTAGATAATATGAGTTCTCTTAAATTTCCTCAATTCAAATATTTCAACATGGAGTATCCAGAAGAAACAAAAAAAGAGGAAAACTTAAGTTTTTATTTAAATTTTGAAAAAATGAATGTGAAATTTATAAAGTTGTAAAATCTTTCTTTGGAAGCAAATCAAAACTGGTGATTATTTTGCAAAGATGTCATTGTAGATGACTTATCTCAAGACAACTGTTTATGATTCATCCAAGCAATGAGAATATATCAAGCATCTACTAAAAACATCTACTGAGCACCTACCATTATACCTGAAGCAAAACTTCTTTACATGGCCCTTGTAAGAGGCAGGTCAATTGCAAATCAATGACTACAATTCAGAGTTTCTTCCACCTGGCTTTTAATTTAAGGATTATATTTAAACTCATTTCCAGTCTTCTGGTCCACAGTCTCTCAGTATATATTTCATGGTTTCCCTAAAGCAGTCATGCAGGTCTATCATTGTGTACTTCAATTCACCCTCTCTGAAAATGGGTCTGTCTAGGTGCTCGATCGGCCATCCCAAATATAACTTTAATTTTAGTAAAAATCAGCCCCATAGTGCTATATGTAATATAGTATCAGAAAAAGAGGAAGAAGATTATATGTTAATATATTATTATCTCCCCTCAGAATGATCATTTTGGGACATCTATTCATTGTTCATGTTCTTCTCCCAAATGCAAAGTGAGATTGGTGCGATTCCTGCATCAGTTCACCCACTGGGAGTCTGGACAGGTGATCAACCCAAACAGCATTACCTGGGTAATATTGTAAAACTACAAATGCCCAGATACACTCTCTGGAGATACAAACTTAATAAGGTAAAAAAAAATGCAAACTACAAAGAGAGAGAAGTAAATAAGAGGGAGATCAGTTTATAGTTAAACTTATAGTTACAGAGATAGCCTACAAAATGGGAGAAAATCTTTGCCACCTGCATCTCAGATAGAGTATTAATCTCCAGGATATACAAAGAAATTCAACAATGCTTAACACCAAAAATCAAATAAAAAATCCACAAACATAGCATTTAGTGATGTTGAAATACAAGGGTAAGGATTGGGGGTTAGGATTGTATATCTATTTGTTTGTTTGTTTGTTTTTCTCCTCTAATGATATTGAAGTACACTCAGGACTGAGGAAATCAAAATAAAAGAATTCTTAAGTTCTACTCACAATTATCATTCATAGTTGCATGCCTCATGGGCACAGATGTCAGAGCTACCCTGATGGCGAGTTTTGAAAGACACAGAGATGAAGGAAAGTGAAGCACACAAGACATGAAGTTTTATCCCAAAGGAGCAGACCCCATGGTTTTCCTGGGTTTCTAGAAGACTGAAGAAAGACACCAGTTGCCTTGGATAGTTAAAGCCACATCCAAATAAATGGGTCTAGAAGGTACAGAGATAGAAGAGTATCTGCAAATGAATGCTAATCACTAACGCATTTTGTTTAGGACCTCTGTTGCCCAGCTAATGCTGAAATAATAGCAGAGTGAGGCTAAGGAGTAGGGGATGGATGATATGATTGCCACAAGCTGAATCATCTTTGAGGATATATGTTCCTGATTTTGAACCTTTAGAACATGTTCAGTTTTTGTTTGTCTGTTTGTTTATTGGGTGTTAAATCCAGTGGTGCTCTATCACTGGGCTATTGAGTTATATCTCCAACTCTGCCTCCCACTTTTTTGGTACCAAAGGTTGAATCCAGGGGTGCTCAGCCACTGAGCCACATTCCCATCCATATATATATAGGGTTAGGGTTAGGGTTAGGGTTAGGGATATATATATATATATAAAATATATATATATTTTTTTTTATTTATTTTTTTTTGAGACAGAGTTTTGCTAAATTGTTTAGGGCCTTGCTAAGTTGCTGAGATTGGCTTGGAACTCATGATCCTTATACCTCATCCTCCCCAAACAGTGGGATTACAGGATGCCCGATTCCAGCCCTTTTTATTTATTTATTTTTATTTTGAGACTGGATCTTGCTAAGTTCCCTAGGCTGATTTCAAACTTACAATCCTCCCTTCTCAGACTCTCAAGGACCTGGGGTTACAGATCTACACCACCACACCCAGCAACATTCAGTTTCTTTTAGAAAAAACTGAACTCTAGCAGCTTCTGTATAATGATCATGCTCTTTAGTTGTTAGTTTGAAATAAAAGAATCACTTTTATTCTGCATCATATAACACAGGTGCTGAGAGATAGTGGTCCTGTCTTTTGTTGAGAAAGTTGACATCCAGGAGCATTTGATTTCAACCAGCACACCTCAACTCCCTGGCAATGCTGGCAATGGGATGCCGACTTCCAGTCCACCTGCTGTGGTCTAGGGCCAGCTTCCCCATTAGACATGGCAAGTGTAGTGCAATAGTTTTAGGGCTGATGAAAATATTATAATTTGTTTTAAAATCAGAAAAAAAAGAAACTTTAGGTCAAAGGAAATGTTGATCTATTCATTTTTATGTCAATGCTGTTATCCAATGTCATTTTAACAGATTTTACTGGAGAAGGGGTCCATGTAGGCAAAAGTGCCTGAGACCCAAGAAAGTCACAAAGAACTAGTTGCCTTTGATCAGGCCACATACATGATTTTCATGGCTCGAATGCAAAATGAACAATGCAGGGTGCCTGGTTCAAAATATAAATTTCAGTGTGGTCACTTAAGAGCATGAAGTCAAGCTTGGGACACTCTGAGCTTAGATAGCTGGCTGAAGGCACTATCATATTGTCAGAAACTAATATTTCAGGAGCAATGACCAAGGCCTTCACGTCTACCTTCATCCTGCCTTTCTACATTGCCAGTCCCTTTTCCCCTCCCTGTAACTCCTTCCAAAGAGCTAGCCATCCAGAGGGAAAGAGTGCTAAACAATATGGCTGTTCTGGGTATTGGATTGAGAAATTTCATTCTGCTCATAACTATCATTACGAGGATGATACTTTAAGTTCCACCCTATCATTGGGGAGAGGATTTTTTTTTTCTTGTTCATCCACAAACATAGCATTTAGTGACCTTGAAATATGAGTGTTAAAGACATCATGCCTTATCTGAGCCCATGTCACTGTCATCAGGTAAGGCCCCCACTACAATTGCTTTGAAACATACTATGGTTGGTAAAGGAACCTCTGCTGTTAAACCCACCTCAACACAAAGTCGGTGTTATTTATTTATGATGTTACATGAATCATCTGCACTTTCCCTGATAAGCCCTGGGCTGTGTGTCTTTCATTTCAGCTGACATTTTGCTGCCATTTGCCAGGCTAAGTAACTACTGTGCAATCACTCTGAGCTGATGCATGGTCATTGTTTTGCACAAAATGGATTTTTAAGTCAGTTGAAAGGCTTTCTGAAGAATATAATTTGACAAAGTAAATTTTTGCCCATATAACAGAAATCAGCCAGGGCTGCACCAAATGTATTTTTTAAGATAGCTAAAAGGATTTCTGCAGAGAGTTTGACAAAGTATTTTACTTTTGTGCACAAAGCAAAAATTGATTAGTTTTGAACAAAAAGGATTTCTCAGGGTGCTGAAAGGCTTTTCTCTGGAATTAAATATATTCTTCAGCTTGCGGGATAAGGTATTTGAAAGTAGTGTCTTTGAGAAGACAAATAGTTGTCAGTGACATTTTTTTTTTTCCAGGAACAACTTAAAAGAATCTACTTAAATGACATTTTCAACCACCTAAACCTGGTTTGGTCCAGATGTCTTATTGCTCACAGAAAGATGACCCATTTTCCAGCGTATGAGGCTTATTGCATGATTCATTCGCTTGTTTGATCCTGTTTCTAAATTGATAGAATCACTGAGTAGACATTTCACTGAATGCTTTTTCCCCTTCAGTTTAACTACAGGAGACAAGAAATCTGAACAAATTGAAGGGCACGGAGTTTTAACTTAAATTGTTTCGCTTCGGGGAAATTTTGCTGACAATTTTCCAATATCTACAGTCCTTCTATTTGAGGAGAGGAGGTGATTTGGAAACATGCAACTTATATAAAAACTGATTCTGTTTTTTCCAAAAGCATCAGTCTGCTGCCAGGGAAAGTTTTAAGGCTGGAGGATAAATGTGATGACCTATTTATTCAACATGCTCTCTAAGAGTTCTGGATATTGTGTGTGAGTTTGGTGTATGAGAGGAAGCTAGGAGTAAGCAGGTAGGTACTATGGCTCCAAAGACACCTACTTGCTGTGATACGGCAAGTGTACCTTTCTGAAATACAAAGATTGCCCTTTGGAGTAGACATAAAAATAATAAGTTACAATCATTTTTGGTATAGATCTTGAATCTTTTTTTCATGCTTTTGTATATCACTGCTACACATTTGGATTTCTTTTGTCAGCTCAGTTTGGACTCTCTGCAGGGCCAAATCATCCCTGTCTCCTCATTCTTTGGTTATGCCATTAAATTCAATATAAAGTCCAAATCTAAATGTTCTTCATTAAGAATAGATTACTGATGCTTTAGAAATCGCATGTCCCTGATGCATTCTATTACCTAGTTTACATCTAGAAATTAAGGGTAGTTTATTTTTAAGAGTTTCATTACTTAACAAGACTATATTTATGTTCGAAATAAGCCCTTGATTTGTTTACATTAATTAACAGTGGAGACTGAATATATAATCTTATTTTTGTCTTATTTACTAGATATAAATCAAGGTAATTTAAGGTAAATAGGACTGTGGCATCCACAAGACATTCCTTATCATGTTGTTTTTAAAGCAAAGATGTTTAAATAAAGGAAATGAGACCCAGTGGGCTAGCTTCTTTTATTTTGTTATTCAAACACATAAGGGATACACACCCCCACACACTCATCTATATACCATTATTATAGCACGGCCTCCCCTAAAGTTTGACAAGGAGCAGCTAGCACAATTTCCTTACTGACCATATCCTCTGGCTTGCCATCAAAACAGGACAAAGCAAAAGGTGGTGCAAACTTATAAGACTTTGCTAACTATTCTTACAAAGACACTACTACATCTGTCATTTCACCTAGTGCCTTGACTAATTCCACACAAGGTCTTCATCACATTGTAGCACAAGCAAGTTTAAAAGAACAGCATTTATAGTCCATAGCTAATCTAAGTAAGCCATTCACTGCAGTCAGTCAAATCCAGGGGGAACAATAGTGGATGAGTCAGGCTGGATGGAGATAATGCTTAGCCTCCTGGGGTCCTGGGTGTCCTGTGCCTTGAAGACAACAGAACCATAAGGACATATTGCTGACAAAACCAGTGTCCCATCCTCCTGAGGGAACTGGGAGTCTTGTAAAAAGCGATACTACATGATCAGTTTCAAATGAATATTTGATGTTACACTAATTGTGAGGGTGAATCAATAAGATCAACCCTTCAGATGGAAAAAAAGCAGGAAAATATGCATATATCTTTAAACGCTTTGGAGGCAGAGCAATTTAACAGCAAGATGAGCTCATAAGAGCTCAGAAGAAACCAAACACTGACAGAAACAGAGGAAAATGTAACTGTCCATGAGGGACTCTTTCATGATGACAAATCATGGCATTTTCCTCAGCAAATGAGAGAATATAAAGCATCTGAGTTGCTGAAAAATAAATAGTCATGGAAATGCCAGATCCTAACCATCACTCACTCAGAAGCTGCAACTAATGTGAAGAAAATTACAGTGGAGAAAACAGGACTTTTTTCACTCAGATTCATGACTGTGAACTCAAATCACTGGTTTAAAATCTGTGGCCACTTTAGAAGAACTAGAAAGTGAGTTAGTTTCTTTATAAGTCACATGGGGTTTTTTGGGTTTTTTTTGTTTTGTTGGTGATGATACATTTCAATATAAGGAAACATCACTACTTTTCAAAGAGGTGACACTAACTCACGTCTGTTCAGAGACAAAGGACAAAGGGCAGGAAACCACTATTCCTAGCAGTGAATTTTTTGCCATGTCATCAAAATGTGAACTAGAATCAGATTTGGCTCAATTTGGGGGAGGGGGTGAGAAAATGCATTTCCTGCACCTGAGCATGTTATTTGCCAATTACTATCCATTGCATTACATCATTATAATCATTATGCACCTGGCAATTACTAGGTCCAATGATGAAACAATTGAGACTCTGAGAGGGCAAGTAACTTGTCAGAGGTAGGTCTCAAACCTAGTTCTGTCTGAAGCCAAAGCCTCTACTCCCAATTTCAACACCATAATATGAAAATCCTACTGCTAACACATCAATTAAGTACCCTTAGACAAGTTATTTATTCTTCCATATAGATGTATATGGAAGGAATATTCTTCTGCTGATTAAATGAGAAAATGCATATAAAATACTTAGTATGGTACCTGGCACATAGAAGTGGTAGCATGGCCACCTGGTTCCATCTGCCCGGCTTTCACTTGAAGCCAGGTGTATACCACCTGGCCCCATATGACAGCACAAGCTCTGAAGTTGATAGGACCAAGTTGCATAGAGTCATAGACATACAGGCTTGTAGTAGTGGATCAGATTGGATCCCACAGCTGGGGCCCAGGGGATGGAAAGCTGACTGAGAAAATAAAAATCTCCAAATTGGAAGTGTGCACAAAGATGACGTATATCTGTCAGGGAGGCCATGACAGTTCAAGAGACACTGAGATCTCTTTAAAATTCTTGCAACACCAAGAAAACTTGAATAGAGCAGCTATTAGTCAATTTCTCCAGTTCAGAGTCAGACTACTTTAGCTGAAGATTAAGGAAAAGTAACATTCAGAACCTATTTTTCAAATTTCCTGGATAAGATATTGAGGTTCAATTGATAAGAATCTGATCGCCCATTTAGCTTCATTTTCTGACTCTTTTCCAAATGTTCATCCTTTAAAGCCCTAATTTTGATCGGCAGAAAATGTTTCAGAAGAACTTCCAAGCTAGTTTTGAAAAACAAATTTTTTGAAATTTGAATCCTAAATAAAATCGAAGAAAATTATTAGCAGCTTAACATTGATTTGTACTGGAAACTACCAAAAAAAAAAAAGGCCATTTACTTTATTTTCCTTCCATATTATGCTTTCTAAAATCTGGAAATGGCTCAGAAAATCCAGATTTTTGTTTCCCCTTGAAACGCTTGAATCTCTAATAATATGCCCACACTAGATTCATCCTTTCAAATTCAACAACTGATTGCAGCTGCCTCTATCAGTATACCTACTCTCCAATTTACCATAGTTCCCACCTTTTTCTTATTTTTAGCATCAGCTTAATCATTCATTTATTCTACCTACATTTGAATTTGTGATTCCTGATATAGCAACCAAGAATTTTATAAAAGCTGCTATGCTTGCCAAACATTGGAATTTGGCTCATCTGTCCATCTCTAACTGCCTAATGAATTGGACTGTCATAAACTGGAGTTGACATGGTCTTCTGTGGAGGTGATTCAGCACAATCTGCTTAAAATCTTACACTAGATTGACAGCCAAGGAAAGAAGGAGCAGTATCTACACAGCAGAAGCAAGAAAGATTAGGGAAGTATTGATGAAGGAATTGGCTTTCCCTAACATCCAGCACATGTTTGCCTAAGACCAAGGTGGTTGATCATTAGCTAAGACATTTCACTATTGACATTAGAAGATAAATCTTGGACTGAGGTTTCATACACTTTCTTTCATAAAACTGGACTCTGATACATAAGATGTGCGTTTTCTTCCCATTTCATTTATTTGCCAAGTACCCTTATATAATAAACATCAGGGAAAGAGCTAAGATAGAAAAAAATAAGTAATCTCTTTCCTTATGGAACTTTTGAACTAGTGAAGAAAACTGACAGAAAAACAATTAAATGTAAATTGGGGCTGCCAATATAACATGATTGATTTGGAGAAAAGATAGATGTAGTAAGGAAGATTGGATACTTGTTGTGGTTTGGATTTAAAATATCCACCCCCTTCAAATGCTCGTGTATTGAAAGTTTGGTCCCCAGCTGGTGGTATCATTGGGTGGTAGCAGAAACTTTAGGTGGTGGACCTAGTTGGATGAAGTAGGTTATTGGGAATATGTCCTTGGGGGTATAACTAGGACCCTGGTCCCTTTCTTTCTCTGCCTACTTCTCAGCCATCATGAGGTAAGCACCTCTACATGCTTACTCCATGATGTTCTGGTTCACCAAAGGTCCTAAGTGATGGGGTCAAGTGACCATAGAGTGAAGTCTCTGAAACCGCAAATCAAAATAAATATTTTCTCCTTTAAGTTCTTTATGTAAGATGTTTTGTCATAGTGAAAAGCTGACACAGAATTTGAGACTGGATTCCAGCAAGGAAAGATGTAATTAAGTTAAAAATCTTTGAATGAGATCATTCTGTACTATTTGATTGGATCCTAAATACAATGATACGTCCTTTTAAGAGAAGGAGGAAGAAAAGACACACACTGGAGAGGGCCATGTGAAGACAAAGGCAAAGACTGGAGTAATGCACCATGAGGAGCACCAACAGTCACCGAAGCTAGAAGAGACAAGGAAGTGTCTTCTTCTAGAACCCTTGGCAGGAATGCAGTTCTATTGACATTTTGATTTCTGAACTTGTTTTCCAGATATTCAACACAATAAAACAGTCTGTTGTAAGCCACCCAGTTTGTGATCATTTGTTATGGCAGACTAGGAAACTTTTATGATATAACACTCAATATGCATTCATTTGGTCACTGGATGAATAAGTAATTGAGAGCTCAGAGGACTCCTTAGCTCAGGAATTGCAAGCTTAGAGAATAAATCATCAGCTCCTTAAAAACAAGTATAGTAAAATCTAATGTCATAATCATATAAACATGGGCCATCTTTCCAATAATTAAAGATGGAGGTATATCCTAACTTCCATCCAGATTGGACAGAGGCTGCTACCTCTTTCCTCTATGGAAGGCCAAGGAAACTTCTCTCATATTGCTGGATTGCTTCTAAGAAAGGTCACACCTGCAGACACCACAATTGCAGGTTTTGAAACACCTTTGTGTTCTGGGATGGACCCCCATTCTCCCACCCCAACTCTGATAATTTGAGTTTACTAATAAAGTTACCATTTGGCTTTCCAACACATTTTTTTACAAACATGTCTTTTGAAACAACATGGAACTGCTTATATATTACTAAATGGAAGAGAAAGCAGTAGATCAAAAACACTGTGTGCAGTTTAGTACTGCTTTAAAAAAAGATTCAATAGATATTAAGTAGGGAGTGATGATGACAAGAGGATCAAGAAATTGAAATATTAAAGTTAATATTTCTAAGTAGTGAGATCACTGGTTATTTGGTTTTGCACTGGTCCACTCGTATTTTCAACAGATTACATTTTATCTACTAGATAAAAACAACAAATATTTTCAAATAAATAAAATACAGTGAAAATGCAAAATAAGGAGACACATCTTGAGTATTCAAATGAGCCTTGGTTTAAGAGGTTAATATTTGCATACAGTTATTCAGAGTCTGAATGCACAAGTTTATACAGCGTCAAGCCCAGGAGAGCCTAGAGGGGGAATGCAGGGCAGTGGTGATCAGGTTTGGAATCTGACAGACCTGAGTTGGAATCCTAGGTCTTTAATAGCCATGTGTCCTTGGGCAAATTTCTTAACCATTCTAAATCTCAGTTTCTTTCCTGTAAAATGGGCAAAATAATGGTTCTCCCTTCAAAGTGTTATTTAAAAATTAAGTAAGATGGTGTATAAAAATCTAACGGACAAAATATCTAGTATACAACAAACTTCAAATATACATCAGTAACCCATCAATTATCAACATGTTGCTTATCAATAATTGTCAGAAAAATAATTTTGAGTTGCTATTCTCTCATAGATTTTTCAGTTCATATTAATTTAGGCAGAAAATTATTGGGAAGGTAAATAATCTGAAGTTAGCCTATTATTTCAGGATAAATTGTGCTTTGGCTAACTTACATCCTTTCCCTCCCTGGTCCATGAAAGTAGGTGTTTCCAAACACCATGTAATTATATAATATTACAATCAAATAATAGGTTTTCTTGATTATGAGAAAACTCTGGTTAGGCTTTTTATAATAATTGGAAAGTATTCATTTTTTATGTGCTATCTGTGGAATGGCTCAGTAGGGAAGAAATTTTAATCTAATTCATTAACTAATTTTACAGAGGAAGAAACAAGGTTTGCTATGGCAAGCCGATGTCCCCAAGGCCGTGAAGCTGTATGCTAGAAAAAGAGCCAGGCTGTCCCATTTCCTCAACCAGGTAGAATCTTCTCATCTGGGCCATCTCTGTGGGTCTCTGGTGCAGACATGAACAGTACATGCATTTTGTTGCCATGTGTGAATAAGCATGGAGAGCTTACAGAGCAGATTCCTGGGGACAATCCATATTCAGACAAGAAAGGAAGCTACATGAAGTCAACCAGGACTCAAGATTAATTGATAAGCAAGTGAATGGTGAATCCATGAGGGGTTTAAATGAGTTTTGGGTGTTTGGTTTAATATTACTTGAGAGGATCAAATGAGATTAAATTACTAAAAACTTCCTGATACCGCTGTTTTATTTTCAAAGAGTTGATGTTATATAATTTTCTTAATCACTGACGATGTCTCTTTTTTTCTTACACTAAATTTGGACATGTTTGCCTATGGGATTTTGAAGATATGTGAAATACTAATTAACCTGCAATTAGTAGGTAGTTCAGCACGTACACCCCTCTTGGCTTAAACCAATCAGTTCAAATGAATACCCCTTTTGTGCTGACCAATCACCCCTACCCAACATGTCCCCGCCAGTGAATGTGCTAATCATGTTTTAAAGTTGTTATTTGATTTTCCTGTGGTGTGTGATGATTTGCTAAGAGATGCTATGATGTATGTGAAGTCCCTGCCTTCTCCAAAAAACTGTATAAAACTGCTTCAAATCCTGGGCTCAGGGCCTCTCAGCGTCACCAGTTGCTGTGTGTGCGCGTGGAGGACCGAGCTAGCTCGCAATAAACACCTCTTTGCTGCTTACATCAATCTTAGGTCTCTGGTGGTCTTTGGGGGTCCCGAATTCAAGCATAACACTATGACAATGTATTTATTCTTCCCCTTTTTATGGAAATTAGTCTACATATAATAAAACACCAAATTTAATTTTAAAAAATGAAAGAATAGGACTTCATCTTAGGAATTATGCCTTTTAAACTCTGAATGTAAGTTTGAAAATGTTGAGATGAACTTTTTCTATTGGTCACCTGAGACCAGAGATAAAAGAGACTCACTCAGAGTACAGGAATATCAATGAGAAATGGAAATGAGCATCTTGTTCCTGGGTAACCTTTAAAGAAATGTAAAGACATACGGACTCACTCATATCCTAAGCAACAGGTAATAAGAAAATTCATGGATGCACCTGACACATGTTCCTGGAGCTTAAGAGGACATTCAAAGACATAGAGATGAGTGTCTGTTTCTCACTGGAAAATTGATCAAAGAAAGCAGACTTACCAGAGCAGTATAAATCAGAGCTTGAGTAGAGACGGCACCACCCTGTGCCTAAGAAGAAATTGATGGGAGATTCCTCCACCCTAGGGTTTTGAAACTCAGAGAATGCCAAAAATGACCTCAGAGAGTCTAGAAAGGCTCCCAAAGATGGTAGGTGAGGTAAGGTTCTATAATGCTGCCCAGGTGGTTTTCAGGTAAAAGAAAAGAAGGTCCTTCTTGGTGAAGGGTGTCTCAGTCAGTTTTGAGCTCCTTTAACAGCATATCACAGACTTGAGTAATTTAGAATGAACAGAAATTTATTCGGCATGGTTCTGGAGGCTGGAAAGTCTAAAATCCAGGAGCTTCATCTGGTGAGGGCTTTCTTGCACTGTCATAAACATGGCAGAAGATATCTGTATTAGTCAGCTTTTTGTCACTGTGACCAAAATACCTGACTAGAACAACTTAGAGATTATTTTGGCTCACAGTTTCAGAGGTTCAGTCCATGTTTCTGCTGACTCCATTGCTCTGGGCCCCAAGATGAGGAGGAAGGGTGTGATGGAGGATCACTGCTCACCTTACCTGGAAGCATCCAGGAAGCAGGGTGGGTAAGGGCCTTCAGGAAACACAGCCAAGGCATGCCCCCAGCGACCCGCTTCTTCCAGCCATGCCCCACCTACCTACAGTTTCCATCTAGTTAGTCCCTTCAAACTTCGAGGGTCTGATTAGGTTACAGGTCTCATAACCTCATCATTTCACCTCTGAATAATCCTGCTTTAACAGAGGAGCTTTTAAGGGACCCCTCATATCCAGACCATGACAATATCATGTGGAGGGCGGGGGGGGGCATGCCCAACTCACTTTGTAATAGACCCACCCTGGAGATGACAAATACACTCCTCAATACCATCAACCCATTCATTAGGGCAGAGCCATCGTAACCTAACCTCTTCTTAAAGGGCCACCCTCTCAACACTGTGTGTCCACTCCTCCTATTATTAGTCTATACTGAAAATCCAACCAGAACCAGTTTCCCAATTTATCTGAGGCTGATGAGAAGAGAGGGGGAGTCCACCCAGGTCACAGACCTTGTGGGAAGTCCTGTCTTCGCCGCAATGTGTCACTTCTGCCACTTTGAAGCCGAGAGAGTGAGTCTCCAAAAACTTGCTCATAGAGATGAGAGCAATGATAGTGAGGAAGGAGAAATGGCACGACATGCTGCCTTCTTAAATTATCCAGTACACTTGATTAAATAATTCTCTTTTCTCCCAACTTATTTAAGGCACACCTCTTTATTATTTATTACAATTTCATACGTGCATGGGTCTGTTTCTGTATTTTTTTTTTTGTTCCACTGACGCATCTCTCTAGTTCTTTTACCACTGCTTCCCCCTCTAATCATGAAATCCTAACCATTTATTTATTCAGGTTTTCAACATCCCTTAAGTCAGCTTTGGTCATTCGTATTTTCCCAGGAAATCATTCGTTTCATTCTAAAATTTTAAACTTATCCCTTAAGACATAATCTTAATATGTCCCCTGGCTCTGTGGTTTTCCTTGTATTATGTATTTCTCTCTCCCTTTCCCCCAAATTGTCCTGGCCTGAGATAAGTTTCCATTTTCAAACTTTTTATAGTTTCTTAGACTTACTTCCTAAATCTACCTTTTCCCTTTTTCTAATTGTCTTAATCTTTTTCTTCTTAAGCATTTCTATTTACTGTTTACTGTCACCATTTTCTAATTCACTTACTTTTATTTATTCTCATTGTTCTTGGATGTAATTGGGTATTGCTCTTTTCCTTATTTCTCATGTCAGTGTTCATTGTGTTGATTTTTATTCTTGTTTAATAATAAAAGCTCTTAATGATATAAATTTTTTGAAGTGATAATTTGATTGTGTCTCAGAATTTTTTATGAGTAGGCTCTCATATCTTGTTTTTCTAAATAGTCTTCAATTTTAATTCTGTTTAACCTGTCATCTAAGACTTGCATAGAAAAGCACCTGGATTGTCTTGGTGGAGGGATGTTAACATCTTAGAGAATATAATGGGAGTTTCCTTGTGGCCTATTGTATGAGTTTTACAATTGCTTCCTGAGGGTTCAAATAAAAAATAAAATAAAATAAAAAATTCTTGTTGAACATGAAGTCTTAAATATTGCTGAAAATCAATATGTCAATAAGGATACCATGTAAAACCTCTGTAAGTTTATGTTTTATTTCTCAAAGACTAGTAACAGCATGTATAATTTTTCTCATTCTATTTTTTCCCTCATTTTATAAGAGGGACTCAAGATCTATGAGTAAAAATAATTGGAGTAAAACATAAAGAACAGTATGAGAAAATATTTTTATAATTTTAGTAAAGGGATTGACTTTAAAATCGAGACACAAAAACCATCTAAAACATTCAAAGACATTAGCATATTTAAACTTAAACCTTTAAAATTTTTTATGATGAAAATTAACACAAAAATTTCTTAAATATCAAATAATTGCCACTAATAAAGCAATGTTGCAAAGCTAAGGTATCATCTTCATTTTTGACTATTCAAAGCAAATAAGGTGCAAATAACCTAAAACACTTATGAAAAATATCAGGATACTAAACCATATTACTTATTTCTTTCATCCTGGCTCATGGGTGGATAGTCTACACAGCACTGAGAACTATGATGTTCTCAGGCCACTTCTGAGCTGGATGCTCAAAAGTTATTTATTTCTATTAATTTTCATTCCTTTTCCAGTGTCCCCTGCAACTCACTGCAATAATAGTTTCTAAGACAAAGGCAACAAAAAAACGTAAGTAAGTCTGAGCAGGATTGTGACTTAGCCTTTCATGAGAACTTTCCCCGGTGCATACTTCCTACACCCATTAGTGACAATGCAACCTGACTAGGCTGCTCAAACTCCCTTAATGGGATGAAAAAAACACAGAGAGGGTCGGTAAAAGACAAGAGCCGCATAAAGAAGAGTCATAAAGTAGAAACCCGGAGGCTGTAGAAGCCAGGAATCAAAAGAACCACAAAGGAAAGAAGTGAGCAAAAGAATCAGAAATGATAATAGGAAGAAAAAATAATAGGCTGCATTAAAAGGAAAGAGAAGCTCAGAAAGGAGTACAATAGAAAAAAGTAGAGGGACGAAGATGTTCTCTGAGATGTCAAGAGGCTGTTTCTCCCCAGACATGGTTTCATGAGGTTTCACTTCTACAGAGTATGACTTTTCAGCTGTAGAACTGATGTTGGTACGGGATGGTGGCCCTCACCTGTAATTCCAGCCACTTGGGAACTTGAGGCAGGAGGAACGCAAGTTCCAAGTCAGACTGGACAACTTAGCAAGATCTTGTCTCAAAATAAAACATAAAAAGGGCTGGGGATTGTCGGTCAATGGTAGAGCATCTCTGAATTCAATCCTCAGTACCAAGGGAGAAAGAAAAAAGAAAGAGGTTGATCTCATGTTCCCTGCCTTTCAGTTATCCTCTTTAAGACCTCACTAACATTGAGATATTCGTTATTTTCCTATATTTGTAACCAAATATATCCTCACACAATTCCTTGCTATCTTTGCAGCTGGAGTTGTTCTAATTTCACAGTACATTTTCCAAGAATTACTCGTGCCTATTGAGCATCTCTATCCATAGCTACACTCTCCTTCCCACTGGATGTGCCATGTAATTGATGACTTCTTTGCTCCAGAACGGTTAACATTCCCTGCAATCATCAGTATAAATACTTTATTAATAATTTGTATTTATAGAACATCTGCCTCCCAAAGAGCTCAAAGCTGTTTACAAACATCATCTCATTAATCCTGATAGCAACTCTTTTCTTTATAAGGTAGAAATGTGTAACAGCTAATGGGTACTGTCATCTTCATTTGACTCATGGGAACACTGAAATTCAGGCAAGAGTTATTTTTTCAAGGTCAAACAGTAATCTGAGGAATAACACAGAAATATAATCCAGAATTGCTGCTTCTTTGTTTTTTTTTTATCCCCTTCCTTTCTCCCTTAGAAATCTCTCTATTCAGATCACACACATATTCATTACTATGCATCAAAATAAATTTTTAATATAGCTTCCTCTATTGAGGATAAAAAAAATTCCATATGTTCAAATATGATAACTCAGTGGACTTTCACTTAACTTTTCAAGAGGTTATCATAGCAGTTAGAGCCATGAAGAATGATTAAATTCTAGAACCAGAGAGCATTTAACTGACATTTTATTCCAGTAAAGGACTTGCTGTTTGGCATTTGAATGTGCTCATTCTCCACATCAGAAGTGGAAGAAACAACTTCAAGATGACCAAAAAGAGAGGGGGGGGGGGTGGGGGAGAGAGAAATAAGTATTTTCAAAAAGGATGCAAGCGATGGCTTTTCAGTAATGTTATATGTTGAATGATGTATATGTTCTAGGCCTATAGCTGTGTGGTGATGCTGCAGTCCTGTGAAGCTGACATTATTTTACTGATGAGGAAATTAAGGATCAATGCAGTTAAGTAAATGGTGACACTGAGCTCTTAAACACCGTGTCTCTGCTTCTTACTTGTGTTTGTAGCTACCACCATATACAACCCCTACAAATAATAGTAATACTTGTTGCTATTGCTCCTGCTGTTTGAGTTGCATCATCCTGGAATCATAGAACAGGTTGATTGCAGAATGGAAAAGATACTATAACTTATGCTTTATGTCAACTGCAGAGCAACCTAAGGAATATTGTTTAACAGTAGATTTTGATGTTGAGAAGTCTTTGATTCTATTTGTAAGCCTGGATGCTAAAATATAATTGAGCTACTTGGGAAAGCCCACCAAGACAAGTCTACACCAAGATGCTCTAGTTATTAAGATCAGACAAAAAGTAAAATTCTCTAGACTGATTACTCATAAAAT
Source organism: Ictidomys tridecemlineatus (assembly GCF_052094955.1). Lineage (NCBI taxonomy): Eukaryota > Metazoa > Chordata > Mammalia > Rodentia > Sciuridae > Ictidomys > Ictidomys tridecemlineatus. The sequence goes on along the minus strand of NC_135477.1, from coordinate 136,538,460 downwards.
AAAACAAAGTCCAGAATTTACTTTGTCCACACCAATCCATATGAAAACTATACAAGACATTTAGAATAGTAAGATAAAATGTTTGGAGATATCTATAAAAATGTTCCAAACTCAATAAGCTCTGCATACAATCGAAAAACATACTATATTAGTCCACTTTTAATTGATAGAATGAAATACATGAGATAGGCTAACGTAATAGATATAGAGGTTAGCTCAGAATTTTGGAGGCAGAAAGTTTAGAATTTAGTTCTGCCTCTGGCAAAGGCCCCATGACAGATGGGAGAAACATGCACATGAAAAAGAATCATATCTCCAAACAGAAAAGTGGAGAGGCTGGAGTCCCATAATCTCCTCCTTGGTCATGCCCCCAGTTGACCTAAGACTCTCCCAGTAGTCCCCTCCTCTTAAAGCTTCCACCATCTCCCAATACTGCCACCCTGGAGATCAGGCTTCCAAGATGTGAACTTTTGGGGGATACTCAAACCATCCAAATCTTAGCAGAGAGAATGTTTAAAAAAAAATCTTAAAGTAGAAGACCTTTACTTTAACCATAGTTTGCTCTGGACACAGTCAACCTGTAGGACTAAAATAATAATAGTTGACATTTATCAAGGACTTACAATGTGGTAGCTATGACGCTTGACATACAAACATATTTACAGTTCTCTGTGAAGTAGGTACTTTTATTATCCCTGTTTTACAGATAAAGAAATTGAAGACAATTGTGGTTATGTAAATTGTGCATGCTGGGTTATTAAACTCTACAATCTCACTAGCCTACACACTTTCATTGTATTTGTTTCCATTTTCCACTTTGGCAAGTTCCTAGAGAATTTTTCTGAAAAAGACTTTTACATAGTAGGCATTCATAACATCTGAATCAATGCCTGAGTAGTGACCAAAGGTTAATACTGTCGTCAGAAAAAAAAAAAAAATGTTGATACTGGTTAGGCCTCTAGCAGGAAGCACAATAGTCAATGATGCACTAAATAACAAAAATTAAACAGGTCTAAAGGACCCTTGGGAGGCCAGGACCTGCACAGTGAGTGTGAGGAAAGCTATTCCTTTTGTGTAATCTCTGTGATGCTGACAACTCATTCCTAGTCTCTGTAGGAGGACCACGTGGCCAAGGAGGAAGGTTTCACTTTCCAGTATGAAAGACAGGAGAAATGCACATTTTGAGTTCACTAAGGTTCACTACCCATCTAAAGCCCATGTGGTGGCCTTTTATTGTCTGACTTGAAGGAGGTCCTGGCTTGTCTCTCTCCTGTGAATTGACAGGAATCCAAAGATATGACAACGCTGTTGCCTTTAAGAATTTTGGTTTTGCTTTAAGAATTCTGGTTTTCACTATTAAGTGAAACATTATGAACAGAAAGAATAGTTTAATAAAGACTCACATCCGTGCCATGCAACCATCATTCTGATTTAACAAATGTATTCATTTTAAGGATGTTAGCCATTTCTCTTAGAAATAAAATGTCACTAATAATTGGAAGTCCTCATCTCCTACCATCATCTCTATTCCTTTCCTCTCTCTTCAAACTAGACATCCTCCTGAAAGTGTATGTGTCCTTCATAGCAATATTTTCATGTTTTTCCTGCATTTGTAGGTACCTATAAACAAGATGTAGTATTGTTTTATATATTCATGAAATTTATACAGATTACATTTAATGCATCCTTTTACAGCCTGTTTTCTTTGTCTCGGATTTTTTAAAAAAATATTTTTTAACTGTCCAAGGACCTTTATTTTATTTTTTTTATATGTGGTGCCGAGAATTAAACCCAATGCGTCATACATGCCAGAGAAGCGCTTCACCACTGAGCCACAACCCCAGCCCTGTTTGAGATTTTTTATTGTGGTAAAATACACATAAAACCACCACTTTTTTGTCTCTTTATGGATTTGACTACCTTTGGTACCTCATACTTCTGTGCAATCTTAGAGTGTTTGTCCTTTTGTGACTGACTTATTATTTTGCTATCATAATGTCTTCAAGTTTCATCCACGTTGTAGCATGTGTCAGAATTTCCTTCCCTTTTAAGGATGAAAACTATTCCGTTTTATGTATATGGAACATCTTGCTTATCCATTCATCTGTCCTTTGGAATTTTTGTGGCTTCCGTCTCTTAACTCTTGTGAACAATGCTGCCCTTAACATGAGGAAAAAACCATCTGTCTGAGTACCAGCTTTCAGTACTTTGGGATATATACCCAGAAGTGGAATTCCTGTATACTGAGTAATTCAATGTTTAATTTTTTGAGGAAGGACCATGCTGTTTTCCACAGCAGCTTACTATTTTACATTCCTACTAGCATGCACAAGTGTTCCACTTTCTCCACCTCATTGTCAACCTTTTAAGCTTTATTTCTGAGATTTATTCATATTAAAACAAGTAGATCTAATTCATTTGCTTTAGTTACTATACAATATTTCTTTCTATGAATAAACCATAATTTGTTATCCATTCTCTGGAGGTAGTGTTTAAGTTTTTTCCTGTCACATTACTATTACAACCAAAGCCACATTGAATGTTTCCATATATCTCTCCATTCATACATTAGAGAGTTTCCCTGGCCTACATTCCTAGGAACGGAATTTCTGAGTCCCAGGGATGTCCAATTCAAACTTTAGTACCCATTGCTAAATTTCTTTTCAAAAAGATATTTTCCAAGTTATACTTCTTCCAGCAAAATTGGAATTACTCCACACTCTTGATAATAACTGCTAATGTCACAATTTACCTAGCATATTGTCAACTGTGATTTATACAAAATCACAATGTACACAAAACCCTCTTCATTTTAGAGCTGGAAGGAATTCTGCCTCTGCTCAGTCCACAAGCTTATTATGTTTTTGTTTTGTTTTTTTTTTCTGTTGGTGCTTTTTTTTGTCTTATTTTTATATCTTCCCTAACACACCTATACCCCATCCCTGGTGATTTCCCTCTTTACCCTTTGATACCAATGTTATGATGACAGTTGATCTGGCATGGTGGTGTATGGCTGTAATTCCAGTGAACACACAGGCTGAGGTAGAAGGGTCACAAGTTCGAGGTCAGCCTCAGCAATGGGGAGAGACCCTGCCTCAATATTCTATAAAGTTAAAGAAGGCCTGGGGATGTAGCTCAGTGGTATAGCACTTAACTCAATACCTAATATCACACACACAAAAAAGAAATAATAATAAAAGAAAGGCTTTATAAAGCCTCTTGAATATAAGCATGCCACACAGAGTAAATTAGAACAGATTTTTAGCCAATAGGATAAGGATACATTCTGTGATTAGCATCACAGAAGTGATTTTCTCATACATCAACTTGAAATTAACATTGACAGCCATCTGTGAAACAGTAAGCTGTATAGATTACTCATTACTAGCCTGTCGAGGTTATGGTTAGAACAGAGATTTTCTACAATCAAGTGAAAACCCATATTGTCTAAGGAGGTGTATTAGTTTGCTTGGGCTGCCAAAACAAAACACACAGAGCAGACCGGGTAGTTTATCAAAGTATCAAAAGGACTGGCCTCTTGCTGCCCCTTGCTGCCCCCTCACATGGCTCCTCCTCTATGCATATGTGTCCCTGGCGTCACCCTCTATGTCCAGTTTTTTTCTTCTTGTAAGACACCCATCAGATTCCATTAAGACCCAACCTGAGAGGCAAATTTTAACTGAGTCACCTCTTTCAAGGTCCACCTCCAAATATAATCACATTCTAACATGCAGAGGGTTAGTGCTTCAGTATAGGAATTTGGGTGGGTGAAGGGAGAGGAGGCAGATACAATTGAGCCTATAATAAGGGAGAAATAAGACACAAGCAGGAGGGTTTTATCCCTCCGTAAATAACTTAAGGCTGAGAGAAAACAGTCTTTCTTCTAAAATAGAGATTTCCTCAATTGTTCAACCTACCAGGTTGTCACTAACACAGCAGCAAATCTTGATTCAAAATGAACAGATAAAAGTTATGAGATTTACAAGATCTTTTGGAGCTACGACTACGATCCTATCCAGCTCCTTGAGTAACTCATGAGCACTTCTGAAGAGCATCAAGTCATAGGGCAAGATCACCAAAGACAAATCCACACAGGCCAGCCGGTCAACCTGGTTGTGAAGTAAGACTCACAACATCACACTCTTCAGTAAAGAATGGGGCCAGCAGGACATGCTAGCAGCTGGAGAGAAGTGATCACAGCAGTGAACATAGACCCATCGCCTCAAGCAGTGCAGCCCGTTTGTAAAAGGCTGGGGAATCCCAGTGTTGAAGAGTTCAGCTCCGTCTTCCCCTCTAAAAATAGCCTTCTTATGTAAAAGTGTGATGCTTTTTGTGAGTCAAAGAGGTAACATCAGAAATATCAATGGAACTTTCATCTAGCCAACAAAATGACCACAAAAACTGCTTTCACATCTTATTGAGGGATTATTGCCTGAAAAAAAACAACCAAACAAACAACCATAAAGGACAATATGTAAGTGGTTTCCCAAGTCACTTGCATCTAACAGAATAAGTGGTTTTGCAAAGGTTCTGATTCCTCTACTCTTTCTGGAAAGAACTCAGAACATTGATATGTTGAAGCCACCACATTTGGAAAATGAGAACCCCAGAGTAGCAGAAAATGGCAAAATTGGTAGGCGGACTGCTCATTTACAAACTACTTAGAGGCCTCATAAGAAAAGGATTATATAATTCTGAAATAATAATTATCAGAACTTCTTTTAAATAATAAAAAGTTGCAGAAAATTAATGCTAACAAAGAACACTGTACTATATGTTATGTTTGCCTCCTGTAACAAAATGGAATACCAAAGTCCAAGTTTATGGGTCTGGAATGTAGATTTTGTTTTGAGAAGCTGTGAGAAATAAATAGTGGTCCATTTTCATATTATAGTATTTGGCTTTAATTGGGATATAAGATCCAATTTTAGCCATTTTAGCTATCGTCCCTCCCTTTGCTTGCCTCAATTTTAAAAGTAGCCAATCGCATAGACTGTAACTCTGAGCTCCTCCTATCAGAAAAAGGGGTGGAGCCACATTAGAGACTAAAGAGGGCGCCCAGGTGAGCTTGCTAGCCAGGTTGGACTGTGCACCTTTTTGGCAGAATTAAAGTTTGTCTCACCCATCCATCCTAGCACATGTGGCAGCACCTTGGCATTTTTAACAAAGGGTTCCTTGATTGTCATTTCTAACATAATGCTACTTCTACTTTATTCAGAGCCTGGCAACTTAATAACTGTAAACGTGGCTTAACAGGCTCCAAAGCCCTCCTAATGTCAGCATTTGAGGAATCCGAGTTATAGAAAACTGTTCTTATTACCATTCCTTCTTAATATTAAAAAAAATGGAATAAAATTTCCCACTCATCTCTCCTACTTGTTAATCTGGAGTGGGTTAAAGGAAGCATACTGTGGAAAACATATTGTAATGAGTGAATAGCTGTTTATAAAAAGAATCAGGGGGAAAAAGGCATGACATTAAACAGCACAGATGATTCAGGCTTTGCTCTATCAAACCTTGGAGCAAAGTCTTTTCAATGTCATTCTTTGGGGGGGGGCAGTCTTTTGAGACCATGCATGTGTTTTTAAGTAAGGCAGACTAGAGAGAAAAGAAAAAAGAATAAATAAATAAATAAATGCAGAAGTAAGGAAGGAAAGGGAGAAAAAGAGGAAAAGGAAAAATTGAGTGGAAAAAGAAAGTTTTTATTTTTCAAAGCAAACAACTAAGTGATTTGCCACACACTTGCCATGAATAATAATGAGCAGACTTGTGCTGTGTACCTCTTTTTAATTACCATGTTGCCTGCTACAGCCCCTCCCTGTCTTTAAGATATGGCACCTAGAGAAGCCCAATTGAAGAGCTTTGCACACACACAAAAAAAAAAAAAAAAAAAAAAAATGGACAACAAGGGTCCTATGAAGATTCCTGGGATAGATTTAGAAAACTTCCATTTTTTTTTCCTCTCCTCACCTTTGTCACCAGCGTTTTAAAAAGTTCTCTTAAGGTGTTTTATTTTGTTGTGTTTTGCCTAGAAAACACTGTAGAATTCCAAAAATACATGATGCTTTCTTCATTTTGTAATCTTTGAATTACTTAGCTGTGCAAACTACAGAACTAAAAGCCTGAAAGCATTTTAAAAGTCAGGGAGAGTGCAAGACTAGCAATAGAATTTACAGGATCAGGATCAGAGGTGGACAGAACCCTGCACACAAGCTGCACATAATAAAACAGTGCTCAGATTTTAACATGAACACTTCTGACACTGAAACAACAAGGGACCTTGTTAAAGACCTGTGTTCTGATGTCCTTATTTTTGGAAGAGATTTAATGGTCTAAAGAAAGCTTCAAAGTAACAGAGGCAGGAGAGTAATTCTGAGAAGTTTGGATAACTTTATAATCTCTTGCAAGGAAAATTTCAAGTGCAATGTTGTCTGAGAGAGAGAGAGAGGGAGGGAGGGAGAGAGAGGGGAGTTGGGAAAATGAAAACCACTGTTAAAAGCATCCTGCTATTTGTAATTAAAAAGCATTAACAATATTTCTGTCAGCAAGCCCTGAAATGCGAGTTAAAATACCAACAGGCTTCTATGTTGTTATATGATTCTGTTTGCATGCATCTATATCTAGTGCAGAATGTTAATTTGTTTTCCATCACCAGGATTGTTGAGCATGCTGACACAGCTAGGTAAGGCAATCTAAAATTGTTCCAGGATTTGATTTTCATGTGAGTGCAGCCTACAGCTGCATTTGATAGTGCACCACATTGATATGACACCTTTTCTACAAGGTCTTTGGTGGAATACATCTGCTGAACAGAACAGAAACAAAATATGTGCCTTGACTCAAACTTGTGGCGGAGAGCTATCAAAGTGGAAACCTGCTCGAATCTATTTGCATAATATGCAGATGAAAATCTAATGAGAAAGGTATATTGACAGACGTTGCCTTGTTATCTGGCAATGCTGTGCATAACAGCATGTGGTACCTAGACATAATCTCCAGTAATGTTATTTTGCAATTTAAATGTTTTTCCCCTCCTCCTAAAGAAGACACACGTCAATAAGTGCCAGGCATCAATAACTGACATTTGAGATAAGATTAACCACACCAACTCATTCAGAGGAATCAGCTGAGTTTATTTCAGGACACAGGTCTCCACATTGTGAGCTGTTGGCTGAAGGAGAGGGAGGGAGGGGGCCCCAACTGCTCATTGAGGCCTCAGTTTTACTTGTATTCTGATGACTGCTTTTTTCAGCTCTGGTGCCAGTTCTGAGTATATTTCAAGGAACATTACTGAGAACAAAATCGAAGGCCATCAATATTAATGATCTGAACCAGGAAGATAGCTTTTAGTGTGCAAATTAATTACCCTAATCACAGGGTTTTTTGTATCCATTTTAATGAAATAACTATTTATTTCATTGAATCCTGTGCTTTTCTTTTGCAAATAAGGCACATTTACATGATAAATACATGAAATTTAAAAGGATGACTAAATTAAATTGAGAAAAAAAGACCTTTTTAAATACAATTTTCTTAGGAAAAACAGCTAGATTAATGGGTTGGTTAGCTGACTGGCATCTGTGATTAAATCTTTTTTAATGTACGTCAAATAGAATTTAATGGACCTTGAGAAATGTCTACACAGTCAGTAATATTCAGGGACTGGGGAAGATTCCAGTTGTCTCTTGTCATTTGTTGGTGAGCTCCTGAAGGCTTGGGCTTGGGACTCTGCTTTGACACATGGGATTCACATTTATAGTCCCTGCTTCAGCACAGGGTTTTCTTCATCTGTTCTTCAGACCAGGGTGTCTTCTTGATCAACACAACCAACACTTTGCAGAAGTATGGGCCAAAGAAATAACTACAGTATCAACAGAAAGCATTAGAGTGTTTAAATTTGTCTCATATTTAATCATGGAATTCACATTGGTTTCAAACTGTGCTGGCCTTGATAATGAGACTGAGAGAGCTAGAGAGGGAGGGGAGAAGGAAGGGGAGAGAGAGGCTTAATTCAGAGGAATTTTCAATGAATCTTTTAGGATCTATGGGTTTTGAAAACTTTATTTATTGTGGGTAAGCTTTGAAGGGCTGCAAATTCAACAGAAGCGAGATTTGAAACACATTCCAGCTCAGTTTTTTTTTTTTTTTTTTTTTTTGATAACAGACCCAAAGAACAGAGCATCTTTCTCTGCTTGCTTCCCCCCCCCCCCTGGTTGCGCCACTAGAGATGTCTCCCTCTCCCTTTGATTTGGAATGATCAATTGCAGCTGTGGCAGCCGGGCAGGCGGCCCCAGGCACCAAGAACATGAGCCCTCTCCCTCCCACGTTAGGATTTACATTTCAATGGCTGCCACCATTTTAAAGATAATTATAACCTTTTTAGATTAATAATTTTCCGTGGCTTCTCTAATATTTTAACAACGTAAATATTAATTTAGCTGGTTTAAGAGAAAACATCTCTTTCTCCTCCACCTCCCCTCCTGTCTTGTAGAATGCAGAACAAAGACTTCAAACCAAATCTGTTTGGGGCAAGATGGGGTGGGAAGGTAGAATGTTGAACTAACAGATTCAAAATCTTGGACTAACTTAGCCCACATCTTATACTTTTGAAGTATCTCTAGTACGGCAGACTGGGGGCAGTTTGAAGTGACAAGACACTGAAGCTGCTTTCTGCTTGAGCTATGTGTCTAAAGCCAGAATTTTTTAAAAAACAAAACAGTGTTTTGTTGTATCCCACTCTGAAAGTTGACCTGCGAACACTGGCAGATGGGATTCACGTTTCTTCTATCGTATTCCAAGTGTGGTGGGAGATCTCAAAAAGATGAAGCTGCCTACATGAACTCAATAGTCTTGAAAAGAGAAAAAGGGAAATTGCCCACAAAAGATATTGAGACTATAAAGAGGCTTATATTTCACTGTTACTGCAAACTTCCTTTCTGCTTATTATCATTCCAACACTTTATTTCCCACCAGCTGATGCAGATGGGAAAAACATCACATTGCACAAACAGATGTCGACTCACTTAAATTGCTTGACCATGCTCCGTGGACCATGGTCTATTCTTTTTGCTGCCCCACAAGTACTGAGCATGTTGTAGGCAGGAAGACGTGCTTTTTTTTTTTTTTTTTTTTTTTTTTTTTTTTACATTCATTAGGTTGCTACAAGTATTCTCTTAAGGGCCTATCGCCTTATATCACTCAGGATCATTCAAACAATTTACATCAGGCAAATAAAATCAGAGGAGCATGTTTCCCATTTCCACTGGTAAATAAGAGGAATCATGTATATTAAGGAGAAAATTGATAATAGTGCTGGTCAGATGTTACAAGCAGGTCATTCGGTTGCTTTCCTTGATAAAGTGCAGAGCTACAATAATTGCCCTGAGATCTCTTTACGGACAAGACCTTTATTTCCTAGGCACCAAAGCCATGGGATTGAGCGTTGCTTGAAAGTGACGGCGAATAAAACTGCTCATGAAATATGCATGACTAACACATAGGCTGCCAGGGGAACTCAGTGTATTATGTATGACCCTTCTGTAATTGTAAGGAAATGATATTCATTTAAGTGGATGTTTATCACAGTTAAAGGTGCACCTAATGAAACAAAGGTCATAAGCCTAAAAACATAAGGTTATAGCCCTTTTATGGCACCATTTCTCTCTCTGTTTGAAAAGACCTGGCCTTTATTCACAGCTGTTTTTCTAACACCTGTGTGCTCTGTTTATGCAGCCTTCAAGAGTTCCTGTCACCTATATTTAAATGCCAAAAGGACTATTACATTAAATGCTCTTCTAATATTATATCCACACATCTGGGAAATATCAGACAGAGTGCTGCAAGATATAGCAGCTCAGGCTAGAGATTTTAGCTACTGACATTTGGTTAACCCAGGAGTCTCCCCCACCTCCCACCCGCCGACACAACCCCATTGCTCTCTATGGGAAACGCCTACTTGTGCAATCAGACAAGAGCTGGGCTATTATTCTGAGATCAGCAATGACATGATCCTTCTGGGGTGGACCAATCCCTGAAGCAAAACTCTGAAGCAGCTTAGCGGAGTGGATAAAAACCAGACTCAGAAGTCCAATTCCAGCCTGGGTCCTCATCAGCTGTGTGACCTTGAGCAGGTGACCTATCTGCTTTGTATGGCTAAACAGAATCTTCATCTAAAAAACATGCTCATAAATAGATTTGGCTCAGAATGGTGTTTTGAGAATCAGTATTTGAAAGTTTCTGACACAGAGTAAGTGCTGTATGTTTGTTATGCAAACAAAATACACAGTGTGCATAATGGGTCTGTTCTGCTGTCCCCTCTCCACAGTGGGCATTGCCTTTTGCACCCAAATAGCTTTGTTTCTTGCCCACTTTTAGGTTTCAGGGGTATCTTAGTCCATTTGGGATGTTATAACAAAGGTCCATAGCCTGCGTGGCTTATAAATAGAAATTTATTCTTCACAGTTCTGAAGGTTGCAAGTCCAGGTGCCAGTGTGGACAGGTGGTGGTGAATGCCCACTGCTCATGTATCTTCACATGGAAGAAGAGTCAAGGAGGCTCTTCAGGGTATTTTATGGGAGCACTAATCCATCCATGAGAGCACAGCCTACTCACATCTCAAAGGCTCACCTCCTGATATCATCATCTGGGAGTTAGAATTTCAACAATATGAATCTTGGGAGGGAGACATAGACATTCAGACTGTGGCAGGATCTATGACCTCCAGCAAGGCCAGCTGTGTGCAATAACATGCCTTAGTGAGCACAGCAGTGGCCCATTCAAAAGAAGCTCACTCACTCATAAGCAGAAAGATCTGGGGACTTTCGCGTCTTGCTGACATTTGCCTAGTAAGTTTATAGAGTACTGGGAAACAGAGGGGGAATTCCTCTAGAAACACATGCACTAGAGAAAACCCCAGGAGTCTTCACGAGCTGAATCCAAATTAATAGTGACTCTCCAAATTATCTTGATGTCATTTGGTCATGCTTCAGGTTGTGAGACAGAAAATAGAATTGAAAATAGAGATGCCACCGTATAGAGGGAGCATATATTAAGTCTGGAGCATTTTACAGATTTCATAATGCATTCATTATTTCCTTCTGAGCTCAAAGTTATCACTTCTGATGGGTAGGACAGTCTTCACCATCCCTGGAAGGTTCTGGAAAACTTGTAAACTCCTGACATTTTCCTTCCCAAATGTAAATTCTTACAAAGACCAAAGTTGTCTAACATAAGGTAATTTGTGAGGTCACAGAAGAGGATCAGATTTTTATCAATACCACCAGAATAATAAACATAAAATAATTTAATAAAAAATAAGATTAAGAACCTTGTTTTCTTATAATATAAAGAAAAATCACTATAACATACTTACACATAGCAAAGGGGTGGTGAAGCTGTTCTGCTTATGTTTGAATCCTGGCTCTTCCTTAAAACTGTGTGATGTTGGGGGAAGTTAACTAACCTTACTGTGGCCTTGGTTTCATCATTTCTACAAGGATAATAGCAATACCAGTCCATGGGGTTACTGTGCATTTTAAGCAAGAGAATGCAAGTGAAGTTGATTATGGTGGTAAACGCCTGTAATTCCGAATTTGGGAGGCTGGGGCAGGAAAATCACAGGTTCAAAGCCAGCCTCAGCAACTTAGCGAGGCCCTAAGCAACTTAGTGAGACCTTGTCTCAAAACAAAAAATAAAAAGGGCTGGGATGTGGCTCAAGTGATTAAGCTCCACTGGGTTCAATCTCTGGTAGAGAGGGAGAGGGGGAGAGAGAGAGAGAGAGAGAGAGAGAGAGAGAGAGAGAGAGAGAGAGAATATGTATGTGAATTTAGAACAATCTCTGGAATAAGAGTACTCTATTGCCATGTGATATTGTATTTCAATTGACTTTTAGAATAAAAATTGATCTTTTAGAAAGTTTGGGCATCATCATACTCCCATGGTGTCTCATGCTTGGAATTAGTTAGCTCACAATATTTTGGGTGGCTTTAAAATATGTTCACAAATTCACTGATACTCCACCCTTCAAGATGTAGAATTTATCCCTCACTAGGGAATGTAGGCTGCGCTTAGTGACTCACTTCTCGTGATTAGAATATGGTAGAAATGAGTGTGTGAACTCCAAGGCCAGGTCATGCAAGGCACTTTCTCTCCTGTCACAGTGTGTCTGGGAACCCTAGGCCTGGAGGAAAGCCAGCTGCCTCCACGTGGGGACACCTGAGCAGCCTTCTTCCAGGAAGCAAGGCACTTGGAAAGAGTCTCCTCAGCCTTTACCAGGTTTTCAGATTATTTAGTTTTCAATCATGGAACCTTCCAAATAAGTCTTCAGACACATAGGGCAGATATAAGCCATGTCCACTGTGCCCTATCAAAATTACCAATCCATTTACAATCATGAGACAATGCCTTGTTGTTTTAAGCCACCAAATGTTGGAGGTAATGCATCATGCCGTGGTGATAGGTAACCCAACACACTTTGACATGCAGGTAGAAGTTTCACCTGCTAGCATAAGGGCTTATATGGATATGGATGAGGGGGCAAAGTTTAGACTAAGATTTAAGTAAATCTTGACTGCAGTGCAAATTAGCAAACCATTTGTATACTCTTGACCATATTTCACTTTTATCTTATCTACTCATGTGGAGATCTTTTCTTTCACTATTAAGTAAAAGAATTCTTCCCAAGTGTAGTTCTTATTTCTAGGATGACCAGCCCATATAAAATCAGCCCAGGACTGTCTGCGTTTCAAGCAATCAATTTCCAGTATTCTGAGAAACCCCTCAGTCCTGGGTCAACTTGACTGGTTGGACTCCTGCTGATATGTGAAGAAAGGAGAAGAATCCTAAACAGTCCCCATCCATCATAGTCCTCCAAACATACCTGGATTTTACCATGCTGCTTTCCTACCCTTCAGCTGGAGAGGAATCCCCAGGTAGAAGGGAAGGAAGCAGTCACTGCAGCTGATTCTGGATGAGGGTTTATGGGATCACCATCTACCCAACAGTGATGATATTTGTTGGGAAACTCGAAAGCAAGTTTCTTCAGGAATCTCTGCAGCACTTAGTAAAAACTCTTAAGTCTGGAAGGAAAATGTTCAGGGTTAACTATTATAACTTCTATTCTTTGGCTAAGTTTTCTTTTTTATGACTTGGAAGTTTACAAGGAGCACATGGGGACAGATGCCTTGGTCACACCTGTGATTCCAGTTACTGAGGAAGCTGACGCAGGAGGATTGCAAGCCTCTGCAACTTTGTGAGGCCCTGAGCAACTTAGGAAGACTCTGATTAAAAAATAAACAACAAACAAACAAACAAAAACTTGCTGGGAATATAGCTCAATGGTAGAGCACCTGATTTAAATCTTTAACACCAATAAAATGGATATATATATATATATATGTATGTATTGTTTGTTCGAATACTTTTGAAGTTCTGGAAAAAGTAATGGGATGATTCCATACTGAAAAGTAGGACCAAGAATCAAAGATCCAGATGCAACTTTACTCCCTGTTTTTATTGCCATGTCAATAACCAAATAGCATATAACCACATGCGTGTTTCTTTTGCATCTCTCCATTTCAACTGCTTAATTCCATGGGAGGCACATGAGACACTTTTACTCTAAAAAAATTGTTCAAAAGAAAACTTACTTGTGTTATGAACAAAGGAATTTATAAGCAAATTAATGGGGTTAGCAAGGGAAATATTACCTGATGCAACAGAGTAGTTGTTGCATTCAGATGATACATGTGCAAATTGTAAATTCATCTTTTTTATCAAAGAATTCCTTTTCCTTTCCCCTTCAGGAGTTACTCTTACCTTATAATCAACATTAATAATATCATATCCAAGTTTTAATAAACACTTACTCTATGCCAGCTATAGCTGAACTATACCTGTGTTAACTTAGTATAGTGAAGTAGATGCTACCAGATCCCTGGCTTATAAATGAAAAAGCTGAGGCACAAAGTGGCTGAATAATGTCTCCAAGATCACATCACAAGTGGACAGCTAAACCCTGAGATCATATTCCACACATAGCCTCTCCCTTGAATCAATCCAGTCTCTGATTACTAATTCATTAATTTATTAATCACATCTGCTCCTCCTCTTCCAATTAGAGCAAATTAGCAAATCAAACTGCTACTCTGAGCACAGGGATCGTTCACGAAGAAATACAGATTATGGAGATGGAAAGAAGGTAATAGCAGTGAAAAGGGGGAAGAAAGATGTCCAAGGGGGAATGAGAGAAGGAAGGCAAACACCAACAAGAGAGGACAGGAGAACAATGGGGAAAGAAATAAGAGAAATGAAAGAGAAGTCTAGATGGGGAAAGGAGTGCAGGAAGGAAGGGGAAAAGGGCTGGCAGATTGGGAAGGGGAAAAATGTAGACACGAGATAGAGTCCAGTTTCAAGTGTTAATCTGTGACTTCTAGTAAGTTTTCAAATACTAAAAATAAGGTCATAATTGAAGGTGTTTTGTTGTTGTTTGTTTTGTTTTGTCTTTTGCTTTAAGAATTGTTCCTTCTGAAAACTGTTGTTATAGGTAAAGGGGAAGACCAAAACTCACAGGATTTTGTCTGAGGCAGATCAGATTCTCACAGCACAAGGAAGGCTACAGGAAAGAGGAAAATCTAGAAAAGTATAGCTATGCAGAGAGAGAAGTCACAGCCCAGAGAACATTCAACTGAAGCTGTGCCTTTTCCACTACAGTTTAAGGGAACTCGTTGGTATTACAGTTGTTAAGACAGGAACACAAGACCATGGTTTCCATCCCTGATTGTTTGATGCACGGTTCAATATATAGATAGATCGGTTTGATCAATTAGAATCACTAGTGGAAAGCTTTAAGCTGCAGTGAGGAGCCCACATACCCCAGAATGATGGAGGCAGAATCCTTGTGGGCAGGGCTAGGCATTAGGATTTTAAAAAATTTTTCTAAGGTAAGTTACCATGAGAAAAGTCTAGGTTAGAGATGTTGCAGATGTGTTCCCAGAAAGTGATTTTGTAGAACCAACAACCAGCTTTTAAAGTTTATATGAACAGAAGAAAGACCAAGGATGGCCAACTGGACACTGGAGCAGAGAACCGAGTTAGGATTGATACCACCTGACAACAGGTCTTACCATTCAGCTACAGCCATTAAGATGTGTGATAGTGACAAGAGAATAGGCAGATCAGTGGAACAGAGACACAACTCAGAGTCAGACCTACATAAGCACAGTTGCTAAAGTTCTTGTATTCAAAACTTGATCCCCAGCACGTGTTGGGAGGTGGAGCCTAATGAAGGGATCAGGCCATGAGGGCTCTGTCTTCAGGAATGGACTAGTGCCATTATCATGGAGGTGGGTTTTTATCATGGGAGTAGCTTTCTTACAAAAAGGTGATTTTTGTGTTCCTCCACCCCCCGCAACTTTCCCTTTGCCCTTACTCCATGGGATGATGTAGCAAAGATGTGGCTATGGTTTAGATGTAGTGTTTCCTCATCAGACCTCATGTTGACACTCAGTCTTTCATTTAGAAAGATGGCGGAGCCTTCATGAGAGACATTTATGGGAGGTGATTGTATCATGACTTCCCTTATGAAAGAATTAATTTCCAAATCCCAGAGTGAGCGAGGTCCTACAGAAGTAGGTTAGTCTCCCCGTGAGAGAGTTACGTAAGAGAGAATCTGGTTCCTCTCCAGTCTCTTGTTTTCTGTCCTTCCATGTGACATCTCTTTCTCATACACAGTAAAGTCCTTACAGTGACCAAGCAGATGGGCCACCCAATCTTAGACTTTCAGCTGCAAAACTGTGAGATAAATAATCCTCATTTCCTTATAATGTATCTAGCGTCACATATTTTATTATAGCAACACAAAATGGACCAAGAAAAAGATCATTGCCAACTGCTAGCCCCTCAATCCTGGAGTCCTCAGCCTCCAGAACTGTGAGGCTTTATTACCAATTTTCTAGTCTGTGGTATTCTATTAAAATAGCACAACAATAAACTAAGACAACAGTTGGCTGATCTGTGACAAAAGAGTAAAGGCAGTACTATGGAGCAAAGACAGTCTTTTCTATAAATGGTGCTGGAAAAACTAAGTACTTACATTAAAAAAAATTTTAACTTAGGCACAGATCTCACGTCTTTCTCAAAAATCAAGTTAAAATGGATCATAAACCTTAATGTACAATGTAAATCTTAAAAAAAAACATAAAATAACAGAAGAAAATCTAGACAACCTTAGGTACCAAAGTTTCAATTTATAAAAGAAATCATTGATAAGCTGGAAGTCACTAAAATTAAAAACAAACAAACAAACAAACAAAAAACCCTCTTTCTGGGTGAAAGATGGTGCCAAGGGAAAGAGAAGATAAGCCACAGACTTGGAGAGAATTTTTGCAAAAGCAGCCATAGAAGCATGTTTGTAAGAAGGATGGGCTTCAGTAGTGGTGGGATCTAGGCAAGGTGAGGATTGAAGTGGGGCTGGGGGTATAATAGGGGCTTTTTGTCCCTTGAAGATGATTTTGTCTTACTCAGATGATCATCCCAAGCCAATTCTGATTTTCCTTTTTAACACTGAATTTGCAAAGCTCCTTATTTACTAACAAAGCATCTCACCCAGCAAAAGAGTGAGCACTCAAGTTGTGGTTGCTGACAGGGTTATTTCCTTGCTTTTCATATCTGCATGAGTACTTTGGAGCTGGCTTTCATTTCTCTCCAGGGAAGCTGGTTAAGATTACTAAAATTCCAGTGTGTTCTCCTCTGTGCACCCTCCCTCTGAAACTCCAAGAGTAGTTCAGCTCCTGTAAAAACCCAGTCAGCCCCAACCACCCTTGTCATTTCCATTTTTCATACATCTACTTTTGGTGTGTGCAGTATGCATGCTATTCCTCCGCGCAGTTTCATCTCATTTGCCCACTGCCATAGGCTACAGCGTGGAACAAAGTTCACTTTCAAATTCAATCTCAAACAAAATGAAAAGGCAAGAAAATCATGAAAGAGAAAGCTGGTTACAGCCATTAATATGGATCTCACTGCAGGTTCTTTTGCTTTATCCATCAAATGTGAGTGAGAGGAAGCTGCGGCTGTGACCCTGGTCAGAGAATACTGTCAATCAGAGGAGCAGCTCCTAAGAACAGCCTGGAGTGAGTGCTGTCTGCCAGCTGCAGACAGCCTTACAGGCTATTGAATATCGCCATGAATGGCACTAGACCCCTTTCTCTGATAATAGTAAAAATCCCTGGGGCCTTTCAGCAACATAGTAGGAACCACCCTAAATTTATTTCAGATACCAAATTTAAGATTAAGGGATCCAGGAAAAAAAGGAAAGTGTTTCCAGAAGGAAAGTATATATTTTTAAAACAACAACAACAAAAATATGTTAAATCCCACACAGCGCTTACATCTCTGCTTGAAAGAAAGTGGCCAGTTCAGTATTCTTTAAATACATCAGTGGATCCTGCTGAATTATACATGTGGCTGGGATTAGAGAGGCCAGTGTCTTCTGTCTGGGTTTATTCTGACTTGCTGGGTTATCTTAGCAGTCAGCTGAAATGAAACTGGAGTCAAGTCACACATACACCCCATCTGCCAGGTTAAAATTTTCTTGTGGGGAGAAGGCTTTACAGCAGACACAGAAACTGTCCCAGGCATGACCTTATCTGGAGTGCACCCAGAATTAGATGACCAAAGTCTTCAAATTGGCCTCACAAATGACTTGGCACAATTTCCATAAATTCAAGCAGACTTAAAATTGATTCGATCAAAAAATTCTGAATGCTTTTTACTCTGTTCCCCCTGAGTTTCAGGCGATGTGTGTTGGATACTCTCTGAGAAATCAGGCCCTCTTCCTGTTTGGCTGTGAATGTTGGTAAGGCATCGAATTTTAAGAGAGCAGAAGAAATATAGAGTGGCTGCAGTTCAAGCTCTGAATTTGTTGGGATGCACAATCAGTGCCAGTGGGCTGCCTCTTTTCCAGAATTATATGTGATTGATCCTCTTTAAATAAATCTGGCTAGCTAACAAATAGCTTTCCCTTGCCAACATTTTCTCAATATGGTCTCCAGACTCTTTATGGTGTAAAAAAATTACCAAATAAAATTCATGAAAAGGCAACAAGAAACATATCTTACAAAATTTCTGTACAGAATTCAAACATTGTTCTTGTGCCAGAAACACACAGCTGTGGGCCTGACGTGGCATAACCATCTGCTAGAAACTCCGTACTCAAAGAGGCAGAGTCGGGTAGGTGCGTCCTTTGTTGGAAACACATAAACCAGAGCTATGGAACTTTCCTGGATTTTTTTTTTCTTCATTGCCGTCTGTCCATTTGGATGGAATTGTCACAAGTGTTATATGCACAAGATGGTACAGACAATGTGGGCAAAATACAATTGCTTAAAGCAAATGGGTATTTGCATCTTTGTGCTTAAACTTTCCTGATTTCAACTAGGTATGTGATTATTATACCTACCAAAAGGATGGGATCCTTTGGAGTATGAGCTCTGAAATAAGTACCTGTCACCTTGTGAACATTTAAATCATCCCTACATCAAAGTAGGTGTCCTAAGTGTCGTGGCTAGACTTCTATTCCCTTTATAAGCATCAGTTTATATTGATACAATTATTAAAATATATATTAGTGCTTCAGTTTTTCCACAGGAATCTGATCAAATTATGGTGTTCACAAAACTTATTGATAAAACTAAGAAAGCCCTTTTGGCAGCAAGAGTGTTTCTTTTCTCATTCTGCACATTGCTTACAGGATTCAGAGCCCCAGGCTACTGGTACCACACTTATGTCAGTCACCTCAGAGGAAAAAATGCAGAGCAGTTTAAGAGTTTACTTGGGTGGGCTTATATACCCTCAGAGCAAATGTTTCCTCTTAGAGTGCTCTTTGAGTCAAAGGTGGGTGATCTTAGCTGGTAAAGTCTGTGAACCCCTCTCAAGATGATATGTCTTCATGCAGTAAATAAAACACCGAAGACTACAGAGACAATCAATTATATTAAATACATTTATTAAACTGTTTCAACAAATGTATTTGTGATACAGCAATGTATATGCATACATATCAACCCATTAAATAAGAGAATAGGCAAAGCATCTATATCTATCATAATGTTTAGCTAAGTGATAGGCATAAACAATGTTTCTATAAAAAGTTTAATGCAATACAAAACTATGCATCAATTCCACAAGTTACAGGAGCTGCTGATACTGCCATGATGTTTTGCCTACATGTGTAATTGAAGGAAACACTGAATTTCAGTGAGAGATTAGTAAAACTAAAGTTGTTTTCTGATCCAAGTTCATAGGTCCTTTAGGGTTCCCAGGTTAAGATCTCTGTTACTGCTTTTAAACTATTATATCTCTGAACATGATGAACAAGATCTTTCTGACTACATGGTAAGTGAAAATGTTCCATGAATATGGAAGATAATCTGGATCTGTTTTCATGGATTCTGGATTTTCTCTGTCAAAGAATGTATATGTAATGTTAACTTTATCCTTCTCCTCTTCTGGCAGTCTAACTTCTGGATATAACATTTACCTCTGCATCACTGCCTATGTTCCATTAATATTCTCACTCCTTTCCTGTATTGCTTTTCCTTACTTTCTTATTTGACCATTATTCATCTATTATTAATGATCAAGAAATGCATTGATCACTATTATTCATTGAATAGTCACATCTTAATTCTCCCTGAAATGATGCTCTAAGAATGTCTCCTTTTCTGCTGCTGCCCACCCCTATTTCACCAATGGCTCTGACTGCATGAGAATGAACCTTGAAGGAATCCTTTCTCCCCTGAGTTTTAGGTGATGTGTGTCAGACACACTCTGAGAGTAAGCATTCAGGCCCCCTTCTTATTTGGCTGTGAATGTTGGTAAGGCATCTAATTTTAAGAGAGCAGAAGAAATATGGAGTGGCTGCAGTTCAAGCTCTGAATAAATGCCACAAACTGCTTTCTGGACATATTCTCAGGGAGATTAAAAGACCTGTTCTTTTCTCTTGAGCACTTGGCAGACTGTAAATTATCAGACACTTTCTCACTTCTCATTAGCTAAAGGGGCAACATGCACAGAAGGAGTCTTGAGTTAGGTGGATGGCTGAATTTGATGAACTTGCAGTTCTCATCTACCTTTGAAAAATCTTAGATCCCCTTTAGCAATTGTATATGAGCAATTAAAAATGTCATGCCCAGATTCTATATATGTAAACTGGTTGGGACTGGCATATTTACAGATTTTAGAATAGAATAACATATAGAGATTAGGGGAAAAGTGACTGTTTATGTTTGTTCAATATATAAGTTTTGCTTTTATTTTGTTGTTGATATTTCTTGTATATTTTTTCTTCATTTTTCTATGGAAGGGTAGGGTTAAAGCTTATCTAAATTACTATTCCTAGTGTCAAAAAATGCCTCAGTTACAAATATATACTTTGTAAATGCTTTCTGATATTGCTAAAAAGGATGGGTTTGCAAAGCTGCTCAATGAAAAACCAGTGGAAGACATTTTTATTGAAAATTAAATTAGCTTTATTTTTTCCTACTTCTAAAAAAATAAAACTTTTTCACTGCAAGAAATTTAAAAATTACATACATAATCATTAGAAAAAATCTTATCAAAATTGACTACTCAGAAATGATCACAGTTAATTTATAAACAACCTCGCATACATCTGTCTTCTCACCTAAATATATATGGACATAGGTATCTATAATTGTACATAAATGGAACAATTTATGTACAATTAACATACATGAACATATTTTCAAGTCAATCAATATAGGACTACATCCTTCTTCCTAATGGGGACTTGGTGTTTCAATACATCAGTTATTTTGGAAAAATTCACTTTTGGAAGTCGAATAAATCAGGTGGCCTATGTGACATTGCCTCAGCAGCCTCTGAGGCAATCCTGGCTGGTTTCATACCAGACAATACTAACATTACCCAAGAGTCACTTAAAAAAAAGCAGATCCCTATCCAACTCTGAGACACTAGAGTCCATGTATAAAAGACCAAGTCAAATCAATACAAGGAATTTACAAGAATCACAGAGCAATTCATGCAGGAATAAACTCCCTTGATAGTGTAATCAGGAAACTTGTCCCCTCTTCCACATGGTGGCAACAGGAACTCTAGTCCAGCAGTCAGCCTGTGGGTAGGAGGCCCTGCTCAGAACCACAAAGGAGAGGAGACCAACCTGAGGCACACAGGTGAGGGTGTGGCACATGGATGAGGGCAGATACTCTTCTCAGATAGTGCTTTCTATTTCTACTCATGGCCAAAATAGGCAATGGCCATGCCAGCACCAGCAAGAGCATCATGTGGTCAGCATGGACTTAGAACAGTCTCAAAGCTGAATGATGTACCACTCGTATATAATATATCTCTATAAGAAGAAACTAAGATACATAGCTACATACAAAGTCCCCTGAAGCAAGGCTAGATGAGAACACTAACCCTGAAGAACAGAAATAAAGCTTGAATGGCATCTGATTGGATATATAGTGGATTGACACAGGGGGAAAAAAATTAAAATATCCTTTGGCCCAGGAAATCCTGATGATATATATAGCTTTAGGCACTCCCAGTAGGTATGCAATTTTATTCAATGTCTTCCTTTGAACACTTGCTTCTGCTAAAAAATTAATTCATGCTCTGCTAAAAGGAAAACCTTCCCTTGGTGGGTAGGTGTCTAGTGTCATTCATTAGAAGGGTGTCCTTTGAGCCATTAGTACTTCCACAAATAAGACAGAGAAAAAATTGCTGCCTTCTATTGTAACACTATTCTGAATGTTATTCAAAGCACTGAAAACATTAAACGAATATTAAAAATACACACTTTTTCCTACTTCTGTATGATAAACTCCTAGATGAATGTTCATATTACCCAGATTAGATGTGTGATAGAAATGGTAAGCATCTGCATTTGACATTAGGTCTAGGGCATTGGGCTAGGTCCTGCAGAAACCAAGTAAACGAAGACACTGCCTTATCCCTCTAGGAGTTCACAGCTTTATTTTAAAAGAGAGAAATAACTACCAACCACCAGAAGTAACTTGCTCTAGATTACATACAATATTAGTTTGAACAAAGATCCAGAAATAAGATAGTCTCTTAAATATGCTTATCTGAACAAAGGAAGATACTGCATCCTCCCTAAACTATTCCACACATCCCCTGAACTGGAAGATGCTAATTTAACTGGTCAAGAAACCCTGACTCCTACAGACCAGGGATCCCATCTTCGCCCTAAGGATAAACCCAACCAGACAGCAAATAATAATAATAATAATAATAATAATAATAATAATAATGTTGAGCAAGTGGGAGGAGAGATTAACTCAGTCCTGCGTGTGGATAGTGTTAGTTTTTAAAAAAATGGACATGTCCGGACATGTCTCTAAATATCCCTTTTGAGTAGGGAGGAATTTTTCCATTTGTTTATTCCACTCTAAGCATACCCTGACATCCTGTTGCCAGAAATATCCTGGCCTCCCCCTCCTCCCTTCCTGCATTGTCTGCAGGTGCCTTCAGCCTAAAAATGAAGTCCTCTGCATGAGGCTGTAACAGGGCTCCACTGAATGTTTGGCAATGAAGGCTGTCTGGCCTGTTTTGCACATGCTTTTGGGAGATTTCCAAACAGATGCATATGCATCTTCACTTTCTTGGCAGGAGGGCTGAGAATTTAAGGATTCTTGTGGGGGAATTTATGTTGCTCTGAAAACTTAACCCATCATGGAAGCTACATAAAAGAGTTCTATAAAAGACTCGACCTTTTGCCTCCTTTTGGAGTCTGTTGCTTGGCCTCCTGTGTCTTTGTTGCCTTTTATTAAAGCGTTAGCGACTTTCTTTGTGGACGAGTGATTTTCACTGTCCTGAGCTCTCTGGGGTCTATTTTATTTTCAACAATGATTTCCATTTCATCTGAATCTATTGTCGTGTCCAAAGATATGCTTCTTTATTCAGAAAATGCCATTGGTAGGGATGGAAAAAATATTGTCTGAAAGCCATTTGGGGGCAATTTAACAAAAAGGGGGTAGATAAATGAGAGTAACCTATAATTTTATTACCTGGAGCTACATGCTAACAAGGACAAAATAAGAAGTCCCCACAATGGGCGAGCTATAGATGGGATCAGTAGCCTGATTGGCAAATCCTAAACAATGACTTGTTCCTCTGAGTCATTTAATCATCCACATGATCCGAAAGAACAAAGAAAGCCCCTATGTATCAGGAAGATTTTATAATTTCATATCTGCCTCTATTTGTCTGGACTAAATACAGCCAAGAGCTTTTTAATATTCTCCCCAAAGGATACTTTCAAAACTCACCAAATAGAAATTATTCTGCGAAAAGGCAGAGATACAATGCTCTGCAAACAGTATTTTCTTAGACTGGATAAACTGCAAATAAAACAATACACAATGAAAATTAAACAGTAGTTGGAGAGAACAAAAAAAGTAACTGGGCCTCCTTTATTTGACATTGCAAATGATTTTAATAATGTTTAGCCAGATCCTTCTGTTGATAAACAGACTGAGAGAAAGCCTTTTATTCCCCCCTCCATCTGAGTAGATATTCCAGGTGTTGTTTTTAATTTGCTTCCCTGGCTGTACTTTTACTCATCCTCCAATTCCTTCCCCTCTTTCCTGTCTTACCTGCATAACCTGATTATACCTGACATGGATTCCTTCCAGTGTAGCCTCCCCACTGCTCAGAGACTGGCGGTACAGTGGCAGGCATTTAGACATCTGCACTGACTCACTGAATCTATTCTTCGGCTCAGTAGGACGCCCTGAAGAAAGGTTCTCAAGCAGGGTCTAACAGGATCTTTATGAGTTGGGAGTTTATTTTTCCCTCTTTAGGGTAACCACTTTGCTAGGAGATGACAGAGAGGCTGAGACTCCCTGCATCCGCTTCCCCCCTGGCACCCAGCACCAGGGATTTATGATCAGCCAAGCCCAGGGAAAACCCCACGGAGGGCTACTCACAAGGCCTTGGAAAACAAAGCAAGTTTCTTTAAGGAGCTTATCTGCATTAGCAGTACTTGATTCTAGATAGGCGAGTGCACCAACAATTCCCCCTAAAAGAATAACAGTGGCGGAGGAGAACACACTTCCAACTGTGAAGCAATTAGAGTGCTGTTGAATGGCTGATTGCTTGCGTGTGGTCCCCTTAGTTCCCTGGTGGAGCGCGCTTATAGTTCTGCAATTGGATAAAATGGATTGGAATGAGCGCTGTCATATAGAACTGCCAGCTGTTCTACTGTTAATAAAGACACTATTTAGCTATTAATACATCCCATTCTTCCATGTTGTGCCCATTCAAACAAAATATCTTTGTTTGTGGAGGGGGTGTGACTGCACCTGTTCTTGATTCCAGAGTCTGTGGCCTGTGGAGGACCCCTTGTTACCACTCGGCAGCAATTGTAGCTTCCAGGCAGTGTCTGCTTGTAAAAGAAAGAGGGCAACCAGACAGTGAGATTAAAAAAGGAAATGGAGCTGTGGCATCAGCTGAGCTGCCATTTCTTGAAATGGTATTTTAGGAAACACACATTCCGGTGTATTGGGTAAGTTAGAGCTTACTTGTAAGCAAATTCCACGTGACTAATGATTCCTTCCTTTTTTCAAGAAGTTGTTATTGCATTTTAAATATTTCTGGGTGTAAAGACAGAATTCTCCAGATGATACCAGCAGGTGAAGAATGCAGCCTCAGGCTGAATCATTAACCTGAGATACCATTTCCCAAATAAGCCTTTTTTTTTTTTCTTCCTATTGGCACTCACAACAGCACACTCTTCAGCACGCTAGCTCAAGGAATCTACAATATCAGGGAAACAAGACATACAGATGGAGGAAAAATAACCTACAGGAAGCAAGCCATGCTGTGTTCCCCTTTCCATGTGGACAGATTGGAAATACTAGGGGTAGTGAGTGGAGCCTCTCCTAAAATTGTAGTAAAGACCCAAGATAAAGCCATAAGTCAAGTTCTATCTATTGGAGCAAATTTTCCTGGAGTTTATAAAGATGCTACCTTAGCACCAATAAGGACATGACCACCAGGACCACCACCACCACCAAATCTGGTGAGCTGAGGACAAAAGAAAATAGAGGCCTCTGAAGTAGTCACCTCAACCTGTGGCTGTTAGGTTTTCCTGGGTGTGTCATTTTGTTCCAGCTGCTCTAAGAAAGTACGGTAGGGCATTCTTTCTGTCCATTCTGGAGTCTGGGAAGTATAAGATCAAGGTGCTGGCAGGGTAGGTTTTGTTCTAAAGCCTCTTCTCTGGACTTGGGGGCAGCTGCCTTCACCCTGTGTCCTCAAACAGTTCTTTGCTGGTGCACACTTGGGCATCTCTTCTTACCAGTACGTCAATTCCACTGCATCAGGGCCTCAACCTTGTGATCCCCTTAATCTTCATCACTTTCGATCTGCAAATACAGTCACCTTAGGGGTTAGGGTTAAAATATATAATTTGGGATGGGGTGGAGGCGGAGACACAATTTAGTCCACAAAGCATGGAAATGATTTTCCTTTGTTGCTCCTGAGAGGTGAGGAATGGAAACACATTGTTCAAGCACTCAGAAGATTGAGGGTGATTTCAAAAAGGAGAGATGGCTTCTCTGGATTCCTGGCTGGAATCCACCTGGGTCATAAAAGCTGCAAGCAATCTTTCACTCAGTGTGCTCTTAATGCAGGAACGGTGAGGAATTCTGAAGAGTCTGACACTTATCTTTTGAAGTCGAGGAAATGGACTTGGATGCCCTCTCTGGTCTAGAAATCTGTAAGGGCCGAAGGGAAAGGCATAGACAGAACATGGAAGGGTATATATTAATCATGTCTTACATTTTCTATAACTCATGATATTTTGATATCTAAAAAATCTTTCTGGCCAGAGAGAGATGGATCCTCCCAGGGCTTGCCTGTGCTCAAAGAGGGCAAAGGGCTTGGCTGGGAGCATGCCTTTCATCTGCAAATCGACCACTCTGAGCTCACATCCTCCAGTCTCTTCTTAGATCTAACTTTCAAACACAAGTCAATATTTCCTCCACCCTACATCAACCCAGGCCCATGTCCCAGACAGCTAACCACCCCTACAGCCAAGAGCCCACCGACTATTCAAAACAATACAAAGTGGCTCAGGCGGCTCTGACTTGAATTTCCCATTGAAACCCTTAAAATGTTTCTGGTCCCTGATTCCTCTTTTGCCTCCTGACCAAAACCTGGCACTTCTCCAGGTGGCCCTGAATGGGAGAGCATCCCCCTTCTCCCAGGAAATGTACACAGTAAATTCTTCTTTCAATAATATTAGTCTGTGTTATTGTTCTGTCACCACTTAAAAAAAAAAAAAAATCCCACAGGTACATTCTGAGATAGGATGCCCAACAAAGCACCCTTGCCAACCATAGCAGAAAACTTTATGGGGTCTTGTGGCACCGCCAAGGGGGCAAAATCAGGAGGATTGCCAATAAGGTGGGTGAGCCAAAGGACAAGAGATGGAGCTGGAGGTTCAGCTATGTCTGTTGTCCTGTACAACAGAGAGACTGTTGCCTCCTGAAAACAACATCCATGTACCCAAGAGCTTGCTGTCTGCAGAGGCCACCAGCAGCAACTAAACTAGATAAAACCAAAGGCTGAGGATCCTGAGGAACTTTCTGCCATGGATCTTTTAAATGATTGTTCATAGAAAGTGATCTTTGCCTCCTCACCTGTTCCCTGAACCTCCTACACAGGAGGAGACAGGAACAGAAATAAAAGGGACAGAGCGAGCATGTACCAGAATCATATCGCTCCCTCATTTCTCCACTTTGAATCCTTGTAGCTTAATACCTAACCTGTCCAGGAGAACTTTAAATTAGAGAATGGAGAGTTAAACCTAGAAATCCGAGTTGAAGTTCAGGGATGTGAAGTTATAACTGCACGAGACTAAATTTTAATTATCAAAATTATGAGGAACTTGTACAGAGTTCATCCAACATAAAAAGAAGGATCCGAAAGAGTTAAAAGTAGCAGGAATTATTCTTAGCTTATGTCAGCTTTGATTTTATTTATCTTTGTTAACAATCTTACTTCTGTCTGAAGAAATAAATTATTTGGGAAGGGTTGAAAGAACCATGCCTAATATAGTGAAAGTCACAAAGTAGGCAGACCCACAGTATAAATTTGTTGGATGGTAACTAACATTCCCCTTTTCCCTTTAGGATATTTCTACAAAGTGTTAGTGAAATGTGTGCCTTTTTAAACTATTCATTTGAAAACCCCAATCACCACAGATATGGAAAAAATGGCTGCCAGAAGAATTTGGCAGCGCATCTTCAGAGCAATTCTCTAGGTCTCATTCTCTAGTTGGTCAGCTGCTCATCTTGTAGTCTGCTGCCCTGGATATATATTCTAGCTTAGAATAATTTTGGAGGACAACTCTTTCACCGGAGCTTCTCCTTTCAGGTTTAACCCAGTTTCCTGCCTCTTCCTCTTCATTTCCCAGTAACTATTTCTGTGTTGGTATTTTAATCCTTGGATTGTGGCTTTTCTCAAAAATCTTTGTTATTTCAACTTTATTCCTCCCGCCATTCTTTGTGTCCATTCACTTATCTCTTCACGGGGTGGCATGATTCATCTGAGTACATTTTAGACTGGGAATCAGGAGATGCAGATTTGGTCCCTCTTCTGCCAGGACCATAGGAAAATGATTTTTGGACCCTTAATCCATGCATTGCCTCCCACCCCAAATCTTTTCTGACCCTAGATAGACTATTTCTTCTTATTTATATTTTATTATCTGTCACTCTGCATTTATACCTAGTTGTTTATGTATCCATTTCCTGTACTCAAGTGTGATCTCCTTAAAGTTATGGTCTTATTTATCTCTGGGTCCCCAGTGTGTGTTATATATTAGGAGTTTGTCAAATATCCTGAAAGAATGAATGAATAATCAATACAGAAGGCAGCATTATTTGACCTTGTTCTTACACTCCTAGTTCCAGCTCTCACAGTGCTAACACTGTGTTAGGAAGAATAAGGTAGATTTTGTTTTTCTAGGCCTATAACCCTTGTCAGCTTTAGATGAACCTGACCTCTAGCTCCAATGCTTCCCACAGCCAGGTTTCAATTTTTATTCATCCTTCTCCCACTCAAACTGAGTCAGTTTGACCTCACTTAATAAAAAAAAAAAATAGTATTAGTGAAAGAAGGATGATCCAAAACAAATCCTCTGTTCTAACAAGACAAATATTATTGCTGTCCTAGAGATCAGTGAATCAAAACATGCCTGAAAGAGTGGACTGATGTTTGGGTTCTAGAGATCTCTTAGTCCAAATGTTATATAAAGCCTCTCCCCAAATATATGAGGTCTAACATGCAAGGGATATGAGTCTATATTTGGAATAGGAAGGGAATGCAAGGAATGAAGCATTAATTGAATTAACCTGGAATAGACTCCGATATTCTGTACCATTGTACTTATCCAGCTAATTCCATATTTGATTAAACTAAAACTACTTTGATATTTCCAGAAGCAACCTGATTGATGATGCTGTACATAGAGATTTAAGAGACAGATCTTATGCATTCAGGACTTCCCCCAATTGGGATTTTTATTCCTGTCTTAATCACACACACAATCATGGTGCCAATGGTATGAAAGTCTAGAGTAGAACAAAGCATGTTGGTAGAAGGGAGTATGTATCATAAAGTATCACATACTGTACAAATTTGATTATGCTACATAATTCCTTTGAGTTTTAGTATACTTATCTATAAAATGGAGATACTATCTACCTCAGAGAGTTATTGTGAAATTTTATAAAATAACCTACATATAAAGCAGCTATCAAAGATATTTAACAAGCATTAGTTTGTTTCCCCTTAAGAATTTTTCTGAAAAAGGATTATTTTTATTATTATTTTTACCAGCTCTTGACTAGTCATCCTGAATTACTAGTTATACTATCTTCTCAGACCCTAAAGGCTCTTGATCCTTCATTGAGAATGTATGCAGTAGCAGAAAAATGTGGAACAACTCCTATGACAAACGACAGTCTAGGAAATTCTGCTTCTCTGCACCATAGTTACCTACAACAAATATGTATTCAATAATTCTAAATAGCTGTTTCCTGGCATGCACTACACCTAATAGAGGATGGGAATCAGAGCTGAAGAGAAGAAAGGAGGGAAGATGAGCATTTGGGTTGACTTATATGCAAGTTAGTAGGTTCATTGTCACTGTTACAGGTGAGTATAATGAGACCCTTCTTGTATGTCAATTTCTGTCAGAAATACCAGGGTGCCCTGCAAGGAATCAAACATGAGGTCTCAAATAGCTCAGCAAGGCAAACTTTACTTCTGCCAGAAGGGCTATCACCAAACCTGGCTATCAAGTGCACCTGGGCATGAAGTCAGCTTGCTTTTATCCCTAAGGCAGTATTGCCCATTGCTCTGGTAGGAGGAGCTCCAGGTTGCAATCTGTGCGACTGTCTCATTTTAAAATTGGGGCAAAGGAAAGGGCTATAGTTAAAATTGCTACAATTGGATCTTACATGCCAATTAAGACAAAATACTATATTTTGAGAATAGACCACTGAACTTTCTATTCTCACATGTGTTTGTTAAAATATACCAAAAAAAAAAGAAAAGAAAGAAAGAAAGAAAGAAAGAAAGAAAGAAAGAAAGAAAGAAAGAAAGAAAGAAACTAACTCTTGTCCTTGCTCTTTTCTCTCCACCAAATTCAGGTTATTATTGTCTGACTGTGACAAACTATACCAACCAGAATGAAGAATGAAGTTTTCAGACCCAGAGGTTGCTGTCTCAGCACCTCTTGTCAGAATACATTAAGACCACTCTGGGAATAGTAATAGTTCCCAACTTGAAAGTCTTTTAATTCTCTCAACAGAGGCTTAATTTTACTACATAATACTGATAAGCAAGGTGACTGAATTATCTTACTGTTCATTTGCTATTTAGTTGTTTAGCATCCCTTGACATTCCTGAATGGAAATGCAGCATTGATTTCAACTCTTGAGCTTAGTTAATTTTTTTTAAAAAAAATATTTATATATATACTTGGGATTGTACACAGGATCATTCTATTTATGAGCTATATTCCCAGTACTTTTTATTAAAAAAAATTTTTTTGAGACAGTGTCACTAAGTTGACTAGACTGGTCTCAAATTTGTGATTTCCCTGCCTCAGCTTCCTGGGTCTCTGGGATTACAGGTGTGTACTGTTATATTTGGCTTAGTTCTGGTAGTTTTTAATGGAATATTAGTAATTATGCAAATACTTTCCTCAATGTTCAATATAGAATAAGTATGCTATGTGTTTAATTCCTTTCCTCATTAGTTCATGTATGAGAACATGATGGCAAAAGATGCTTCTTGGTCTAAATTCAATGAGGAAAAATGCAATAGCAGGCAGAAAGCTCAGTACTTGGCAGTAATTTCCACACCAAGGAAAAGAAGCACTGAAACTGTCCACTGGGTGCAGTATTTGTAAATAAGGTGGTATAGTGGATGAATCTTAAATTATTGATAAACTCATTGACTAAATGAACGTCATTCCAAAGCAAATAATACTCAAAACAAATAAATTGATATGAAAACAATGGGAAAACTTTTCTTTGTAGCAAACTAGTATTAAGTCAGCAGTTCTTTAAAAGGGTTTCCTCAGTCCTTCTCAATGGATCATTACTGTTGAGAAGGTAAAAGTGAAAAAATTTCTGGGTCAAAAAATATGCAAAATGTTGTAATTTTTCATCTTTAGAATTTGAAATGTCTAGTAGCAAATTAAAGCTTTAAAATGTTATGCTGTTAAAACAAACAAAACAATACTGATTGACTTTAACATCTTATACTCAATTCTTGTATTTTTCCTATAACACAATCATTAACATCTGAAATTTGAAATTTTTTTTTATTAAGCATATTACTCTCTTCCATAAGATGTTCTTGGATTTTAATAACATCATGACATGTGTTGTGAAGATACAGGAGAAATTAGACGTTATTATGATCTCAAACTTATGCAAATAAATATTTGTAAATTAACACTTTGGGGGAAAGATGATATAATCTTCATTGAGGTGTTTATTGTGTCAACCAAATCCTTAATCACTACTACTAGGATACTACCTTGCACGTAGTAATTCTTCAATGAATATTTGTTTAGTGAAAAATACTCTTGCTTTTCTAATGCTATGCAATGTTTATGTCTCACAAAGAAATATTATTTTTTCCCAGATTTTTCTCAATTTAATATCTCAGTGGAGTTATTAGGAAAGGTATCTAGAATGAAGAAAAATCAATTAAAAGTTCAGAAAATGTGTTGTAAATATTAAAAAAAATATTGTCTATCTTAGTGATAACTTAATAATGTTCTTCAGCACATGAAAAGTGAATATGTGATAAATACTATAATCAAATATTAAATAAAAACATTGTCCTTTGCAGTTTATTTATTCTATTCACCTACAATGTACAAACAATGTTAGGTTTGGGTTTTTTGTTTTTGTTTTTTTTTTAGTTTTTACAACTGAATGCATATAATATTCTGCAGTGCTACATTTACTTTATGAGTGCTGCTGTGGATGGGGTGAAAAACCTTGGAAAGGGGGAGAAAGACAAATAAATGGGAAGCAATGGACCAGAGTGGTTAAGAGTGGTTAAGAGTATGGAATCAGACTGGTTGGGTTTGAATTATGGATTTCATACTGTCTAGATACTTGAATAAGTTACTTAACTCCTCTAACAGTAACTTAACTCCTCTGTAACTAAAACTATGTAAACCTGCTTCACATGGAGCTGATGTGAAAGTTAAATGACAGCATCCAAATATGTATCAGTGTATCACTGTGCTATGCACTTTAGCCACCCCAAAAGTATTTAAATATTCATTAAGCATTAAATGACTATGAGTAATAGCACATGATAGTGCTAGGATAAGTGTATAAAGAAATTCTTACATAAGCTTGGAGGAGGGACCAATATTCTCCTTAGGAAGATTTTCCAGAGTTTTGTTGAGTCTTGGAGTAAGAGTCAGTAGAGATGGTATATTAATTTCCTATATTTGCCACAACAAAGTACAATAAACTAGGTGGCTTAGAACAAGATTTTATTATCTTCTTGTTAACGTTCTAGAGCCTAGCGATGAAAAATTAAGGCATTGGCAGGAAAAACCATCCTCCCTCTGAAACCTGTGGAGGGATCTTTCCTTGCTGCTTGCTTTCTTGTGCTTTGCCAACAATCTCTGGCATTCCTCCATTTGTAGATGCCTCGAATCCAATGTCTTCACTCTTCCTGTGTCTCTTCACATCATGTCCCCTCTGTGCATGCCTTGCTCTGTGTCCACATATCCCCTCCTATAAGGACACTCATACTCACCTAGGACCCACCCCCTACAGACCTCATTTTAACTTGTAGAAGGCCTATCTATAAATATGTTCACATTCTGAGGTAATGGGGTGAGGACTCCAGCATATATTTTTTGCACACACTACTTAACCTACAAAAGGGGTGAACATAAGATTTTTAGAGAAAGGGAAAGGTAGCAGGCAGACAGGAATAGTTGGCAATGTGAGAGTAGAATGTTATGCTATGGAGTTTGCACTTTATTTTGCAGGAAGTAAGAAACAAACTCATGGATTTTACATGGAGGGACAGTTTAGTCAGATCTAGTTTTTAGAAAATATTTTGGTGGGCTGTGAATGAATTGGACCATCAGGAACTTGGAAAGAAGGATACCATGAATGAGTATTACTCTGTTCATAAGAAATGTGGGGTCCACCCTGGGGCAGAACCCATGACCAAAGCAAGAGGAAATAGATATAGGAAAGATCTTGGTAGGAGGGAAGATTTTGTCTGATTATGCAGGCCTCGTCTTCTCCACAAATGGAGGCTCTTAAGGGTAGAGATTGCATCTTATTCATTCAGAATCCCATCACAATATCTAACTGCACACTGTGTTAGTTAGATCAAGCTGCCATCACAAAATACCAGAGACTAGGTGACGTAAATACAGAAATTTATTTTCTTACAGTTCTGGAGGCTGGAAGTCCAATAGTAAGATTCCTGGTATGGGTTCTCCTCTTGGTTTACAGATAGCTGACCTCTTGCTGTGTGCTCATCAGACTTCTTTGTGTGAATACAGATCAAGGGGTAGGGCAAGAAAGAAGCTCTCATGTCCCATCTTAGGAAGACAATAATCCCATCATAAGGATCCCATCCTTATAGCTTCATCTGACCTGAATTCCTTCCTAGAGGCCCTATGTGGAAATATCATCATGCTGGGAATTAGGGATTCAACACATGAATTTTGAGAGGACAAAAGCATTAAGTCTATAATTCCTTGTACACAGTAAGGATTCAAAGTTGAACCACATGAAAAGATGAAAGGATCGACTCAGCATTGGGATTTGTGTTGTCAGATTAAATAGAGACTGGCCCGTTAAATTTGGATTTGAGATAAACAACAATAACCTTTTAGCTATTGTATACACTGAAAAATCACACTGAAAAAATATTTGTTGTTTATCTGAAGTTCAAATTAAATTGACTAGGGAATCCTATATTTTTATTTGCCAAATCTGGGATGTATAATATATTTGAAAAGAAAAACAACTTAAGTTTCCTAATGCAGCAAGGCCTCTATTTATATTTGAAATATGCAACATTTGGGACATTTTTATACTAAAAAAATATTCATTATTTACCTGAAATTGAAATTTAACTACACATTCTACAACTCAAATGATTGCCTAATTTGTTGGGTTGGAAGAATTTTTTGGAGTGCTACAGAACTCTAAATTATGAGAACTTCTAAGAGGGATAAATGAAATTCTGTCACTACCCCAGCCCTAAACTTCCAGTTCTAGATGTCTCTAGAATATCATTTAAAAAAAAATTTTTTTTTTTTTGGTACCAAGGATTGAATTTAAGAATACTTGGCCACTACCCACATCCCCAGTCCTTTTTTATATTTTATTTAGAGACGAGACCTTACTGAATTGCTTAGCACCTCATCATTGCTGAGCCTGGTTTTGATCTCAAGATCCTCCTGCCTCAGCCTTCTAAGCCGCTGGGATTACAAGCGTGTGCCACCATGCCCAATGGGATTTCTAATTTAGAGGGTTGGTTCAAGGAGGTTTGGTTACTCGCTGTGGAAGATATAAACCTTGAATCCTATAGGCCTACCATCCCACCTGACAGTCCATCATGTCAGCATGCTATGGCTTGAGCCATCTCCCCATGACAGCTGAGGGCCAGCTTTTCTGGCTAAGACCATTTTGTGAGGAGACAGTTTGCCCCTGGCCTCCTGGCTCTCCACAGAGCCCATTAACCCTATTTTATTTCTGCCCTTGTTCTGTCCTTTGTGTCACATGCTGTGGATGGGTTTGCTAATTTTGCTGCCTCCTTCATACAGAAGAAGGAAACCCCCATGTGGAGCACCAGTGGGAGAGTCCTCTGGCTTCTGCTGGAGGGCTTGGCTGTGCCTGGAGTTGGGCCTCTCAGAAGCCCATATTAGCACAGTGACTTCTACCAAGTTTTCCCTAGGCCTTTGTGCCCCTTGCACACGGCTGCATTTTAACTTGACACATTTTCTACTTACATTTAAGCCTTTGATATCCAGTCAGATTCTAATCCTGGAGCTTAATGACTTTGATGAAATGTTTGCTTTGGACAAGATTCTAGTTGAGACTTTAAAAAAGCCAATAATAAACAGAAACCTTTTTTTTTTTTTTCCATTATGTGCTTAAGTTACTGTGCTCTACACAGAGATTTTCTACATTAAGATAAGCATGGATTGGGCTTTCATGACATAACTCTAAACATTCAGGCCCAAGAAAATCTTCCAGGTGACCTGATTTCCCCTCTCCCTGCTTTCCCAGTGAAAAACAGATAGTGACAAGGAGTATAGAGAGAGAAAGTGATTTTCATGAGTGTCAGGGTTCACTCCATCACTCAGTATCTTGCATGATCCTGAGTGATTTTCTTACCTCTCTAACATGTTTAAGTAATACACTTGCTGAATATCTGCCACACGGTAGGTTTTCAAATATTCATTTCTTTCTCTTATTGAAGTACATTCAGCTTTCAAACGAGGATAAGTCCTGGGATAATCTAAAATCAGAAGTCCCCAAATAGAGTCTCACTGGGGCTCTTTTCAGTCTGAGTTTCCAGGGTAATCCCTGAGGATTATTTTCTGATTATAATATGACCAAAAATACAAGCTCATTGCCCTATCCAACATATCCGATCAAGGTTCAGTGAAGATGATGAACTTTATAAAAATGTGGACAGCCAGGTGGTCAATATAATCATGTGATATATAGGAACTGTCAACATATTCTCTAACTTCATTAAAGCAGAGTTTTTAAAACAGAATTTAAGAATATCAATAAAATTTTCCTTTTAGGTAAGCTTAAAAATAGATGAAATCATGATGAGAGCATTATAGATTTCCTCCCTTGAATCTGTTTGGTTTAAATGGGCCATTTCTTTAACTAGAAATCGTTAGGAGACCCCTTTTTCTCAAACCAGAATAGATCTAATGACCTTTTGAGAACCAGTCCCTCAGGATCCTGTGAAACTTTTCTATTCTTACATTCAACTCCTTCAAGCTTGCTCCTTATCAAGGAGCTATTTTTTAAAATCTCATCAGGATGTTCCCAAATTGCCTCTGTTGGTAAATTATTCATATAAGGCAAAAGCTTTTAAATAGATTTGACAAGACAACTTCTTTAGCAAAGTCATTAAGATAAGAGACCTCAGCAGGGATGGAAGTTATTCAGATTAGACACAAAGCCTCGCTGTGTGAGCATGGTTTTTCTGTTCTCTTCCCTCCCTTTCTACCTCCATTTTTTAAAAAAGGTATCTTTAACTAAATGTCATTCAGTATAACAAATCACCACTTTGCCACAAGTAATGTAGGTTTCTGGCGGTGTGCAAAACCGTTTCACTTGCAGTATTATAAAACATTCAAGATGGAAATGTAGCCTGAGGAAAAAAATTCATTCAAAGTTCAGAGGTGATTTTGGAGACAGTGAATATTAAAAACAACCTCTTTCCAGAGATTCCGTTTTATGGCAGTAATAGAAGAATTAGGTTAAGACTGAATGCAGAATGTATGTTTGCCCAAGATAAACATAGAACATAAAGCACATATGTGCTTATTTAGACAGCATTTAGTGGCTACAGAATTTTCATGCTAACCAAAGACACATGTTCAAACTAGTTGATAACCTCAAAATCCTCTGTCAGCCTGAACTCAAAGGAATCAATGTAGTCTATCCTATAGGACTTTTTCCCAGTGAAATTTGCAATCTGGGTAAGAAGAAAATCGAATCAGTTAAATGGTAACATTACACAGGAAGCAGGACACAGAACTTCAAAGTTTCTTCCCAACTGTTTGGAGCTTCCTTTCCATATATAATTAATGAATCCAACTTCACACAAAATTATAGGCAATTTGCATGAAACCTGGTGTTAATGATTAGACAGTGCTGACTATAGAACTTCACAGCCTCAATCTTTTTTATTAGACTGGAAAAATAACCCAGGTTTGAGAAAATACCTGATTTGTGTATCACTCATCCATGATGTTGTGACAGTCTCTTGAGTATTCCAAATTGTCAGAAACTGCCAGGAACAAAATGGCCTTTTGTTTTAGTCATGGCATTTCCCTTATGCAAAGAAAAGCCTCAGTATATGGAGTGCTGGGGTTGGACTGGGCCTGTCCTGTTGGATCACATGTTTCTCCCAACCCAGGAACGGGAGGGATAAAACAAAGGAACTACTGGCACAGACAGCCAGGAATTTCCTCTGTGGGTGACTAAATGCTTTTTTGGTTTCTAGGTCACTGTCTCCTGAGAGCAGACATCATGACACTTGAAAGATGATACAACCCTATTTTTCCTTCATGACATTTTCCATCTTGGAAAAATTTTAAGTGACCTTTTATCTAAAGGTCACACAGAGTCAGTCCACAGGCTAAACATAACCTCAGCTACATTTCCTTGGACTCATAAAATTTCTTTTCAGTTTGATTTAATTGTACGCTAAAAATAATGAGACTCTGGTAGGAGATGTTGGAACTGGGGGAGGTTATGTATGTGTGAGGGCAAAGGATGAATGAAAAATTGCTGTACCTTCTCAATTTTGCTGTGAACCTAAAACTGCTAAAATAAATAAACGAAATCTGTTGTTTTTTTTTTTAATGAGATTCCATATATACACATCTATTTCTGGCTGTTTTTTGGATACCTAAAGAGTTCAGCAGTGTTTAGAACTGAGTTCTTTTCATTTTTAGATCTGGTAAACCAGTTTGCTAAAATCTCAGTCCAGACATAACAAACTTGGATCCTGTAGAGACACTGGAATCTCTTGCTCTGTTCTAGCCCAGCCCACTAGTTTTTCAGATGAGAGACCTAAGGCTCAGAGAAGATAAGAAGATGTATCCAAAAATCAGTAGTCAATACCAGAATCAGATTCTGGACCATAATTCTTCCGCTGCACTTC
The DNA here is from genome assembly GCF_052094955.1 of Ictidomys tridecemlineatus. Classification (NCBI taxonomy): domain Eukaryota; kingdom Metazoa; phylum Chordata; class Mammalia; order Rodentia; family Sciuridae; genus Ictidomys; species Ictidomys tridecemlineatus. Next base: position 136,500,954 of record NC_135477.1, on the reverse strand, counting down.
TACTTTCTCCTTTAAAAATATATTTTAATTAATGAATGATAATTGTATATATTTGTAGGTACAATGTAATGTTTTGATACATGTATGCATTAGGAAATGACCAATTCAAGCTAAATTAATACATCCATCCAGTCACATGATTGTTATTTTTTTTGTATGTGGTGTGAACATTTAAAAATCTACTTTCAGGAGGGAAAAGAGAGGTACTAAGGAATAAAAATGACAAATTATGTTATGTCCATGTATGAATATATAACAACAAATCCCACTCTAATGTATAACCATAACGCACCAATAATTTAACAAAAATTTATTCTCAGGCTGTGGATGTTGTCCAGTGGTAGAGCACTGGCTTAGCACATGTGAGACCATTGGTTTAATCTCTAGTGCACATGAGCGCACACACAGGCTCCCACAAATCTATCTACTCTCAATAATTTTGAAGTACACAGTGCATTATTATTAATTATCATCACCATGCAGTGCATTAAATCTCAAAGGCTTATTCCTCCTGTCTAATAGAAACTTTGTATCCTTGGTCCAATATCCTTCCCCATCCCAATCTCTGATAATTACTCTTCTACCTTCCATTTCTTTGAGTTTCACTACTTAAAATAAAGGAGATATTATTTGTTCAATCTCTCCTTTGTCTATATCTTACCTGGCTATGATTCTCAAATTCTAATTACAAAGGCATATTGTAACTACAATAGTCATAGCCACAAAATATGTTTTTTTTTTTTCGATGAACAAACTGAAAGGATGACAAATATATCAATTGTAGGATGGAAACTATACTTATAGTGCTGATAGTGATGACACTTATCATCTTGTGTATTTTTTTTTTTTTAGTGTTTTCACAATATTTTTCAGCAATGCAATATGTTGACGGTTGTGGTCTAGATATGAGGTGTCCTCAAAAAGCTTATGTGTGAGACAATGCAAGAATGTTCAGAAGCAAAATCATTAGACTATTAAAGTTGTAAATTAATCTATAGATTAATTCACTGATATAGATTAACTAAGAGGTAACAGTAGACATGTAAGATGTCCCTGGAAGAAGTAGGTCACTGGGGATGTGACTGGGGGTTATATTTTGTCCCTGGTGATCACAACACTCTCTCTCCTTCCTGGTTGCCATGTCCTGAGCTACTCGCCTCCACCATGCCTTCCCATCAGGATGTTAAGCCTCAGCTTGAGCCCAGAGCTGTGGACTCTGCCAGCTTCTGAACCACTGAACCTCTGAAACTGTGAACCAGAATAAACTCTTCCTCCTCTAAATTGTTCTTTTTTATTATTATTATTATTAGTTACACATGACAGTACAATGATCTTGACAATTCATACATTTGAATCAAATGGGGTATAATTTCTCATTTTTCTGATTGTACAGGTTGCAGAATCACAGTGGTCATACAGTCACCTATATACATACTGAGTTGTTCTTATTAGGTCTTTTGGTCATAGAGACACAATGTTGACTAAAACATTGACAAAAGCTAGTTTGGGGGTGAAGTGGGGAGAAAAAATCAGCTGTCAAATCGTAGTATTATTTAGAAAGCAGGATTTGAAAACCAAGGACTTCAGTGCTTTGCCCAGATGTTCAGAGATTTCTCTCAATATATAATTATTAGTGAATTTATTAGAATTAAAAAAAAATACAGAAACTAAGCTTTGGTTTTGAATCCAAGTTGCCTTTAGCCAGTAGATCATACCGGTGTTACATTTTTAGACAGCTTTCTGTAAATATGAGTTGTGATACCAGATGATTCTGAAAAGTCTATGATTCTTTTGATTGTTGAAATTTGATTAAAATTAGTAAGACCGCTATCATTACCAGAGATTGGCCATTATTTTCAAATGACTGTGAAGAGAGTCTTCCTACAGCTGTGAGACCTTGGTTTCAGTGGCCCTGATTGTACCTGCACATCTCCACTTTTTTAGCCTAAAGTAGTCACCAACAGAAGCTTAATCTTGGAGTACTGCTTGGTCTTTGAGTCCAAGCAAATCAATAACATTGAAGCCTTCCAACTTTGGGACAATTCACTCTGGCTTTATTCCTATACTGTGATTGCTCTTCACACTGGGTAGCCCAACAGATGGTACCAAGACTCTGAGGCTCTCAAGATTCAAACCAATTGGGCTGGGCATATAGCTCAGTTTCATGAACAAGGCTCTGAGTTCAGTCCCTAGAACCCACTCCCCCCCCCAAAAAAAAAGTTCAAACCAATCAACCCACATTAGAAAGGTGTCTTCAGCTCTCTTACATAATATATGCCCCAATTGCCAAAAGTAGTCTTGAGCATTAAAATGTGGCTATTAAGAACTTCCCTATCTTCCTCCTCATGCCAAGTCTTGACTTCACACTCACTTCTCATTATGTGTTATCAGTAGGTGGGGCTTATTGTATGCAGGGACAAGATGGGAGTACAAGGCACAGAGATTCAAAGGGGTTGAGAGCTGGGTCATCAGGCAGAGAACCCACAATGAGTCTTGATTCTCAGGGTTTGGTAATTACATTACTACTTCCCTACTTTGATCAGCATACTCAGGTACCTAGAACTTTATCTTTCTGTTAACTCAGAATTTAAGCTCTGCTCAAAAAATCCTGAAGTGCAATGGCCTAGATAGAATTTTATAATTGGAACATCAGTTTTATCATTTATTAAATAAAGAGCCTGGATCAATCTCTAAAACCAAAAGACAAGGTACTGGGGTTGTGGCTCAGTGATAGAGAGCTCACCTGGCAAGCTTGAGGAATTGGGTTTGATCCTCAGCATCATATAAAAATGAATAAATAAAATAAAGGTATTATGTCCATCAACTTAAAAAAATATATTTTTTTAAAAAAGACAAAACCCTAGGATCCCATTAGTTATTACTTAGAAAAGCCTATGAATTCAGAAACACAACAACTTGGCATTAAACAGATTCTGCTGTGTGGATAAGGTTCATCTGAACAATGACTACAGTTTCTTGCATTTTGATAGTAGTTTACTGAGAGTGCAGATGGCATCTTTTCAGATCAACTCAACAGATATTTCTTTATCTTTGTTAGGTATTGGGGCACCCATACACAGTCAACCATTCCAGATATTTGAGGAGATAACATGTGAATAAGCATAGAAATATTGTGTCCAGGCAGAGAAAATAGCAAGTGTTATTTTCTAAGTTTGGAATATTAGAAGAATTTGAAGAACCCAAAGAAGTCTAGTATTTGCAGGGTGTATGGTGGGAAATAAGACACAGCAGGGGGCCAGCATCGGCTCACAGTCCAGAGAAAGCCTTTCTCTTTCATTCTGAGTGCAACTTAGATTTTTATTTTCAATTTTTTTTCCTAAGTGCTGCTGTAGAAATGGAAAATAGTAGCATCTACCTCAAGATTCATTGTTTGATGTGACCTGAATGAACTGCCAAGGTTTATGGCTAAGCTGAAGCTTAAAGAATTAGCATGTTTTAGCAGGAAAAAGGGGGAGAAAGAAATACTGAAACCAAGGAGAAAAAATGGGAGAAAGGGAGAATGCAGTTGAGGTGAAGGAAACACCCTGAACAAAGACATGGAATTTTCATAGTGTTTTCCAGAAATTGCAAGGGGCTGAGGTTTGCTAAAACATAAAATAGGAGGACCAGGAATGGTGATACATGCCTGAAACCCCAGGAGGCTGAGGCAGGAGGATTGCAAGTTCAAAGACATCCTCAGCAACTTAGTGGCACTCTGAGCGATTTAGGAAGACACTGTTTTAAAATGAAAAAGAAGAAGAGCTGGGGATGTGACTTAGTGGTTAAGGGCCCCCTGGGTTCAAAAAATAACAACAACAACAACAACAACAAAAACTAGCAACACACAAGAGAGGGAATGGGCAGGTGCTAGAAATGTTGATGTTATAATCATAGCTACTCAGGGCTGTAAGACGCATTTGCCTGATGTATGGTAGGATTCTGTATTTTATCAAACTAAACTTGTGGCCAAAGGGCTAACAATCTTCTGCGATCCATTTTTCCTCTCAGCATCTAACACAGAGCAAGTAGATAGTCAATAATTTTTTGTGGATTGAGCACCATTAAGTAAACCTCATTGACAATTTTTTTGCTCATTTTTGGCAAATGAATCACTAGGATTTTCACCAAGTCAGGTCAGTCAAGAAAGCTTCTCATAGGCATTGATACTTGCTGCTCAGCACTGACAGGGAGCATTGTTCATAGGGCCCCATCACCTCCTTTATTCTGGCCTATAAAATTAACAAGCCATCCGATTTGTGAAGATGAGTTGTCTTGCTTGAATAACCCTTTATTACTTTACCTGAAGTACAAGGCAACTTCCTTAGGGAAGAAGATTTCACAGAAAATAATAATAACTTGCATATAAAAAGTGCTTTATATTTTTCACAACACTTATGCATATATAATATTTTACCCTCATAGAAACTCTTTGAGTTAGTTAAGGTGAATACTATCATTTTATTTTTATAAAAACTGAGGCTCAGAGAGTTTTCATAACAAAGTCCTTAACCCTTCGTATGGAAGCCTTGACATATATATTTTTGTCACCATGTAGTTTTCATAAAAAAAACAATTTTAAGAAAGACAAAGGTACCACAATTTTATTACTGAAGTAGGAAAAGGGCAATGAATTTTCCATAAGCTAATCTTTTGTGTCAAAGAGACACATTATTTTTATTAAATAAACATCAATCTGTGCATGAGGCCCTGGGTTGAATTTCCAGTACCAAATATATATATATTTTCATTCTCCAGTATCTGTGATGGACCAAATACTTTTGTAGTCACTAAGACTGTAACAAACCAACAAAAATAACAAACATTATATTATGTACCTTCTAGTGGAAGATAAACAACACTCATGTGACTTATACTGAAAGTCAGATGGCCATAAGTGTTAAGGCCAATAATGAAGCAGAGAAGCTAGATGGGAGCAGTAGGGGGGGGATGGGTGTGACTTATAGAGGATGGTCACCCACCCAGAGATGATGTTGAAACAGAGGTTTAAGAAAGACAGTACAGCAAGCCAGTGTGCAGCCAGAGAAAGAGGATGCCAGGCAGATAAAATAACAATTACCAAAGCCCTGTGGGGTAGAATGCCCGGCTGTTGGAGGAACAGCAAGGGGTTCCATGTGGCTGAGCAGAGAGGGAGATGGGGAGGGCATGCAGCCAGAGTCAGGGACGTGTGTATTGAGGTCAGAGGCTAAGAGAGATCTAGGTGCATAAGACTAACATCATCTGCCTCATCTTTTCAAGGAGTTATTCTGGACACTATGGAAGAACAGATTCCATGGAGGAGGTGGAAACAATGGGCACATGACTAATGTAGAGATCATTCCAATAATCCAGGCAAGGAGCCACACTGGCTGAGTCCAGAAGGCTGGTGGTGGTGAAGCTAGTGAGAAGCGGTTGTGGTGAGAACATGTTTTGAAAGTGGAACCCACAGGGTGTGGTCAAGGGTGAAATGCAGATGTGACAAGCAAACATTTTCCTTGAGTTCCTGTTATATGTTAAGGGCTTGGTTAAGCATGGTAGGCCAAGGTGCAGCTGGAGATGGGGTTCCTGTTTTTGTTGAGTTTATGGGTTTGTCTGTTGCTTCTGAGTGGTCCCTTTCTGGTTCACCAAATAACCATACAATCAAAAGGTCCTCGTTTGTCTCAGTGTTTCAAGTTATCACAATTCTGACCCATCACCCACCACTTCAGTTCTAAGCAAGCTAGTTATTTTCACTGGGCCTCAATTTCCCTTTAGCAGGTTGATTGCACTAATGAACCGAGGTGCCTTTGAACTTCAAGACTCTGATTTCATGCGTTTAACAACAGGGTGTGTGTGTGATTTCTTTTTCATTACCTTCTATGTGACAGGACTATAATGTTTTAGAGGACCTAGAATCTTTCCCCAAATTGGAAATGTTAGAATCAGGAGACGTGAAAGGCTTCCCCTAAATTTGCACCCTCCCCCAAAACATGTGATTGTAACCCACTCTTCAGATCTGTAACCCACTCTCTGAACTGTGGTTGACAACCTGCTAAATCGTTGCCTCCAACTGACAGAAAATGAGACCCAAGGGAGGTCTAACTTTAGGAAAGCCCCTTGCTGCTTTTTTGGGGATGCCCAGAGGCTGTTGAGGTAAGATGTTTAATTCTGTTGCTCTCCAACCCAGGCTTCAAGAGCTGGACTCATAGCCCAACTTGAACTTGGACTCTCTGCATTCTAGCTCGATCTCTCCATGCTAACACAAGGACTTCTTTATGTCTCAATGCCTCAATATTTACATTTGCTACTTCTTTCTCTGTGTTTCCTAGGTGGAGAAAGCCACAGAATGATACATTCTGGGCACGATATTCTTTCTCCACCTTAGCAGAAGTTGATCCCAGGAAAATGAGCAGAGAACAATGGAGCAGGTGAAGCTCAGAAAGAGCCAGTGACTGACTAATGTCCAAATCACTTGGCTCCTTTACAGATCCACATTCTACCTATGGAGTTACAGGGCAACCGGCTTCCCCTGCCTTCTCTGTGGCTCCCCAAACCCACTTCCTCACAACCTGTCTCACATCACAAAGCTGTGTCCCTGTTGCTCACTCAGGCTTCTGCCTGCCCCTCTAGGTGAACGAATGATGCCATTTTTCAGGGTGTCCACTGCTGCTGACCCTCTTGTTGGGTATAGTTTTCCTCTTTGCTGCCAAGTGAACCGGTTCAGGGCTTTCTGCATAAAACCCTGGGTCTTCCCACTTCCTACTGTCCTGGCCTTGAGATCACCTCATTCCTTCCTGCAGCTGGCATCATCCACAAAACCTGGGAAAGAGGCCTAGCTTCAAGAAGAAAAAGCTTCAGCAGACTTTTGCATATAGAATCGATAACCCAACCCTGTTTTATTTTCATGAAGATTCTTTTCTGTCAGGAGCCATCCACGGACCATGTGTGTGAACTATTGTGAACAGTAGCCAAATGAGGAGATAGGCCTGGCACTGCGAGCTCCCTGTCAGGTAGTGATCCCATGATGCAGGTGCACCTCCCCCTCTAGCTCTACCTAAGATCCCACACAGCACCTGAGATGGATATGACTTGCCAAGATGTCAATCAATCTGCTGACCACAAGGAAGTAGGAAGCAAGACTCCACCCTTGAAACCTTATCCCTGCCTCTTATGTCCCTCGCTATAAAATAAAGGAAATGTGGGCTCATGCTCTCTTTCTAGCGTGGAAGCTGACCTTAAGGTCACAGAGCTGTCACACCCTCGATTTAAAATCTTAAGTCTGTGTTGTGTGATTTTTTGGGCACTTTCTTAGCTCAGTGTTGCAGCCAGCTCTTTTAAACCTGAAAGGAAAACTGAGAAATCGGGAGATGGGCAAGCGAAAAATGAAAGACCAGGCAGAGAAACACACACGAGAGTTTATTTGTCAGAGATGACAAACAGAGGCACATCTCTCCATAGGCAGAGACAGGCAAAACAGGTTTGGGGTTCAGGACTTCTATGGGGAAGACTCAAGGATTAGAGCCAGAGCCCGGTGGGTCCTAATGTGGGCAGCCAAGAGTTGGATTGGTATAAGGGTGTGGTTAGCCTCTCTCAGAAATACCCTTAGGTGGGAAAGAGAAATTTTTCTTAAAATGGCTCCTGTCACTTAAGAGGGCCACCCAGATGCTAAGCAGGGACCTTACAAAACCCAGTTCGTCTCATCTGTGCGGGTCATGGGTGAGACTTTTCTATGGGAAAAACAAAATTGTCCCAAAGCATGATAAGCCCTCGACCAATAGAAGCCTTGCTGTGCTGCACTCTGGCCCACGAGGCCTCCAAAAACTGGTGCTCCCATTCCCTGGGCCTTGACTTCTCTGTTTTCTGCCCTTGTTTTCAGGAATTGAGGAAGCAGTTCTTTGCTGCTCTCTTCTCCCTGTGCTCGTTAATTGCTTTGGGCTTCTCCCATTTGTATCTCCTCCAGTAGGTTCTTACCTTTGGATGCGTCATTTGTTAAGAATTACCCGCTTAAAGTTTCTATACAGTCCTGTGCATCTTCCAATGACTGGGAGGACATTGCTGAATATGCTTGGAAATGTTTGCTTGTGTGTGGGAGGAAGTTTAATATTTTTAAAGCAAAAGTCTTCTATAACACCATGGAGCCCTTGCCAGAGGAAGTCACAATTTGGCTGCCTCTCTACCAGAAAACAAAACAAAACAAAACAAAACAAAAAAAACCCCTCTATCTTTGAGCGGTGGCCAGGGCCAGCATGTGGCACTGGCCCAGAGCCAAGGGGACTCTCCTCCTGGCAGGGACGCAGTGACGGGCTGAGGGGTTCAGAATCTTCTCATCACACTTTCTCAGAAAAGCGAGTCCAAGTTCATTTCCCTAGTTCATACATTCCATTAGAGTCAAAGCCAGCCAGCACTACATAAAATGGAGGTTTTTAAATACACTTAAAACTGCAGTATTGTTTTCTCATGATTGAGTTTCGGAAATTACGGAGGGAGAGAAGGTGCTAGGAGCTTTTGCTGGGCACAGAAATGTATAGTTATGCCTTTGGGATTAGGAAATAAAATAAATGGTGGTAATCTGTGCTCCAGGTGGAGTCAAGGAGAGAGAGGTCTTACTGGGTACTTTGCCAAATCATGGTGCTGATTTGTCAAAATCTTGCTGGAGTGGCTCCCGCATTCTTGGGAAGGTCCAGTATCCAAATGGCACCAGGCAGATGTGAGAAAACCCTTCCACCTACTCAGGGCCCCTCCTCTGGCTGGGAACTGGAATGGTGAGTCCACCTGGCTGTGTAAAAACAAAGAGGTCCTTCTTTCTGCCTGTAGCTTTATGGGTTGGCAGCTCAGGAAAAGCCTCTCTTTGATCTTGAGCTTTGAAGGGATCAAACAAGCTGCTTTAATGGGCGGGAATGCAGCTCTGAAAATCCTACCTTTTGTCAGTAAAGCATTTCTCCTTTTCCTCCTGGGGCAGGTGCAATTGGAGGATGGAGTCTGTTTTCCAGGCCCTGAGCCAGATGTTCCTCCTTGCAACAAGTAGAACAAAGGAGTGAAAGTGAGATCAGGGCCACATCTGATAAGATCTTGTCCACCAATGAGCTTCGTGGGGTTTGGGGGTGAGTTCTTGATGTGTTCTTTCCTGAAACCTGCTTTAACTACCCTGCATTTTGCAAAGGCCAGGAATCAGCTGCTTCGGTATTAACTGTGCTGATCACGACTTCTTGGGGCTTTTAGGTTTTGTTTGGAACAGGGCTCACCTTTAAGCAATGGGATTTGGGCTTACATCCTTTGATTTACGAGATATGCTCTCCAACCCTTTCAACCTAGGATCCCAGACTCCTTCTGAATGCCAGAACAGCCTTTAAATAACCACTTTTATCCCTGAGCCTATGCTGCGACTATGATGGCAGAAATAGAAAAAGAAAAATGGGATCATGTTTTTGTTTCCCAAGGACCCTTCCAACATGGCTCTGAGGAGATGCTGTTAAAATCCCCCATGGGATAAAGAATACATTCTTGAGCTTACCTGAAATAAGTAATTCAGCATACCCTCTAACTCCTGGATAAGCTGGGCACTGTTTCCTTATAAATGTTTTCTAGAAATTGTTTTAAGTGCCTTCAGGGAAGAGATACTGGTGATTATGCCTCTAAATGATTTCGTAACTATTCAAGCTGGCAGTTGAAATTTCTTGGTGATTCTTATATTCATTTAGCATCCTTTGAAACTGGATCTCCCAAGGGTAGGTTCTTCAAATCCTTAGTCTCTATTCCTTGAAGAGATTGCTCCATGGCTGAAAAACTTAGAGAAACACTTGAATACCACAATTCCTTTTTGAAATTCTCACTGCACATTAAATAAGTCTATTAGAAGAAACTTGTTAAATATCATTTAATCTATATTTCCCTAAATTATTTGACTAGGGGAAATGATTTACCACTTAAGGTATCCCATATTGCTAACCCTTGGAAGGAGCACACACCCAGATATTCCTCTTTACATGGGCACAACCAGAGGTTCTACCTGGAGCAATTTCCTAATAGTTTGCAGGCTCATCCCTGGAGAATCTTGGTGGATCTTGAGTGGAAACCTGATGCTTACTAAGGTCTCTAAGTTATCCTTATAATGAGGTGACTTGGAGATGTTCTGGCTTTTTGTATACCTACCCCCTCCAGCTTCTACTCACCTCTCCCACACAAACACACAAATATATATAACAGTTATGAAAGCACGTCATGAAATCTACAAGCAGGAATAGTATTCTAAATCAAGTCAAAGCATATAGAATAAGACTACCTTTTTAATTGCTGGGCTAATAGGAGTGACAGGAATATCCTAACAGACTTCAGAATACATCAGCCAGGCCTGGGACAGAAAGTGTCCAGGACCATGATTAGACTATCAGACCTCAGCCGCCACCTGGGACTGTGATCCTTAAGAGTAAGGATCTATGTTTTGGTCTATGTTTTCCAACCCTCCATTTCCTCATCTGTAAAATGGGGAATGATAAAACTAATAGTAAGTTCCTTTATGTAATGTATTACAGAGGATTCCATTAGTCAACACAAGTATGTAGCTATTATAACACCTACATAAGGTGTTACTTGATAAATATCAGCTTTTGTTATTGTTATTGGTACCAGGGATTGACCCCAGAGGAACTATACCACTGAGCCACATCCCCAGCTTTTTTATTTATTTATTTTTTTTGGAAACAGGGTCTCACTAAGTTGTTTAGGACCTTGATAATTTGCTGAGGCTGGCTTTGAACTTGGGATGTTCCTGCCTCTGTCTCCCAAGCCACTAGAATTATAGGTACACACCACCATGCTCCACTCAGCCATTATTTTTAAACAAAGATTTTAGGCAGCATAAAATCCAGAAGAAAAATAGAGGGTGGAGAAAGCCTATCCTTGGATCCATGGAAAATCACCTCAAGCTGAAGTCTGTTCTGAGGAAAACACAAAATAGGCCGACATGAATTTGCTGTTTGCCTTCTGTTTCTCTAAGCAGCCCCCAGACTCCTGCAGTTGGACTAGGTGAACATTACTAGAAGTCTCCCTGTCCCTTAGCCCTTTAAGCCTTCCAAGTTCCGGGTCTCAGCACCCAGGACTCCCCTCAGCGTCCTCAGCAAATGCCAGACAGCACCGAAAGGGTTACATTCGTGTTGCTAAACAAATAAGAACCTCCAAGACTGGGTGCTGATATGAAATTATAATCAACGCATTCATGGAATGGTAGTATTTATCATGTTGTTAGCATTGTAAATTTGTACCATTGTAGATAGGAGTCACACAGCTTGGGGCCCTGCACCTTCACCTATTGTTTTCCCTGTGTTATGATAAATTTCCAGCAACACTTGATTAAAACTGCCAATTTGTTGGGAATAAAGAGAATCTCTCGACACCACCAGGACTAATTACGTTGTCCTTGCCAAAGGGGTAGTTGAATAATTGCATGCGATTATTGCACAGGCATGGCGCTTTTCACGTCAGTAGCAAAGCAATGAAGATTGATTCCCTTTAATTAATCATTCAAAAATAGCCCCCTCGTATCATTCCCCAAATAGGAGGGAGCATGTTCCTACATCTTTCTTCCAAAAGGCGCCTGGATGCAATTGGTTCCCTGATGAGATATCAAAATGTGTGTGCCTGTCCGAGATAGGAGGACCTTCTCTGTAATTGATTGTAGATCCTATTCTCCTGATTCTTTATCCCCAGCCCTGAACTCTCTTTGTAATCTTAACAGCCTGAAGCACATTTACATAGCTTTCATTAATTGTACTCTGGCTTCTCATTAGAAAGGGAGGCAACAACTCTTATCTGATCCAATATAGGCTTTATTTTGCATTTCTGCTAACATGATATATTGGGCTTAAGTATTCTTAGTGTTCGGTTTGGAGAATCAAAGGCCCTCTGTAGGACAATATATTACCAGAAAGCATTGATATACACTATATTTACTATCTGCATAGTTTGTTTCTTGCTTTTTCCAACAGTTTCCAAGTTCGGCTTTGTTTATGTATTAAAATACCGTGTTTGCTTTCTCAATGCAATCCTTTAAATTTTACTGTATGCTAAATCAGTATCTTAAAATGTTGGGGCATTTTTTTCTTCCACATTTTTCTATCACTAATGTAATGGGCAACAACAGTCTTTTCTCTGGGGGAAAAATTCAATCAGCAATATTTGTTGACTTTTTTTTTTTGACAAAAGAGTTGTGCTTCAGACTTTGGAATAATAATGAAAAAGGAGGATTGCCCTGCTTTTATAACTGGGAAGAATAGCCGTGATAAAGGAGATGTTCATTTCGGGGCACACTCTACTTCTCACACATGGTTCTCACCATCCCATTTCTCTTCAATTTTCATAAAATATCCAATGAATAAGTTTTTAAAGTAACATTATTTTCAACTTTTTAAGTCACTAGAGGACTAGGGCAAGTGCACATCTTAGTGTGCTCCAGCCCCTCCGTCATCACTCTCACCTTCCTCTCCAGAGCTCCCTCCCCTTCCCACCTTTTCTCTGTTGAGCTCTGTTGTGTGGACAGAGCTCTTTTCTTGTAGGCTTAGCGCAAGACTTAGTGCACAGAGCAGAGAGAAAGAATGAAAAAGAGAAGGAGATGCAGCAGCAGCGTGGAAGGAGATCCATGTGTGTATAGATGCTCCTCACCCTGTTGTGTTTGTTCCTTCCATTTAACAATGAATTATTTGAACAAGCTTTAGAGTTGAGTTCCTGGGCAGCTCAACTGGGGTTGAGCTGTGGGGTTGTCTTTTCAGTCAATTTTAGAAACATAGACCTTGAAAGTATCTCAAAGAGCATCCATTCTATCAGGTTGGGTTTACAGATGAAAGAACTGAGGTCCTAGAAGGAGAAGCAGTCCTTCCTGTGACTATTCAACAGGACATGATAAACGAAGGGAGAAGGAATGGTGGGTGAGTAGAAACCCAGCTTAAGTTAAGTTCTAGAGGCTTTGGATGAGGCCCTGTATTAGAATCTCATCACTGGCACTAATGTTTAATTATTCCATGAATCTGTTTTTACATCAGACATTTGGAGATGACAACATCTTTTTATCGTTATGGTATAGAATGAGAAGTCATCAAAGTGACTAGGAATCTATTTGTCTACCAGATTCACATTAAAAGATAAGAGAATAATAGTGGTGATAGAAAACTGGGGTGTCTGCTGCCATATTTTCCAGACCTTGGTGCACTGAGTTGTGAAAAGAAGGTGGGTTTGTTAATCAACTTTATTTTTATTGTGGAGTGAGTCATGAATAAAGTAATCCAAGAAAAAGAATTACCCATGGTTCCTCAAGCTTCTCTCATTGTTCTTCTCTCCTCTCACTTTCAGATCCAGGGGGCAGAACTGAGTGAGGAGACATTTCTATAGTGGTTAGCTGGGAAGGAAGATAGAAAACAGTGACATCACTCAAGAATCTCCTAGAAGGAAACTTGTGCTGAGTGATGCACCTTGGAGACACTGGATAGTGTTACCAGAAGCTTACACCATGGGCCCAAGGTCTTCAACTCTTTATCTTGGGTGGAGAAACCATCATCCATCTTCTCCATCAACTGGAGTCCCTCACTGAAAAAATGTTTCGTACCTGACATTATACATTAGTGATTCTCAAATTTTCATCTGCATATTTTGGAAATTTTTTGTAATATGTAGATTCTGGGGCTGGGCAGTGCTCAGTGATAGAGTACTTGCCTGCCATGCTCAAGGTCCTGAGATGGATCCCTAGCAGTGCAGAAAATTAAAGAAGAAAAAAGTTTTAATATAGATTCTGATTCAGTAGATTGGGTAAGGCCCCACATTCTGCATTTCTCATGAACATTTGAGAAGAAGCTGACACAGCTGATCTGTGGACCATAATATAAGTGGCAAGGGTATAGATCATTGTCCTCTGGGGACTGCCTCAACACCCAATTTAAATTTTACTTTCAGATTAGTTTTAGCCAATATGATCTCTGCACTTTTAAAACTGGTTTATTAGCATGTATTCTCAGGAATTGTGGGACTATCAAAACATGTATGGTGGAACTGGGAATGTGGCTCAAGCGGTAGCGCGCTTGCTTGGCAGGCGTGCGGCCCGGGTTCGATCCTCAGCACCACATACAAACAAAGATGTTGTGTCCGCCGAAAACTAAAAAAATAAATATTAAAAAAAAATTCTCTCTCTCTCTCTCTCTCTTAAAAAAAAAAAAAACATGTATGAGGTTAATAATTCCTCTGGTCCTCTATTTTATGTTTCCACATAATATCCCACACTCATAGTACCAGAGGCTAGATGAGGAAGGTGGGGAAGACGTGGCTCATAGAACACTGGGAATTTTCTCACAAACTCTCTTTACCTCCCTCAGCCGTCTCCTCTGCACTTTGCTGCTGAGGTTCTTCTCACCCCTAAACAAGATTATCCACGTTCCCTGGGCCCAAGCCCCAAGGTAAGCTGCAGACGCCCACTAGCCACTTGTGCCTGATCTTATTCTCATGGAGCTGGCATGAGAACAAATTAGATTCATGCATACAAAGTGCTTAGAACGATATCTACCAAAGAGTAAAAAGAAAAAAATAAAAGTCACCATTATTGTTCATGCTATGGTTCCTACTACATGAACAACTCCTCTCCTCTCCTACCCCACCTGTCAGCCTAACACTTTCCTCTCCCCACTGTCATTTACCTGCCCTGTGTATTTTGTGCCAAGGGCATTGCTCACAATGCCTTTCTTGGTGACTATCTGACACACAGTTATATATCAGAATCAAAAAGTGTCCCCACATACTTTCTTATAAAAGGCATTTTCATGGAGAGCTGCTAGAGACAGTATCTCCACTTTTGCTACACCAGAAAAAGATCACTAAGAGAAAATTCAAAGTGGGACAGAAGGAAAGAACAAAGAGGTGGTGGGCTGGTGGGGCAGCTGTTTTTTAGACAGGGTTGATCCTACAGTGCAATTTTGGAGTTGCCCCACAGAAGTGTCTCCCTTTGTTATGCTGATCTCTGGCTGGCTCTGTAAGTTCCCAGAATTTATTATTCACCAACAAACCAGTATTGGATACAAACCCTATACTTGGCTCTGAATTTACAAATACTACTAACACAAAGACTACCCATGAATACTTTATAATTTTATGAGTGAGATATTTTCTCACTCACATAAAGATTGAATGAAACAAATAATATGGGAAAATAAAGAATGATTCTTTCTGATTTGGGCAAGTGGGAGAAGCTTGAAGGAAGGTGAGTGTCTTTGTCTGTTTTGTGTTACTATTACAGAATACCTGAGACTGAGTAATTTATAAAGGAAAAAAATTATTTCTTACAGTTCTTGAGACTTGTAAGTACAAGGTCAAGGGGCTGCACTTGTAAGGGCATTCTGACTGTATCATAAGCTGACAAAAGGCATTAATCATATAGCAAGAGAACAGAAACAGTAAGCTCCGGTGTCTCCTCCTTTTCTTAGAAAGTCACCAATGCCATTATGAGGCCCCATCATAATGATCTCATCTAATCCTGATTACTTCCCAGAGATCCGTCTCTAAATGCCATCAATACATTAACTTGGGGATTAAGTTTCCAACACACGAACTTTGGGAAAACACATGCAAACCACAGCAGAGTGCCTCTTAAAGGAGATGGAGTGACAGTAAATAGATAGCAATGGGAGAGAGACCTTCCAGGTTCAAGGAATATCACTAGCAAACCAGACACGTGGAAATCTAAGGATGATTGAGAAAAGGCATAGAAGGAAAGATCTTTGGGAATTAGGAAGGATCATGGCAGTGGGCAGGTGGGCCACATGCACTCAGATGACAGCCAGCCTAGATTGCAAGTTGATGTTGTTTAGATTTCAATCTGGAGGTGACAGAGCCAAGATGGTACTTGAGCCAGAAGCAACTTCATTTGTTAGGAGACCTAGCAGTGGAAAGGGTCAACTGAAGAAGTAAAAACCCCAGGTGATAATTAAAATTGTATTAGAAGAAAAAAATGCAGGGGGGTCTTTAGAAGTGTCATGTCATTAGGGACACAACAGAGAGGCTAGATAGGAGAATCCTAGCAAGAGGTCAAATGGCTTAAAATTAAGCTAATTTAGTCTTTAAATCCCTTGTATTTGTTTGCTAGTGTTGCCATAATAGAGTGTCGCAGAAAGGGCAGCTTTAACAAGAGAAATTCAATTCCCCTCAGTTCTGGAAGTCCAAAGTCTGAGGTCAAGGTACAGCAGGTTTTCCTTGGGAGACCTCGCTCCTGGACTTGTACCTGGTCCTCCTCTTTCTCCCTGTGGCTTCACATGGTCCTTCCTCTGTGTGTGTCTGTGTCTTAGTCTCCTTTTCTCATAAGGACACCTGTCCTGTTGTCCTGTTGGCACCCTATTGACATTATTTTATCTTGGTGCACCTCTTTAATGGCCATTCCCCCACACAGTCACATTCCGAGGTCCTAGGTGTGGAATTTTGACATATGAATCAAGGGCCACACCATTCAGCCCATGACACCCCTGCTTCATCCTCACTGGTTCTGCTGACCCAATGAACTGTGCATATTGTCTCCTGAGTAACCTGGCTTACAGTGATGATGGCCCTTCAAATGCAAGAGCAGCTTGGGTTAGCACTCCTGGGGCAGTTGGCATATTTCCATCCGGTTCCCTCAACATAAAATGCTACAAAATAAAGACGTAAACAAAAGGTTTTTGTGTTAATACATTTCTGAGATACTAGGTCTTGTTTCTAAAAGAACCTTAGGTCAGGTAGATCAGGGACAGACAGATTGGATTTGAGGTCTCATGGGAGTGATACCCCTGTGGCCTGATGGGTACTCACGATGCTCGTAGGGATAAGTCAGAGCTGAATGGAACGACAGAGTGTGCCCTTTCCCTCTGTGTTAGTTCTGCTTTTATAGATCAAACCTCAAAGCAAACCATTTTTACAAATGCTAGCATTTTTACTAAAAAAACAAAGGCCCCCCCTCCCCACACACATACATTTTCACACAACATGTTCCAACTGTATACAATATGAAGAACTGACCCCCTGGCTTCTAACTTAATGTATTAGTATGGACATCACCACATTGTGTTTTTAAGTCCTGAGGTAGTAACAGCTGATAATCAATATTCTAGATGTAATCTCCAATTCTGTGCTATTTTCCAAAAGAGCATTAGCCTTTAAGGTTTGCATTAGGCAGCATAAACTTTCTTTTGATTTGTCAGTCACTATCACCCCTTCGGTCTCTTTCTGCCTTTCTGCTTCCGATGTTTCTCCCACCCGCAAGGCCTGGACAATGCTATGTCATGCTATAAAGAAATATAAAGTACTTTCTATCTTCCCAAATTGTCTCTTCTGGGAACCTATTTATCAGAAGGCACAATACAAAAGAGAGGAAGTGCTGTAGGTAGATATTATAAATTCCACTGGGGTTTCAGAAGTTGAACCATCTATTTCATTCGAGCAGGAGATGTTTTCTATATATCTGCTGATTGCACATTCATTCTTTAATCTTTATACATGAAAAGCTAAAAGCAGAAAGCCATGGACTAAAATTCTCTCTGTAAATTGTTGAACATTTGCAACAGATATAGAAAATCACAGTGTGAAAGCTGTTAAAGCTGTGAAAAAATAAATTGGAGGCACCACAGGAAATGGAGGTTTTACATAAGGACAAGGAGCCAGCCAGAGTTTTCAAGGCCATTTTGTAATAAAGGAAATTATGATCCGCATAAAGCCCACTTTGGGAAATTTACATTTTGATGGATAATACGCTTATAACAATTAGTATGAAATGTTTCTGGTTTACCTACGACATGTTTCTAATAGATAGTCCACATGCGTCCTTAGCAGAATGTAACTGCTAATATTTGAAGTGCAGGTAATTCCTTGCTTCTCATTTAAAATACCATAATGCTCTCCTTGCTCCAGGCAGGCGAAAATAAAATCTCAATTAAAATAAAGGCAGGCATGGTTCCAGTTAAGCAATGATCATTTAGAGAATTAATGCAATAAAGCTTTTTTCATAAAGTGCATAGTCAGCGTGGTATAGGAGCAATGATGCCAGGCTGGGAGTTCAGTCCCCTGGTCCCAGAATTAGCTTCACCCTTTAACAGGTTGTTTCATCCGCCCATGTCACGTAACCCCTCAGGACCACAGCTTCCTTAGGATCAAAAGTGAAATCGTACCTGTCATCCCTCAGAACTCATCTAGCTCTGAAATGTTGGAGTTTTCTGTTCTAAGCAACCTGTGGAAATCCTTGTAGTGTGAAGAAATGAGGACTCTGAGGGGCTTGGTTCCACTATCATCTAAATACAAGAAAAATTTAAAAAATACTATGGCATTGTATTTTTAAAAATGTACAGAGATTACAATTTTTTTTTTACACTTTGCTTGACTGGCACAACACTTTACTTTTAAAAAAATAGATGTCCAGTTTTTTATAGAATTCAGCTTTTTTTTCTTTTCATTTAAATTTTTAATTGACGAATAATTATATATATTTATGGTGTACAATATGATGTTTTGATACCCATTTCTCTCTCATCCTCCATCCATCCAGATCAATTCACATGTTGTCTGCCTGTCCCTGTTCAAATTTAAGTATATGACTGGAACCTGATATTCACCCATTCATTAAATAATTTATTGAGTTCCAACCTTATGTACCATAGTTTTCAGAACTATGATTTTAATAGTAAACATAGTACCCACATCTGGTTTGCTAATTTATGCTTAAGTGTATTTTCATCTATTTGGAAGTGGAAGTAGTCAGATAGAGCTCATTTGCAAACTGCTTTCTCAGAGCTACCTTCATTTCTAAAGTAGAGGCTTAGATGACCCAAGAAACTCTACTAGAGGTCGGGGATGCTCAGAAAATGCAGAGCATTGTCCCTATCATTGTAAAGTTTATCAAACACCTGAGTTTCATACACGATTTCTACTGTTGCCCTTTGCTCAAGAGAACGTTTCTCTCCACCTCCATCTCTGGGGTTTAAGAGGGTTTTGCTGTGTTCTAAGCACATTGTCCATGAATGGGATCCCATCATAGAGAGGACTGGATCCTTGTATTGTTTTCTGGCTCTCCCATTATTTCAACAAATATCTCGTTCCAATTCTTCCTCATTCATCCATCTGTTTTCTGTCCCAGATCTTTTTCAATCCAGTGAGAATCTCTGAGTGGACAAAGTAAGGCAGACTTTCAAGTATTAGTAGAAATGCCTAATAAATATGTGGCTCTTTAAGTCTCTCAGTTTATCTTTGGGCAGGGAAGAGGGTAAGAAGGGAATATTAGATGAGGACATCAGCATGCTAGTTACAACAGCAGCAGAAGAAATCAGAAAAAGAGTGCAGGTGATGGTTCCACTTTCAATTTTTTTAATCAAACAATGGTGCGAAAGCAGTACACACTCAGTAGAAGTTATATTTCAAATTTTGAATTTTGATCTTTTCCTAGGATGGTGATACATGGTGTGACACTCTTGTTCTGGGCTACAGCAGCAAGTCCCAGTTCCCAGTCAGCCACCGAGTGATCATGAGGGATAACAATTAGTGTTTTACAAAGCTCTGTGTGGCTAGATTAATATGTTCAGTAGAATAGGCATGTGAAGTACATTTTTAATTTATCATATTTTCAATTTATAAAGGGTTCATTGAGACATACTCCTTCATAAGTCAAGGATCATCTGTGATATAATCATGAAACCAACTGTCCAGCAGGGCGAGGGGGAGGAGGTGGCCTTCAGAGATAGTGAAAACCGACCTCAGGCATTTCATCCATGATCTTCTGATTAAAAGAAAAACTGAGGTCTAGTGGTAAGAAAGCTAGGCCAGCAATCGAGTCTCCTGAACAGTTACCTAAACTCCAATATCCTGAATCTTCTTTTCAGTCTTAGCTTCTATTTCTAGAAAGGAAAAAAGATGAGACGACTTCCCTGGTTCTCAGTGGTGGTTGCATATTGGAAGGATCTAGGACCAGTACTTTCAAAAATACCAATGTCTGGCCCTTATCCAGAATCTCTGATGGGAGGGCCCAAGCAACAGCATGACTGAGTGCTCGCAATGAAATTCCCAGTGGACAGCCAAGGCCGAGAACCACTGGCTTGGAATATCCATCAAAACAACTTTTATGTAGCTGACACGAAATCAATGTTGGTTAAATTGAGTTGAATGAACTCGAAATTTCTATCTAACTCCAAAATGCTATCGTTTATCATATTATCCTTTATAGTAATGTTATTTTGACTTAAGATCTTTTTAAGCTAATGCATCTTTCTAATTTTTACTGAATTTTGAAATTTCAACAGAACTAAGCCCCCTCCCCAAACAAACAAAAACCAATATAGATAATCTACTAACTTCAGGATGTGAAGTTCTAAACAAATAAATAAAGCAAAAGAAAAAAATCTAGATTCAAATGTTTATAGATTTAAATATGAAAAATGGTACAGCTATGAGTTATAAAAACTTGCTACATAAGAATCTTTAGGGGAGGAAGGAAAGAGAAAGGCAGAGAGTCCCCTTCCTAAATTTTATGGCCTGTAACAGGGTCTCCCTTAAAGTCGGGGAGGCAATTCCATTTCTAGGGCCTTCTTCGGGAGAGAGACCAAGAATGGCAGGGAGACCTTCCTACTTCTGTGGTTTTCTCTGTTTCTTTAATCTTAAAATATTTAGCATGCCAAGGGGCCACATTTTCAGATAGTGTATCATGTGCACCACAAAATCATGCCCTTTATTTTTTCTTAACCACAAAATGAGAATGCGAGCCAAACTGAGGCCAATATTGTAGCTAAAAATAATACCAACTCAGAGGTCTAAACCTTTTCTGCATAGCACTGCTAAACCATCCCCTCCAATAACCACTTCTTTATTTAGAAGTTTAAGAATGTTGGAAATTTACAGTTTAAAAAATTATCAAAATTATAGACAAATGGAAGGAAGGAAGGGAGGAAGGAAGGGGCCAGCTCTTCAGTTATCACCCACCAACCTTGCTGATAGGACAGAGTCAAGTTTGTTGTTTCCCACTGCGGGGAGAATTCTGCCTCCACATCACTTTGGTAGTACCTCAGAGGAGGAAATGGAAATGATCAGCTCCCCTTTTTTCCCTGAAGGCAAGGTTGGAATTTTTTGATAATTGGAAATTGGGTCTTTCAATGTCGGGGCCAGAATAGGGTTGGATATAAATTACGAAATAAGAGTTTAGGGTTGGTGAAAATAGCAGGGTCAGGATCTTTGAGACAAGGAATTTAAAGAATATTGGAGCTTGTAAACTATTTGATATTTTCTATTGTTTTGAAAAATTTCTGTAATGAATAATCAAGTTGTTTACCTGGGAAAGACTTTCCTGGAGTAGTTACTAAACACAATAGAAATCCTGTTACTAAACACAATAGAAAAGTAAAGTGCTGGTAATGTAGGGAGTAAGCTCTGTTCTGTGGAACTAGTAACTAATGTCGTGTTTGTGAGAGAGTGTGTGTGTGTGTGTGTGTTGCTGAAATGTAGGGACACACAATAAATGTTACTTCTTCTCCTTAAATCTATATCCAAAAAAGTGAGGAAAAATATAATTATCTAATATGCATTTTGAGTAAAGCTCCAAACAAGGATCCCACATCTAATATTTTTGTTATTGGATTCTGGCACTTGCAGCCTTGTGTATCACTGCTTCCGATCACATTTTCCCTCCAACCTGGAATACTCAAGTCCCTCCACTTTTCTATTTTTGACTTTTGAGTATCTGTTTCCCACAATTCTAAATAAGGTGTTTGCTGATTAACAAGCATACATGTAAGCAAACAAGTATGGGGAAACTAAGTAAAAATGTTGAACAAATTTCTTTACTAAAGGACTTCTATGTTAGTTAGCTTTCCATAATTATACCAAAATATTTGACAGAATCAACCTACAAAAAGAAAAGTTTTATTTTGGTTCATAGTTCTGTAGCTTCCGTCTGTGATTTGTTGGCCTTATAGATTTGGGTCTGTGGAGAGACAGCACATCATGGTGGGAATGTGTAGCAGACTGATCACCTCATAGCCAAGAAGCTATGTGTCCCATAGTCCTCTCCAAGTGCACACCCTGACCTAAGGGTTCCTAATAGGTCCCACCTCATGAGGATTCCACCACCTTCCCAAAATAATCTCCTAGAGACCAAAACTTGAACACATACGTCTTCAGGAGACATCTGAGATCCTAACTATAGCAACTTCTCAAACCTTTTGTCACTCTCTGAAGTAAGCCTATAACGTGAAATATTTACCAAATTTACTTGACCATCAAGCACATTTTTGAAGAATATGTCTGAGTACTAATGCTCTAAGAAATTAATTCTAGCCTGACACAGTGGCACAAACCTGTAACCTCAGCATCTTGGGAAATTAAAGCAGGTGTATCACAACTTCTAAACCAGCCTCAGCAACTTGGCAAGGCCTTAAGCAACCTAGTGAGACCCTCACTCAAAATTTAAAAAGGGCTAGGGATAACTCAAAATTTAAAAAGGGCTGGGGATGTGGCTCAGTGGTCGTGCACCCCTGGGTTCAATCCCTCCTTTGTACCGGAAAACAGGAAAGAAATTAATTTGAAGACACAATGGCCTAAGTTCAACCTTCTCCTCAAGATCCAGTTCATGTACCTCCTCAGTGATGATTCCTTCATCTCTCTGTGGATACGTTAAAGCTAAACATGAAACAGACCACTGATTCATGGGAATTCATTATAATAATGACAGTTTTTATTTGGGATTTATGTATCAAGTTTATGAGTAGCATTAGGAAAACAGAATTAGTTATTTGCTATCCAAGGTATATTATTGACATTGTGGACTTAAACATGAAGAGACAAGAAAGGTCTCAGTATCCCAAGAGCTCCTGAGTATCTGATAGCTACTATGAGACTATCCAGAGAATTATCAAAGGCCAGTTCAGTGACTGTTGTGAAAACAAATATTGATCTTGCATAAACAAAAACCAGAACACCTATCAAATCAAAGCCAATTCTACTTAAACTGAAGCATATACACCAAGCATCCAAGTGTCAAGAATAAGAACCCACAAATAGCACAAACTATAAATAAATTTTTAAAAATCTATTCTTCCTTTCTTTGATTCCTCCCTTCCTTTGATCCATCTTTCTTTCCTTTGTCAAAAAGTCATTAAACAGACCTGAACAAGCAGGTAACTGGGATAAGCAAATCCAAGCCTGCACTGGATGGGTGGAGTGTGTGAGCAGGAATAGTGTCAGAGACTGTCTAAATGCTGAGATAAAAAACAATGTGTGACTCAGTGGGAAAGCACTTTCCTATCATGTATGAAGCCCTGGATTCAATCCCCAATTAGAGAGAGATGGGCAGAAGGAAGAAAGTACAAAAGTGCATCTATCTGATTTCTCCTTTTAAGAGGAGAGAGAGATAATTATGGGGAAAAAAAAGAGGGCTAGAAAGAAGCATGTGGTATTGGCTTGGAATTGGAGGCATCAATGTAAATTTAACATATATAGATGAATGGTGCAAGGTAACAGAACCTGACTCACCCCAAATATACTACCTTGGCATAAAGAATATTATGAGCTAAAGGAAGTTGAGAAGAAGCAGATAGAAGAAAGACTTTCTGTTTTTACCAATTGACCTAAAAGTAGAATTTAAGTTTATAAAGGTGTCTTTCTTCCCCTCTCTGGCAGGAAGGATGACAGTTAATCACTAACAACTCCAGAAGAATCTATGTGGCAAAACTTACTACCAAGCCTTGCCTCTCATTAGCTCCCCATGTATTTACCTTTCCAGGATCTGCCACCCTAGATGCGCTCCAATTCCTTAACATTGCCAAATTTAAGATTCTTCTCTTAAGGTGCTAAACAAACTCAAGGTCTATCCACCTGTCTAATTGCAGGTCTTCTCATCTCCAAATGCCTCCATGTGTTTGTGTAATGCATATATTTATGACTTTGTTTGTCGTTCTCTTGATAATCAGTCGTTTGTTAGTCTCATTTACAGGACCCCTGTTACAGAAAGTGAGATGGATAAAATAAACATTTTATTTTCTTCCCCTACAATATAAATTTATTTGTAAATGAGTGCAATTATGCTCATATTCATTTAAAGGTGTATATATTGCATGTACCTCCTGACTCTTTGCACAGAGAGGGTGAGGGGGCAGTAACACTTCAGCAGCCCAAATCTTAATTTCCAAACACTTCTCCAAATATTCTAGGGCTTCTTGGAAAAATGGATTATTGTCATGGCACAAGAAGAGTCTGAAGTAATTTATGGTACCAGAAAACAAGGAAATGCTCAAGACTACTGGGACATCAAAACACACTGAAGCAAGCTTCTGAGAGCTTCAACTGGGAAAATCTGAGGAAAAACACTAAGCATAGAATAAATAATAATAGAAATTATAATAGGATTATATCCCACTGGATTACAACTGATTGACTATATCCTAATTTTATAACCCAAAGGATTAAAATCCATTAAATAATAGGATTACCCAGGAAATTGGAATCTATGAGTCAAAACAAATATAAATAAATAAATAAAAGGACACATTAATAAGAAGAGAAAACTTATTCCACATAACAGAAAAATATGCTAGTTAAGATAAAAAAAAAAAGGCGACAAAGGAAATAAGATTGTGAAAAACTCAACTCTTGGCTACCATTTCATCAATACTTATTTCAGGTAGGAAACATCAATGGAATTTAGAGCTATAGGCAAACTTGGGTGAGGAACAGAATTTTATATGGTCTCAAAGTATGTACCCCTAGATATTCATTAATCTCGACATATTTTTTTAAATCACAGTTTAAAACCCTGGAAGATTGCCCGCAGTCTGGCTGGGCACAATTCAGGAGCCACTTGTCAAAAGAAACAAACTTTAGGCTGGGCACAATTCAGGAGCCACTTGTCCAAAGAAACAAACTTTATTTTTAGAACACACACACCACACCACACAGCTCTTCAGGAATCCCCTCAGAGCCCAACTGCCACCACCGGCTTCCCACAAGCCTCTCAACCTACCCCACCCCTCCTGCTCTTGAGGCTGATTGGCTGGGTCGTGCAGGCTGAGCCAAGAAAAGTCCCCCAATGAGCAGCTCCGTGGTCTGAAAGGGTGGGGAAACAGCCCAATGAGCATCACTGCAGAGGAGCCAATCAGTTGGCAGCTAGAAGTTTGCTGGGGCCGCTGTGAGCCAATCATCAGCTGGCAGCTGGAAGTTGGCTGGCAGCTGGAAGTTTGCTGGGGTCCCTTCGGCTGTGGCTCTCAACAGAAGATATTATCTAAATAAAATAATAAGTGTAAACACTACCAGTAATGGGGGAATAGACATATTTCCCTCAATAGGATGCAATAATAAAAACACAGTGTCTGGGATAGTCCAGAATCAAATGTATATTACAGGATGAGAATCTCTAGCACAAAATGCCTGGTACCAAAAGTGTTGCAGATTTGGGTTTGGGGTTTTTCTTTTTTTTTTTTTTTTCAGATTTTGGAATATTTGCATACACATAAAAAAACATTTGAAGACAGTATCCAAGTCCAAACATAGTATTCATTTCTGCTTCATATACACCTTATTCCCATAGCTTGAAGGTAATTTTATGTAACATTTTCAGTGCACCTGTGTTTTGACAGGAACCAGTCACATGTGTGGAATTTTCCACTTGTGGCACCACCTTGGCTCTCAAAATGTTTCAGATTTCGGAGCATTTCAGATTTTGAATTTTTAAGTTAGGGATGATCAACCTGTACCAGGATTTAATCATGAGGAGACATCAAACTGGAAGACAGTCTGAAATTGGATCACATCCTATAAAATGACCAACCTACCCATCAAAATGATGAAAATCAAAGAAAGACTAAGGAGTTGTTCCAGATCAACAAGACTAGGTGAGCAAGGTGTCAACTTGGAGTAGCCAGTGATCCTGGATTGGATCCTCCTATGCTACAAAGGACACTGCTGGGACAATTGGTGAAATTTGAATTCAGTCTCTGGGGAAGGGGATTCCAGGAGTTCTGTGTACTCTTCTTCCATCTTCTCTGTAATACTGAAATGTTACTTCACTCCCTGGATTAGAGTTATTTATTTGTTGGTCTTTCCTTCCACGGGATCAGCTGCTTGATTTCAGCATCCACAGCTGGTTCCCTGTGCTACCCCTCTGCTGCTCCTAGAGCATGGTAAACGCTCATAACTGTTTGTGGAAGACAGGAGGGAGGGAGAACAGGAGGGAAGGAGGGCTGCCAGCCAAAGTTGACATGTGACCCCTCTGCCAGACAGTTCAGTTGGGCTGGGTTCCTAGATGAGGCTGGGCTGGATAATGATTATGTAAAATTCTATCCTTGCTTTACTTAAAGTGTCTCTGGAGGAAAGAAAAACCATTGAAGTGTGTTTTTGGACCAGCTTGTCATTAAGCTGGAAAAAAGCTATTTTGTTGCCTTAATTAGTTTTATTGTTTTGACATTTTAGCTTTTTAAAGGCTTTGTGCTGGAATTCAAGTACAGTATTTCATTGCCATGGAGCCTATTTTAATGAATGATTATTATACAAATGAACCTGCTAATAGGATCTTTTTTTTTCCCCTCAGAAAACAAACAAAATCCACATAGAAATGCCTAAGAGCCTCCACTTTATGTTAAACCTTTAAACCTGTGTGTAAATTGTTGTCTTTCTTAAAAATAGAGGGTGGGGAGATAAAAGAACAAATTTTAAAAACTACCTGGTTTTGCTACACAAATCTAAAGGAAAGTGATGGTAAATTGACACATTAGTAATGCTTGGTATCTAATGATGAGAATTTCTCTGCCTGATCCTTTTCTCAGATTGGAAAAGGTGTTTATAAAATAACGCATTAGACTAAGCACCTCAGTTCCTTTAGAGCAATCATGTAAGGACACTAATTCCTTGTTTCCTCTCTTAAAAGCTAGCCTTTCCTATTCTCAGTGGCCATCCCATGAATAGGTTGCCAACCATATAAAAAGGAGCTCTTCCTACTGGAAGACAAGCCCCACTCATCTGCTCATAGGCAATGCTAGCATTTGTGGTGCTCAGCCTCCCTGGACTTCACTGAACAGGGGCATCCTGAGGGATGCTGTGGCAGATTACCCAGCAGGATTCCAGTTACAAGAGCATGGTAAACAATTAGACCTCATTTACATTTTACAATTAGGTTTCACTTACATTTTACTGTGATTTTTACACGCATCAAAGGCTTTATTTCACATCTTTACTAAATCCACAAACCGTGAATTTAAGCATCCCATATTTTTGACATGTTATTCCACATGCTAAATGTCAGTAGTCTACATTTGGTTGAACAAAGGCAAAGAATTATACAAGAGTGTGCCCAAATTGAAATGAAATGACTCTGAAATCTAAAAGCTAAGCTAAATCATTTACAGCAGCTTCATAAAAGCCTGAGAGATGAAATGCAAATTTCCTCTGGTGTTAAATAAAATATATTTAACTCATGTCATGTATTCTAAAGGTCTCCCTGGATAGATTTCTGAAGGTCTGTCAGTTTATTAGGGCACAGATGATATCCATCAATTGGAAATCAATACTTACCACTGAGTTCTAATTATAAATTATTGGGAAAATGCAGGTGGTAAATAGGCAGGGCATTTCTTGCTAATAGTTTAAAAGAAAATTGCTTTAATTTCTAGTATGTGGGTTAAGAAGAACTGTTTCTGTTTATGTATATTTGCTTTTAATCCCATTTTTTTTCCAAGTTTGGTTGCCAGAGGAACAGTCTCTCTCTATGGACTGTTGCATTTTAAATTCTGGAAAACAGTGCTCTACAAATCCAATATGATGATGTTCATAGGGAAATCACATGCATTTACATTTTATTGGTACAAACAAGAGTTTATCTGCCTACTTCCTTTCCCTTTCATGGTCACTTTACTCCCAACTATACGACACTGTACATTCATTAGCCTTTTAAAATATATTCTATATAGAATCTCAATTGCTTTTCCTTTTTCAAAGTTCTTCATCCTGCATTTATGCCTTTATAATAAAGTATTCTCCTTTCTTCATTTAAAACTATCTAAAAGAAATTCACAGTCTCTTAGAGAGAGGAGAGGTTTTTGTTTGTTTGTTTTTTAACATGGGCTATCTCATTTCTCCACTCAATTGTGCCACTAATATCATTTACAATGTAGTTATTCAAAAAATTGGCTTTGTTTGCCTCCTCAGCAAAGCAGAAGGATTCCACCTCCAGGACTAATTCTTCATGTTCATTCAGCATTTGCATTAGATCCTGGGAGCTCTCCCCAGTCACCTGCTATTGATTCATTCATGCCTTCAGGCCAGTGTTCAGTCAGTAACCTCTATCAGGTACCAGACACAAATATGAGGACCCTGCCCATATGGTACAAAGATCCTAATAGTGAAACATGACAACAAAGAATGACATCTCTTGTGAAGAAAAGCAGAGAAGAGGAATTGGGGTGTGCCAGGGAAAGTTAACACAAGAAACACCACGTCGGAAGGAAACCTGGAGCCTTCCATGATGGAAACCAAGGTAGGGAAATCTGGAATCTATCCTCCAACCTCCCAGATTGTCTATTAAGAGATGAAGATGTGAGAAGACAAAAAACAGGAATTCATCAGAGGAGTGACAGCACATTCACTCAGCAGAACTAAGGCCACAAAGCTATGCCTTTGACCCAAACTGTGAAGAACTATAATTAGCCAATTCAGTGTGATCAGATCACACTGAATATTCTCAGATGCACTCATGTTACCTAAGACCTTCTTTCTCATTTTTGGAAAAGACTTTAAAGGGGACAAAAGCCTAGGAAAATTATTCATAATTTATTTTCAGTGAACGTACAAATATTAATTTCACTCACAGAGTCAAATATTATAAAATATTTGTGTGAAAAAGATAAAAATGTCTCATGAGGTCATTTTGGGCCATCAGTTCACAGGTCTAATGAATTATCCAAACATTTTAGCATGCAATGTAAATACTAAACTTGTATACACTACAAGCATGCACAATACGCATGCACATGTATACACATCTAATTCAGTGACACATGCCCGTAGGCATTATACACATATGTGCAAGTTAATGTTATTGGAATCCTATGCCAAGGTCTGATTTTTGGGGACTCAACAAATAGATTGAGCCAGTTGCCTCAAAAAAAAAAAAAAAACAAATGAAAAATAATGGTGAAAAACAAGAAAGGAGTTTTAATCAGTGTAGCTACACTGGGAATACCAGGAGGACCCACATCCTTAGCCCTGTCTTTGGGGGGCAATGACTTTGATACTTTCTGCAAAGTGGGCAATGGAGGGATTGCATAGGTACCAAAGCAGGTAATCTTGGTCATGTGTGATCTGGTTGATCCTCATCTCAGGATTTGTTGGATGGATCCTTGTCATAATAAGTTGCTCTTGTCTAGGGCATAGTTTTGACACTTGTCACAAGATGTTTATCCATCAGATCTCTTGTTTCTGAAATCCAAGGTGAATGCAGAGGAGAATGAATGACTCAGAAGAAAGGAAAAATGAAAAAAGGTCAGGAAGGCAAAATGGAGTAAAAATACATCAGCTGTAAGGCCCTGCTTTGGTGACATGCATGTGGACAGAAACATAGAGATGCAGGGACAAATGTATCCACACAGAAAGAATATCATTTAAAGATAGCATCATAGTCATAATAGCACAATCGTGCGCACTCACTACTCTTTAACTTTAGTATGCTTCCACTTATGTTATTTTATTAATCTTTACCAATTTCCCTCTTGGTTGATGTTACCCAAGATCACTGAAAACCAAAACATAGTGTCAACATCTCCAAAATCCACATTGTTTTTCTAACCCCACCTGCTGTTGAGTGACACTTTCACTGACTTTATTCTTTTTTTTCATTTTTTAAAAATTATTATTAGTTGCTCAAAACATTACAAAGCTCTTGACATCATATTTCATATATTTGATTCAAGTGGATTAGCAGAAGCACACACTAAGTAGCATATAAAGGTTAAAGACAGAGGGAAAGGAATGCTAGAACAGGAAATAACTATAATGGTCACAGAACCCAAACTACAAAACTCCTCCTGCAACCATTTTAGAATTGCTTCTTCTGCTAATTATTAACCATCAAAATGCTAATTCATACTATATATGGTTGAATGAGCCATTTCTGTTTGAGTACTTCTTTAAGCCTTAGGCAAGAAAGTACCATCTTCAAGGCTCTTGTGAGAGAGTTCCAAATTGAGTTCCTTAATGCTAAACTTCGGATTTTGCACAAGTGTAGTAAAAAGATATGAAATGAGAAAACATGGGTGTCTGTCCTAGGCCCATCTCTTACTGACTGTGAAATGCTGGATATGAATTATATCCGAGTCTCAGTTTGCTCATACAGAAGTCTCATTTCTGTCTACCTTGAGGATTTTTAAATGCATGTGTGTACATTCAGATAAAATAATGGATATGAGCACTTCATTGGTATAAGATCCTCTAAAAATTAAAAATGTTATTGTTGTTATCCCCGATCATTATCATCACATAGTAAATACGGTGCCTTAAAATGTACAACTCTTTGCCAGCTCCAAACAGAAATATGGAAATAAGCTTAGTGTTACCTGTGCAAATTTACATTCTAAAATATTTACACTCTGATCAGGTTAATTCCTTCATCTATAATGTATTTAACTTTTCCCTGACCCACTGTTTAGCATATCCTTAGAAAGCTCATTTATCAAATGGTTATAGGTCTACAGCAATTTTGCAAAGTTGAGAAGTACTTTCTAGAACACACTCAGTTTTCATAAAATGTAGCATTAATATATTTTTCTAATTATTAACCTTGTCTAGCAGTAGGTGGAATGTATTATCAACCTAAATATCCCTTTCTTTTCTTCTCCATAAATTCAACTTTGGTGGATCATCAAATGATTCTTTCCACTCTTGGCCACAAGAATAATGATTTTTTTTTTCCTGATCAGACTCAAGCTTACAAATTGGATATGGTGGCAGTTTTCCTCCATCTGGCATGTTAGCAAGAGACTTGGCAAATGCTGGTCTTATATTATTCAGTGGTGAGATTGACAGTCTTGTGTAGTCAGAAATGGATACAGAAGATTCAGCTGCCATGTCAAATCAGATGGAAAGTCTATCATTGTTTGTGATCTGAATGAGTTCGGGGGAGTTGGCATTGTGGTATTATATTCTCCAGTTGAAATCAAGTGATAGAAATTTGTAACTTTCCTAAGGTATCATTTACCTAGCTGTCTGAATATCTGTGTAATGTGTTACTTGGTTTTAAAGTGTTGCATTTCTATAATGCCTAAAGCAAGGAATCTCCAACCATAGTATCCACAACTCCACAAAGTTTCATATGGACCATCAGGCTGACTCTCCACCTCCTATGGGTGGTGAAGGACATAGGAGGAACAAAGATTTTTTTCAAATTACCCAATGTATATCTGATATATTCACTGGTAAATCATGCAATTAAACTGAGATGAAGTCAGGAATTTTCCCACAAACGGCTCCACATTTGGTAGATATTACATGTACTCACTTGAGAGCCTTTTACGTTTTTCCCTAAATAGGAGCATAAGTAAAA
This sequence comes from Ictidomys tridecemlineatus, assembly GCF_052094955.1. Taxonomy (NCBI): domain Eukaryota; kingdom Metazoa; phylum Chordata; class Mammalia; order Rodentia; family Sciuridae; genus Ictidomys; species Ictidomys tridecemlineatus. Next base: position 136,469,432 of record NC_135477.1, on the reverse strand, counting down.
AAAAAAAAAAAAAAAAAAATCTCAATATAAATCATTAAATTATCGTCAGGAATATGAACAAAGATCTTAGTTCCAAGATCTCCAAAATTAAATAGTAACAAAAAAGGAAGAATAAATGTCCATACAATGAGAACAAATGAACATACTATGACTGATAAATATAGTGTAATATCATAGTGCCACTAAAAATGCTTATACTTATATATCCACATACAGTTTTAACTATGGAAAAAAATCTGGATATATGGAAGAAAAATAAAAAGAAACAAACCTAAATATGAACAATCATTATTACGAAAATCAGACATGTCATTGGTAGATTATTTTCCTCAGCATGTTTTTCAATATTTTCTGCAATAGTCACATGTTACTTTCATGTTCAGGAAAAAAAGGCTAGAACTAAAATATAGTTCCTTAAACTGGCCATTATGGTAAATGGCTGAGGGAAACTTTTCTGCATCTTGTTATTTATGCTTCTTTGTAAAACTTTTCTTCCCTGGCTATTAAAAAGGAAACATGTTCTTTGAAGTATTTCTTAAATTTAAAAAACAAATAGGTCATGAACAAAAGATGCATACATTTCTACTTTTTCCAGTTTTAAGGGGTGAGAAAGAACCATTTCCTCTGCAGTGACCCATATCCCCCCTTCCCCATGCATCTCTGGCCTGGCCCCCAGGCAGCTGGAGATCCTGCTGTGTATTGATTGACCCTTCTACTCAGTGACCTGAGGTGGCCTGGGAATTTCTGACCTGCTCTATTCGTTTTATTAATCATCAAAACTTTAGCTATGAGACATGTTGCTATTGAAATAATTTCACCTATGGGGTTCATTTGGCTTTAATCATTAACTTCAGCTTTCAATCTCTTCCCCTTTATCCCCATCAGAAAACTTTTCAAGCCCCAAGTCTGGCATGGAGATTAGCGTTGAGGCCTGTTGGTTCAATCAGCCTCTGTGCTTCATTATGATCCATGACATAATGACATGGTGTGATTTGCCCCAGTGACTCTGAAGTGACTAGCTGTTGTGGTTCAGCAAAGCAGCAAGAGCTTTTTTTTTAAAGGCACATTCTTTTTGGTATCATGGCTTCTAAAGTATTACATTTCTCACTGATCTTTTTTTTTTTTTAAATTAGTTTATATATGACTATCTCTACCCTTAGACACATGTATGCAGATACACATGTAGAGTCCCTCTGGCCTAAACTGAACACCTCCATTATTTTCTTATTTTGTAGAAATTGCACAACAAATCTTTGGTTATATTTCTGTCTAAGTTAACAGTCTGTGTGTGTAAGGAAGACAAAAAAGGGCAGATGAAAAATTATTTTTAAGATATTGCTGAAATATGTGCAACCATGTTGCATTTTATTTCTTATTATACACATGTGGCTATCTGACATGAGGAGTTCTGCAGTAGAATTAGAGATACACCTTCAATATTCAAGGTTACAACCACAGAATTTGCCCTAAATTTGGGGGGTATTTTGCTCAGAATAGGTGATAAAGGCAGACAGGTTTTTGGCCCATTCGCCTTGACCTCTCATTAACCCAGTCATGAATTTTAGGCAGGTCTTAGAAGGATGAGAGCTCACTTGGTCTCTGAGCCTGAGCAGTCCTCTGTGCTCTAGTCTAAACGTTGGAGACCCAGGAAAGCTTGGTGGTGTAAACTCTAGTTCAAGTCTAAAGGCCAGAGAACCAGTAGCACCGTAGTGCTAAATCCCACCCAAGAACAGAAGACCAATGTCTCAGAAAGTCAGTCACAGAAAGGAAATTGAAACTTCCCCTGCCTTTTGTTCTATTTGGAATCCAACAGGTTGGACAAGGTTGACCCACACTGGGAAAGGCAATCTGTATTATTCAGTTCAACAGAAATACTCTGAGATACATTCAGAAGTAGAATTTAACCAGAAGCCCTGGCATCTACAGTGCAGTGAGGTTGACATGTAAAATTAACCACCACTGAATGCCTTGAACTTTCTTCACATTCTGATCCAGAGAGACCATGGAAAGGACTGACATTGAGCAGCATTCTGCAGTACACCACTACACGATCCTTTAGTCAAGAGACTTTTTCCTGTACTTCAAAACCAAGCAATTTTGTTGATTTTTTTTATCTTGATTATGTATTTTTCATAAGGGATAATTTTTAAAGAGTCATCAGACTGTAAATACTTTTTAAAATTGTTATTTGTTCTTTATTTTTCATCTTAATGTTATAACTTACATCTCCTTTCTTTAAACTTTGTATAAGTGTTGGTAAAATACTGTTTTTACCATTAAAAATGCTGAAAAAGAGGTCACAATTTTGATTAATAAAAAATTCTCTTCCAAACATTGAAAATCATCTCCTTTTTGATATTGAATTTGTTGCTATGGTCAAATTTGCTTTTGGCCATTGACAGATTCCTTGTGGCTAGTTCCACTGTTTTATTCATCAGGAAAATTGATGCACCTTTGTTTAAGGTACTGGACTTAACACTGAGTATAAAGTGGGTAAAATGTATGGACCCAGGGCATTCAAAAATCTGTCCAGCCATAGAGCTGACTTTTGGGTAAAAAAATAAAAACAACAACAACAAAAAGTTTATTTTGTGGAATTAGAATGCAGCTCTATTGCTAAAGCATAAACAAAATGCTAAAAAAAAAAAAAACATGCTCAAATAAAGTTCTCTATTGTGTGAACTTCTCTGAAAGATGCACTACTTAATTCTAAATAAACTCAATTAGAAAGTTTCATGGAGCTAGATAATAATGCATCTGAAATCAATGACAAGCAGATGTGGCTTCAGAAAGTAGCTAAGCTTGGAACGTCTGATGCCATGGCTGAGAACTGATCATCAGCTCTTGAGAAGCAGTCAGCTCAGTGTATGTGTGTACAGCAGAATGCAAAGCAGTGGCCTGGAGCCAGACTGCCCAAGTTCAAATCTTGTCTCTGTCACTTACTCTAAGAACTTAGATAACTGATTTAACCTCTCCTAGCCTCAGGGACACCATTGGTAGAATGGTGCTAATAATCTTCCCTTCCTTAGAAGGCTGTGCAGACTAACAGGTAAAGCACATAGACAAATACTGAATACATGGTAGTAGCTCATAAATACTGTTTCCAAACTAGATAAAATTTCAAGACTAAAACAGATACTTGCTTTTAATGTTAGAGGAAAAAATCTATTATCTAATTATTTTGATTTGTCACAAATGGTATTCTCTTCTTGAAAAAGTAGAAAGCAGTTTGATTTTTATTAGATGCATTTTCTGTTGTAAGAGGCACAGTCATTTTGACCTCTGTACTTGAAGTCTTTTCCAAAGCAAGTAAGTCATAAAATACTGCTATGAGAAATCAAATGAAGAGATGCTACTAAATCTATAACTTAAAGCATTGTGTGTGGTTAAATCAATGGTACCATTGAGGAAAAGGGACTTTGCAAATGCTCCTCAGGGGAAAAATACCTCCCTCTGTTTGGCAGACAATAGAAATAAGCTTTTACTTTTGGCTACAAGAAATAATGAGCTGATAGACTAAGCTCTGTGTATCTCAAAAGGAAACATTTTGTGAGGCAGCAGAGTACGAGTATGTTCAAGGAAATCACAAGAAGCAATTTAGAAAAGAAAATTGGGTGACCAGAGTACTTCAGTCGAGAAGCAAATAAACATAATTATTATGAGCAAATTCATGCTCTACTAAAAAGACTTTCACTAGAGAAAATACTAAGTAGTAAGTTAAGGAGAAACTGTGAAGAGTATAATTTACTTCTAACAAAAATTCAAGATAAATTTTAGAGCCACCCCCCAGGCTTTTCAAAGGACACAGGTACTCTAGCCTGGGCAAGAAAAATGTCTTTGTAAAATGTGTAATGAAAAATACATACTTTAAAAACAATTCACTTGTAAGAAATAATGATGAAAAGGCAGTGCCCCTGGGGTTTTCATCAACCCAGGAGTCATGAAAAGAAATTATAACATATATTCATGAACCGTTGTGCATATTTGAATACATAGCACGGGTGTGGGATTATTAGAAGGCAAAGTGCTCAGAGGCAACAGAGCAGGAGGGTTATGAGATGACTATAATGAATACAGAGGATCTCCCTCTCTGTATTAGTCAGCTTTCCCTTGCTGTGACAAAACACCTGAGAGAAATCAACTTAAAAGGAGGAAGGATTTATTTTGGCTCAGTCCTTGGTCACTTGGCTTCATCGTTTCTGGACTGTGGTGAGAGAGAATACCAAGGTGAGGAGCCTGTGGTAGAGCAGAGCTGTTACCTCATGGCCAATGGGGAGCAGAGAGAGGAACAGGCAGGGAACAAAATATACCCTTCAAGGGTGACCTACTTCCTCTAAATAGATCCCATCTCCTGAAGTTTCCACTACCTCCCAATAGCCCATTAAGCTATGAATTCCTCAATGTTTTAGTCATTCATTGATGAGGTCAGAGCCTCCATGATATAGTCACCTCCCAAAGGGCTCACCTCTGAACCCTGCTGTACTGGGACCAAGCCTTCAATATATGATCTCTCTCTCTCTCTCTCAGTTTTAGCCTATGAGTTCTTTACCACCGAGTTACATCCTCAATCCTTTTTGTCTTCTATTTTGAGACAGGGTCTCCCTAAGTTGCTGAGGATCTAATTAATTACATTGCTGAGGCCGACCTTGAGCTCACGATTCTCCTGGCCCATCCTCACAAGTCTCTGGGATTGCCGGTGTGCACCACAGCACCACACAACACAAGAACTCTTCAGAAACATTTCAGATCAAAAACCATAAGACACCCTAAGACCCCTGTAGATGGCTATCTATCTCTTAGGCTTTTCCTTTCTTGTGTAGAGGATAGAATGTGTCCTCTACTTTGTACAGGTGATTTTCTAATTGGCAAATCTCAGCTAGCAGTATAATTTAATAAACTCCCAGTTCAATGAACACAAACCAGGCACAAATGAGATGCTCAAAAATAAAGTAGCTGAAAAACATTTACTTGGTAATTAATGTAGCAGGAGCAATTTTCATCACCATAAACTCAGTGGGCAAATGTGTAAATTTTATTGAGTATAGCTGTTATGGTTTGTATCTTGACTGTCCCCAAAAGGCACATGTGTTTAAGGCTTGGTCACTAGCCTGTGGCACTATTGCAAGGAGGTGGAACCTTTAAGAAGTGGGGCTTACTGGACAGAAGATAGGTCACTTGTTCTTAAAGGGGACTGTTGAGAGCCACAGCCAAAGGGGCCCCAGCAAACTTCCAGCTGCCAGCAAACTTCCAGCTGCCAGCTGATGATTGGCTCACAGCGGCCCCAGCAACATCTAGCTGATTGGCTCCTCCACGGAGCTGCTCATTGGGCTGTTTCCCTGCCCTTTCAGACCACGGAGCTGCTCACTGGGGGACTTCTTTGGCTCAGCCCGGGCGACCCAGCCAATCGGCCTCAAGAGCAGGAGGATTGTGGGAGGTGGAGAGGCTGGTGTGGAGGTGAGAGGCTTGTGGAAGCCGGTGGTGGCAGTTGGGCTCTGAGAGTTTTTTCCTGAGGAGCTGTTTTGTTTGGCGTTTGTAGTTCTAAAAATAAAGTTAGTTTCTTTTGACAAGTGGCTCCTGAATTGTGCCCAGCCAGACTGCGGCAGGGGACATTTGGGATTCCAGCTTCTTTGTGCTTTTCTTTACTTCCAGCTTCCATAAGGTAAACAGGCCTCTGTCACATGCTCCCTGCCATGATGTACTTTGCTATGACAGGCCCAAAGGCAAGGGAGCTGAGCAACCATAGAATGACTCCTCTGAAACCATGAGCCAAAATAAACCTTTCCTCCATTTAAGTTTGTTATCACAGGTATTTTGTTACAGTAATGGAAAGCTATCTAACACAGCAGCTCAACTTGTTTGTTCCTTATCTTCCACACTAACAAATGGCAGAATACATACTGCCAGTTCAAGATATAACTTTAGTTCTTCTAGATGCTTTCATTTTCAAGTATATTGACAAATTTAAGACTCTCTCCAACTGACTCCTTTTTCTCTTTATTTTACCTTCTTCTCCAAGAGGAACTGTTTTAAAAATTTATTCTGATTTGTTATATATGATGTCAAAATGCAATTCATTTTGTATAACACATATAGAGCACAATTTTCAAGTCACTGATTGTACACAAAGTAATTTTTTTTACACTCTTTGTGTCTTCATATATATACTTAAGGTAATGATGTTTAACTAATTCCACCATCATTCCTACCCCCTTACTCCCTCCCTTTTCCTCCCTCCCCTTTGCTCTGTATAAAGTTCCTCCATTCCTCCCCACGCTCCCCACCCCATCGCCATTATGGGCCAGCATCCTCAGATCAAAGAAAACATTTGGCCTTTGTTTTTTTTGGGATTGGCTTACTTTACTTAGCATTATATTCTCCAACTCCATCCATTTACCTGCAAATGCCATGATTTTATTCTCCTTTAATGCTGACTAATGTTCCATTGTGTACATATACCACAGTTTCCCTATTCATTCATTTACTGAAGGGCATCTAGGTTGGTTCTATGATTTAGCTATTATGAATTGTGCTGCTATAAACATTGATATTGCTGTGCCCCTACAATATGCTGTTTTTAAGTCCTTTGGAGTGGGATAACTGGGTCAAATGGTGGTTCCATTCCCAGTTTTCCAAGGAATCTCCATACTGCTTTCCATATTGGCTGCACCAATTTGCAGTCCCACCAGCAATGAGTGAGTGTGCTTTCTCCCCCACATCCTCACCAACAACCAAGAGGAACTTTTAAGAGAAACTTCTAAGAGCAGCTCACTAGGAAAAAGACATCTCTTCCATGGTCATTGGATGGTGTTCACACTGGCTTTAACTGAACTATATAATCTCAGTCGCCTTTGGTGGTTGTCATCTATTCTCTCACTCGAGTACGTTGAGATGGACTTTTGATCAGTACACACACTCAGAATCTTCCTCATTTCAAATCTGGAATCCCACGGGGGCTACCTGTTCCATTCTAGGTACATGCACACCCTCCCGAGGGAATCCGAAGTTCAGGCTCTTCTTTCTACAGCATTCCTTGGTGACAAGCTGTCTTATTACAGATATCATCCTGTTGATGGGATTCAGGACACTACCCCACATATGGCTTCTTGGAACTTAAGGATTTAGAGGAGGCAGGAGTTTATATCAACATATTCTCTGTCCCCCCCAAAGCAGGTCATAAAACCTAAGAAGGATCTTTGACTTTCCCCAGAAGCAGGTCATAAGCCCTCACAAGAGAAGTACTTTCCCTGTACCCAAAGGAAAGGAAAGTCTTGGCTCCAAAAGAACAAGGATCACAAAGAAGAATCTGAATCAACAGACCTTGCTACCTTCTTCCCAGTTTATTACCATCAGTTTATGCTCCCTTTATACAATCATATCTCCTCACACCTCAGCCCTTCTTTTCCTTAAGAAGGTTCCTATATTATTTAAAATTCACATTAAATAAATTTATGTGCTTTTCCCTTGTTAATCTGTCTTTTGTTATTGGGGCTCCAGTCATGGATCTAAGATGGGTGAGAAAAAGAAACTTTTCCTCTCTTACACTATCAATACTGCAATATTATTAAAACAAAGTGCTTTTCTCCACTTTTATAAAGCTGTATTGCATATTTACATGGCTAATCATTAATTTTTAAAAGAAATAATTGGGAACAGTATACTATTCCAAGTACACATTTGATCAGCTTGCATAAATCAAGAATTTTCAATTGTTACATATATGCATACACATATATCCTTAATCACAATTGTATAACATCTATATGTTTCTACTCTCTAATGTATAACATACAAATATAAATACATATAAATTGTGCATTTATATTGAATTGTGCCACTTAATTCATTGTTACCCCTCATAAAATGAGACATTATGATTTAATAAACAACCATGTTTCTGTGTAAAATTAATTTTCAGAAATGATTATAAGACACAGTACACACAGGTGGTTTGAGATACAGATTCCTGGACTGAAACCCAGCTTGGGGCATGTTACTTTATTTCTACATGCTTCTGTTTTCTAAAGTAGAAAAATAAAAGCAATAATATACCTATCATATAATATTCCTGTGGAGACTAAATGAGATCACACACTTAAACTGGTTGGAGTGATGTCTGATGCCAAGTCATAGTGCAATAACAGTTTACTGTTAGTATTATTTCTGGAAGCCCCCAAACAACATCTTGACCCAGGAAAATTATACATCTCTTGGGACTAAAGTTGATCCTGTCTGGATAATATCATCGGAGGCCTAAACTTTTGGGAATATCTTAAAGATAAAACAAATATTTATTATTTTAAATTGTGGATGTAACTCTATTTTATTTATTTATTTATTTATTTATTTATTTATTTATTTATTTATTATATGTGGTGCTGAGAATCAAACCCAGTGCTGGGCAAGTACTTTACCACTGAGCTACAACCCCAGCCTCCAAGTGTTTATTTATTTTTTTTATAATTGATCTAGGGAATCAATTGTGTGTCACAGGATATAAAAAAAATATGAGGTCATCTTTTGGGCTGTTCATAATATTCTAAGTTGTTTCCAGCATTTATATAAGCACCAAATAAAAGAACTTTTGAAAGGATTGTAATTTCTCAATGACTTACTTCATGTTCAATAGAAAAGTTAGAAAGATATGATAATAATCACTTATATTCACATACATCTTTAAATATTTAAAAATGTGTGTTATTTTCCTAAAGCTGCCATAATAAATTGGGTGGCTTAAAATAACAATTCTTTTCCTCATACATTTCTGAATGTGTGTTCTGGATGCTAGAAATCCAAAACTAAACTATAAATAGTATTGATTATGAGAGAAAATCTGTTCTATACCTCTGTTCTAGTGATCATTGACTAGTAGATCTAGCTATCCAGTTGCAACCGTCTACATGTTGATTCTCCTCATCATATTCTTATAGCCCTTCTCAATATGAACACCAGTCATATAAAATTAAGGGCCCATTGAACTCCAATATAACCTTGTCTTATTTTAACTAATTATATCCACAATAATCCTTTTGCAAATGTCATAAAATTCTGAATTTGGGGAGATAGAGTTCTATATGTCTTTTTGTTGGGGGTGGATCAGAATTCAACTCATAATAGTACCTTAACAGCAGTTCATAAAGTAGGAATTATTCCTGCTTTATATATAAGGAGGCTGGAGCTTCATTCACCCAAGTGTCCTTCCTGTCCAATGTACTGCGGCTGTGTCTAAGGTTTAATTAAGCGTTGGTGACTCAAAGTCCAATGCTTTTTGTGCAATTGCATCAGCATCACAATAATAGCTTTCATTTATTTTTTTACCTACCATTTATCATGAACTTTGTATATAATTAAGTTTTAATTTTTTATTCTTTACTTTTAACTTTGTTTATTTATTTTACATTTTATTGGGTTTTTTTTTTAGTTTTACATAACATTAAGATTCCTTTTGTCATAATTATAAAAGCATGGAATACAGTTTGTGCTAATTTAGTCCCTAGTACTTCCCCTTTCGCCCTCTCCTCCCTTTCCCTATTCTCTTTCCTCTATTCTACTTATCTTTCTGCTATTTACTTTTAGGTTTTTTTTTTAATAGTTAGTGTCTTTTAAATTTCATATGGTATGAGGGATTGAATCCAGTGGTGCTCTACCACTGAATCAAACCCCCAGCCATTTTAATTTTTTGAGACAGGATCTTGCTGAGTTGCTGAGGCTAGCCTCAAACTTGTGATTCTCCTGCCTCAGCCTACCATATCACTGCAATAATAATAACAACCAACTGATTCTTAAACTGGATTACACCCCAAACAGAATCAGTTGGTTATTGTTACTGGAAAAATAAGAGGTATGGTAGGATTCAAACCTGGGAATTTATACCTCTTCTTCTACCCTGTCATTTTGCCTTCCTTTCCAGTCCTACATAATTCAGTTTAGGTGGAGCCTGAGCAAAGACAGAATGACATACGCAGGAGAGCCCAGAGCAAGAGTACAGAGTAGAGTAGTGAAGCCTAGTCAGTTAGGCAATGTCCTGCAGTGGGGAATGGGAAGTGATTGAGATGAGCAGACATGGTGCCTAAGGGGGTCCAAGGACAAGAACACAGCTTCACCTTTGTGACATTCCTGCCAGAGATGTACAACTTAAGTGTGATCATAAATAAACACCAGGAAACTCCAATGGGGGCTATTCTATAAAATAATTAGCGAAGTGTAGTGAATGTGAAAGTAAAGGACTGAGAGACTGATTCAGAATGAAAGTGGCAGAGAAGCAGGAAAACGAAATGCAATGCAAAATTTTGAACTACATTATTTTGTTATAAATATCATGATTGGGACAATTGGCAAAACTTAAATGGACTTGATTATAAGATGAAAGTAATGAATCAATGTTAATATTACTAATTTTGAAACTTCTATTTGGTTATTCAGGATACTATCCTTGTGCTGGGAATAAGAATCTTTTTTAATTTAAATTTGACCAGTTGGCCACTTTTTCCAAAGCACATGGACTTCACATGGGGGAGACTGAATTACTAAATAAAAATGTGGGTGGTTACCCAAATGTGGTAGAAAGAGAGGCTGAGCAGGCAATTACAATATCCATCCTGCTGCTCAGTATAATGTTGTGGTTAGAACCTTATATTCTAGTGACATACAGTCACTAGGAGAAGCCCTTGATCTGGTCTTTCCTAACTATTTGATTTCATTGAATTTTTTTCATTTATTTGACCAAATTTTCCATGTATGAAGTTAAAATTATAATCTTAAATATTTTACAGGATTATTGTGAGAATTCAGTGAATTAGCTAACATCAAGCACTCAGAATAGTATCTGGTACATAGCAAGTATCCAAAAACATTAACAATTACAGATATATTGATAAACAAATGATCACTGCATGCTTGCTCTATGTGACATTCTTTCTAGACAGGGAGAACACCAATAATAATTCAACAAAACAGATTGTCCAAGATGAATTTAAAATCCATTCTGTCCCATTGTCCCAGATGTGGAACATCTCTAAAGACTTACATTGGGCCACTTATGGTAAATTTCAAACAATTATTATTTGCAAAATTGTAAACTTGGGACTTAATGGATTTAAAGAAGCAGCTTGTTTAGGATCAGACAACTAGTAGTCACAGAGGTCAGTTCCTCAAATTCTCACTTTTCTTTCAAATGTGGGTGGCAATACTTTAAGAAACTACTCTAGGAAAGGAAAACTTGGTTTCCATTCAGCTAACATATATTAAACACTTACTTGACACCACATCAACTCATCTTCAGTAAGAACCTAAGGAGTCAGTGTTGTTATTATCCCTATATTCTGGTTGTACATGATGTAGATCGAGAAAATAAGGATTACAGATGTAAAGTGACTTGTCCCAGATCACAGAGCTGCAGCTAATGGAGCTATGACTCAAACCCAGGTAAGTCTATCCACTTTTTTTTGTCTCCCTACCCTACTATGTTGTTTTAAGTTGTAGCAAATAGTTGACACTTCATTTGTTAGCATTTTTTGAGCAATTACTATTAGCCAGACATCTAGACTCTGTGGTACAAACATGAAGTCTTACTATTCATGGAACACTACAGAAACTTGAGTTTTCAATAATTAGGAAAGGCCCCAATGACTGCCTGCAGGGCCTGAGGGTCAGTTCACCTCATGCAGCAAATGTAATGGTGACTTATTTATATATAACAAAATTATACACACAAATGCACATATATTCACATATTCCAACTATAATATCAAGAAAGGCAGTAATTTAAATGATGGCAGCAGAAAAACCAAAATAGACTTCTCAATGGAATTATCTGGTTTTGCCACATCCCCCAAGAATGTCCCCTTGGAAGAATAAAAACTGATCTTTAAGAGAATGTATCAAATGTTTGTGCTGCTCATCCACTCTCACCATATAAAACTCCTTTCTCCTTTTTCCTCTTTCTCAGTTTCTCCTTTTCTGTGTTTCTGCATTCCTTTCTTCCTATCTTTCAGTACATTGAGGTTTTTTAACTGCTGTGAATTAAGCCTGACAGTGGCCCTGAGGGGCTTTGCCTACCCTGCTGCTGACATCTGGGGCTAAAGCATTTGCTAAACCTGTGTTCTGGGTGATAGGGCATCAAACAGAATCCCCGACTGGTTGTGATTATCAAGGGTACTGTGGAATTTCTCACTGTGGTGTTAACTGAATGATCTGGCCCCTTGGCCTCAGAGCTATTGCTTTGGCCTGCTACAGACCCTTGTCTGCAGCTTCAATTGAAGAATTATCCTTTACATCTTCAAAGACTCCTCCCCTGATTTGCTACAGTCAAGGCCATCTCTAGGCAAAATTTTCCTATCGGCTACTAGATTTTGAAGTCCCTCTCCCTGAGTGTAGCCATTTGCCCTTATCCACAGTGATCTCAGGCCACTCTCTGGCCACTGTACCCCTCACCCCCAACTAAGCATGCTCAAATCTTCTGAGTGGCATCACATTCCCTGAATCTGCTCTTTGCCCCTGTTCCTATTCTCCTACCCAATGTGCTAGTCCTACATCCTATTCTCTTGGGAGTTCTTTATTAGGGGACTGCTAACTATTATCTCCCATATTGAAGAGATAATACTTGTAAATAATCAATGGTTTTCATTACATCCTCCCCCAAATCTTCAATTCTCTTTACAGAATTTATCTGTAAATCACAGATCACATCTCTCTTGAGCCATTTCCACATGTCAAGTTTTTTTTTAAAAAATTTGCTTATTCTAATTAGTTATACATGAGAGTAGAATGCGTTTTGATACATCATACATAAATGGAGTATAACTTCTCATTCTTCTGGTTGTACATGATGTAGAGTTACACAGGCCATGTGTCAAACTTTTCATGGATATTTTACATTGACTTATTTAATCTTCATGGTGACTCTACAAATTAAGTGCTATTCATCTTACCCTTTGTTTTACAGATGAAGAAACTGAGGCACAAAGAGGTTAAAAATTCACCCAAAGTCAAATAGAGACTAAGTAACAGAACCAGGATTTGCTTCCAGGCATTTGGGACCCAAATCTGTGCTCTGCCCCCCACCACATGCTGTCTGTCAAACCTGATTCTTCCCTGCTATTACTCTTTTACTTGAATACCACCCAAGAGCTACATACAACCAGAACCACCTAGACAGCCAATTGGCTTTTCATAATCTAACCCCCAACTATCTCACAATAATTGTGCTCCATTTCTCCACCCTACCTACCAATGCTTGGAGTTTCCATGCCCTTGATATTGTGACCAGATAGGGATCCAAGGAGGTTCAAGGGGATAGACAGATTTCAACTTGGCCCAGATGAGTTCTTGACATACTTCTGTAAAAAATTAAGCAAAGACTTTATTAAGGGACAGCAAGGTTTATATACCCCAAAGGCAGGTGCAGGGGCCCTTCATCTCTCAGAGAAGATAAATAATGCATCCAGTATTGAGCTCTCCAATCATTCATAAATAAAAAAATCATTCATATATCATAAAAATATATAAAATTTTTATAAAATATATAAAATTTGGGGGGTAAGAAAATATTCAGGTTCCCATGCAAGCTTTTGTGAGAATTCAGTCTCATGTCAAGTACTTGATATTTGGGAGTCAGAATATTTCTTCTTGGTTAGGCAGTCTAGCCATAAATCAGTTGTGGACACAATGTATATGACTTCTGAATCTGGTAATATTTAAATTGATTATGTTTTTCTTCTAGTTGATTTGATACAAGTAAGCACTGGAGGTTTCGTTCATCTAACCAAAGAGATAATCATGGCCACTTATGCTCATAGATTCAGGTCTTCGTTTACTAAGGGTTGCCTTTTCTCTCTTCCTAAGAGATCACCCATCTCAAAATCATGCATATTCTTTTTAGTCTGATGTATTTATTTATTTATTTATTTATTTATTTAGTCTGATGTATTTCTGATGTAGTTCAGGAAATGCTACAACAAAATATGCTGCTTTGGAATACTGATTACTTTGATCTGAAGGCATTTGAAAATCAACAAAGATGGGGAGAAGATTTATCTGCACTCTCCTAAAGTGTGCAGATAAATCTGCCTAAAGATTATCTGCCTAAAGACTACTGCCCAAAAGAAACTCGGTGGTCCTCAGTGTCCTCCCTGAGATGTTCATGAATCAGGGAAGATTAACTTGAATCACATGAGAGGAAGCTAGAAGGTGATACCATGCTCAGACAAACATTGTCCCAAACTACCACCTGTTCTTCTAAGGGCCCTATTCATGTTTCCCCAAATAATTTTCTCCTATGTTTTTTATGTCTCACCCCCATGCAGAAGGTAAAGAAGTTTCTCAATATCACTGACTTTTTTTTTTTTGTATTTGGTATTCACTTTTCTTTCCCTGTTGTGCTTTATCCTTCTTTGTGTAATAAATTGGTATGCTTTTTCCCCTATTAATCTGCCTGTTGTCAATTCACTTCATAGACTCAAGTATCAAGTTGAGGGGAAGTCTTCACTCTCCCCCTCCTCCATCATTCCATGTCCTCTGCACAAGGGTCTTTTCCTATACTCTGACTGGAAAACCCATGCTTCAAAACCTATCTCTAGTCTTGTCCAGCACATTCCCCTCCTTATCTGGATCACATTCCTATACATCTCAAGTAACCTACATACCATTTAAAGTAACCTTCACCATGTACTATTTGACTAACAGTCAAAAGACAACCCAAAAATTTTTCCAATTACTATGGTCAATTTCATGATCTGGTGTCTGGTCTCAGTCAAAGACAAAGAGGCTCTTAATTTTAAAGCAGCCTAGAAATTAACCATCTTCATACACTTAAGTTAGACTAAAGGCAATTAAACAAGAACGACCATGTAGAAATCATCTACAATACAATGGTTACTGCTCCACAACCTAAATCATATCCTGCCAGACAGGGATTGAAAAGATTCCCTACCCAGCCAGTGAAGTGGCTTGCAGGTCAATTGATATAACCATCCTTTTTCACTCCTCTGAGAAGACCATTTTTGTCTATCACTCTTCCTAAGCATGCATTTCTTTCTCTGGGGCTTAATTGTCATAGCATCTTAATTCTTACTATGGAATTAAATTTCAGGGATGGCAGACTGTAGTCAAAGGGCCATGAAAATAAGTAATTCAAAATTTCGCTTGACCATTGCTTAATTAACTTTTTAGAAAACTTGAAGACTAATAAAGTGAAGTCAGAGGATTTGACAAGATGTGGTTTCTAAATCTGGGTTAGGTTATCTCTCTGCTTCTCTGTTTCCACCTAGTTATCTCTCTGTTTCCACCTCTTAGTTGAGAGGCCTCTAGGACAGTCTATCCTTGTAGCCCTCAATTTGAAGGGTTCTCTCAGCAGAGCTTACTCCTCGTCTCTCTGCTGTCACATGGCCCAAATTAAACCTAAGGTGGTAATGTTTCTTTTATTACCTTATTGAAAATTTTTGAAAGTAATCCATAGAAGGAGGTTATAGCTGTGCAGGACAGGGAATATATAGAAACTCTATGTCTTCTGCACTGTTTTGCTGTGAACCTAAAACTTCTCTAAAATATGGATTTATTAATGTAAAAAGTAATCAACAAATTCAAGATCCTCAGATTTTTCTACAAAACCTTCCAAAATTAGTTTAAGAAGGCATATTTCTGTATCAAGAAATGAGAAAAAAAAAAAAAACATAGAAAGCTGCTTTGCTGCCCCTGAACATGTATTTCTTGTTCCTCAGGCAAAAATGGGACATTCCTCACTCTGTCTGACTGCCATGGTTACTGGCCACATCCCGTTCCTGACATCAATTTTTTTTTGCTGTTAGGGCCTGTTGGTTATGAGCAAAAGAAAGCAGACTTCAGCAAATAAATGACAAAGATAACAGAAAAAAAAATAGAAAGTAAGGAAGAAAGAGGGAGGAGAGATAGAGAAATGAGAGAGAGGGGAGGAAGGGAATGTGGAGAGAAGAAAGGGAGGTATAATTAAGAAATGTTTTGATTAACTCAAAGTTTCCCATACTGGTAGGAGGAATTGAATTGTCAGACTCCGGGAAGGACAGTTCCCAGGGATCTTGGTGGTGGACAATAATAGACTGTCTCTCCAGAGTGCTCTCAGCAAAATGGCACTACTACTATTTTCCACCCTCATTCAATTTAGTCAACAATTCAAATACCTAAGATTATGAATGTCATTGGTTTGTTTTGAACCACAAGCGGGCACACTTCTGAAAGAATTTGGGAGAGGAGAGATGTGAGAATGGAGTCCTTTCTCTCTGAATGGTTGTGTGTCAGACTTGGGCTCACCCCTGTGATTTGCAGAACTCATGCCCACAATCAGAATGAATTCTCTCAGGGAAAAAAA
Source organism: Ictidomys tridecemlineatus (assembly GCF_052094955.1). NCBI lineage: Eukaryota > Metazoa > Chordata > Mammalia > Rodentia > Sciuridae > Ictidomys > Ictidomys tridecemlineatus. Next base: position 136,453,096 of record NC_135477.1, on the reverse strand, counting down.
AAGAATTTTTACCAACAGAGAAAGAGGAAAAGATGATGGAATGGCCAGCTTAACAAATCTCTGTTACAATCCTAAGTGTGGTTCTTAATACTTTGCATGTTATTTTGTTGTGTATCTATCAATCATTCTTTTTTTTAAGAAAGAGAGAGAGAGAGAGAGAGAGAGAGAGAGAGAGAGAGAGAGACTTTTTTTAATATTTATTTTTTAGTTCTTGGCGGACACAACATCTTTGTTTGTATGTGGTGCTGAGGATCGAACCCGGGCCTCATGCATGTCAGGCGAGCGCGCTGCCGCTTGAGCCACATCACCAGCCCCTATCATTCTTGTTGGACATGATTTTTCAATGCCTGTTAGTGAATTGGACACACAAGTCTCTCTAAAAAAGCATTTTTCAATTTGCTCACTTAAAGTATTATCATTCAAGGTATACTAACAGGAGTCTACTTATAATATTGCCCAGTATTTTTAAAGCAATGATATAAATTTTAAGACTACCCTTTAGGATAAGTGAATCACCTAAGTATGTAAAATCATTCTAATTAAAGACTCATAATTTCAGGGTGGGAGGGAAACTTGGAGTTAACATTCCACTCTCTTTCCTCATTCTTACAACTGCTCCATTATGCCCACCCCACATGTGTCACATCAAAAAACTTTTCCACAAGCTTTGAGTTTATTTCAATGAAACATGGAGTATCTGGTTTGAAGAGGACCTTTAATTTGAGAATTAAATGTACACTAATTAGATGTATTTTCTTAGTGGTTGAGAAAAGGAAAATGAATGAATAGCACAGGCATTCAGAACACAGGCTATGCAGTCATAATCCCATCTCCACTACATATGGTCTATATCAGGAAGTGAAATGGGAATAATAATAATATCTAGTCCATGGTTGATGTGAAGACTAAATCCAATAATGCTTACAAGGTCTTATGGAATATTATAAAACTCAGTAAACAATACAACTTGTATTAGATCTGATCTGCTATTAGATTTGATATGTGAATATTTATAAGGGATATTTTACAATAGTCACACAGATTATAAATAACCTAATAGGACAATTGTGTTGGATTCCGCTACTTTGCTAGCTCTGATCCCATTAACCATGCATTATCGGTCTTATTAATGACCACCATGCTATCTTTTACACAAATATTAAGCTTTGCCTTTTAGCCCTAGGCCTTTTACTCCTGTGCTCATTAACTCTGTGCTATTATAAAGTCATTTTCTGTCACTCTTTATTCTTGCTCTTCTAGGTGATTTTATCCTAGTAAGAAATCCTTGCATTTAGCAAACTTGACATGAATGTTGCTTTATCTTTTATCTTAACTTGGGTGTGCTATAGCCCATTTAGCTTTGAAATTAAGCTTTGGGAATAAAAGCATAGAGTTTTCTGACCTTCGACAATCACTCTAAACCTCTGAGCTTCCTGTCCGAATTTCTCTTATCCCTTCCCATTGTCTACAGGCCAGAGGGAGAGTCTAGACATCAACACCACACACATGCTGTCTGGGCTATCCAGCTCCCAACACGAGAGAACAGTGGGGACATTGCCTTCTGTGGGCTCTGTTTGCATTAGTCAATGTGGCACTAGCTTGAAACCTTCTGTAGACATTTATAACTGTGTCATACCAACAAATTACTTTATCTCCCCCTTCTCTGATGCCAAGTCTTTCTAGGCATGTTCTAAATTCTTCAGAATGAAAGGATGACATTTAAAAGCAACTTTCCTCTACTTGCTGGGTGACAGGCATGCTGATATCATATTCATTATTATCATTTATTATTCATTATCATTATTTAGTTGAATGGTGATACTTTTAATAACAGTGCACATTCTATCTCCAAACTTTTTTTTTTGGTGCTGGGGATTGAACCCAGGATCATATATGTTTGGCAATTGCTGTACAACTGAAACACCTCTAGTCCCAAACTTTTAAAAGCCTTATTTATCTATTTATTCAGTAAATGTTTATTAAACCACTTCTTTTTTTTTTACTAGATGATGGAAATAGTAGTACACATGCAGCTATATACCTATAAAATCTATTGTGGATGACTAGTAATTGAACAAGCACTTACAAGAGAGCAGTAAACAGTGCTGAGAAAGAGATGCAGGTGCCTTGAAAGCCTAGAGCAGGAGTGCATGACATGGAGGGTGTTGGAAAAGAAATCCTCAGGGTAGTCTAGGATGACCAGTGAGATTTAGCAACACAAAAAGGAAGGTGAATAAAAGGAATAAAGGCAGAATAACTTGCAAGCACATTAAGGCCTTCAGGTGAACATCTCACACACTACGTGCTCAATAACTTATTGAAAGGGTGAAAGAGAAAGGATGACATATTGGAGGAAATGAAGGAAATTCGCCATGACTGGAATGAAGTGAGCAGGTTGGGCAAACATAAGATGAAGCTGAGCGCATGAGTAGAGGCCAGATCAGGCAGCCTACGGAAGGAGTCACAGCATCATCCATTTGGGGCAATGAAAAGCTGCTGAAACAAGACAGCGACTTAAACAGGTTTTCATTTTAAGACTATCACTGTGGCTGTAGAGTGGAAAATGAATTGGGAACAGTATAGGAGAAAAAAGTCCATAGAGTAACCCAAGCAGGAGAGCACGGTGACAAGGATATGGTATGAGAGGACATAGTATGAATTTAAGACATAGTTTGGGTCATATGAAACATTTTGAGAACCCGGAAGGAAAGCATTGCTGAGGAAAAGAGGTCCAGAGGATTCTCAGGATCTTGGGCTCAGCTCGGATGCCTTCTGATGAGAGAAGTAACTTGAGGGAAAAGGATAGGTTTGGAAGAGTAATAGGAGCAAAATCTAGATGATTTGCAGTTGAAGAGTGAGAGATGAAAAGGTGGAAGTAGGATATATAGACTTCTTGTTTCTGGAAGGTTTTTTCCTGAATAAAAAGAGAAAGAGAATGCAGTAGCCAAAGGGGGGCAGGGGGTCTATGGGAGTGGCTCAAGGGTGGAATGGAAAGAATAACCAGAGAGAGCAAAATTGAAGCCGTAAGAAAGAAGGAGCACAACCAGTAGAGTGAGGCCTCAGAAAAAGAACAAAAATGGAATAAAGAGCCCCAGAGAGAGGACAACACAAATGTGAAGGACAACAGGAATGATAGAGATGTAAGTGTGTGGGTGCAGACCTTGGTAGTCAGCATCTGTTTTGTCTGTAACACAGAAAGTGGGGCCATCCAACTCAGTTTGAATGTGGCAGAACAAGAAGTTGAAGCAGAATAGAAGCTGGAGCAAAAAGAGCCTATGAGGAAAATAGAGAAGGACTATCAGGTAACATGGAGAGTCCAGTAGACCCTGGAGATCGGAAAGCTGCTTGCACTCAACCTCAGAGTTGCATAATTTTCTTCGTTTTCAGCAGGCGTAGGCTCTGAGCAGCAGGCAGCTGGACGGGCCCACTTGGATTCCTCTTCTAGATTCGGAAGGCAACTAGCCAGCTCTTGCCTGGGCTCTCAGGGAGGAGCCTAATCCACAGGTTAACAGAGATTCATGTAAAATTGACACATTACATACAATAACTACCCTCAGTGCCTTGAGAATGGAAGAAATAGTGGAAACAGTAGGGAGGCTGACAGCTGAGACTCAACTGTCCCTCGCCAAGGCACAGGGGCTTAATTCTCCAATCCATAAAATAATGGGATTGTACAGAACAGTCTCCTCCCTGTGAGAGATCTAAATTTCTGTGAAAACTGCGTGTCTGCTGCAAAGATAACTCCACGATGTCACCATAAATTGGAGAAAACATTTCACAAGTGCAGAATTTCCAAAAACCTCTAGAAAGGCAAACTTCTAGAAAATCTCTTACATTTGAGAATAGAGATTCCCTGATTCCCTGTAAATTCACATTTTACCCACATTTTCAGAAACCCCTCAGATGAAGGCTTGAACATTTAGAGGTCCAGGGCATCTGTGATGCTACCTAGAAAAGCAGCTCAACTTGTTAGCGTATCCCAGAAGGAAGAGAGCACCCCCTGAACAGTGGGAGTAGCTCATCTGGGAGGTATACAACGAACATCCCCCCCAAGGAAAAAAGAAGAATATTGGGGGACAATAACAGTAAACCTTTATGTAACTCTAAAATTAATTGACACATGGTTTAAAGCCAAATCAAAATAATGTGTGTGTGTGTGTCTGTGTGTGTGTGTGTGTGTGTGTGTGTGTGTGTGTGTGTGTGGTTTTTTAAGTGCCTTTCCTAGAAACTCAGACCAGAGAGTAGAGGAGGGATTTTTCTTTCATTTTCCTTCTCTGCCAGATGAGTAATTTCAGAACGACTGCTGAGTGCGGAACAATAAGACATTCAAGGACCAAAACTGGAGAGTCGTTTTTTTCTCCACAACACCCTCGGGTAGCTGTTCGCTGTCTCTGGCAGACAAAATTATTTTCCAGCCGGCTCCTGGAGGACCATCTATAAACAAATTAGAAATTTCAAAGGGTTTGTTTTCTGCCTTCTGGCTGCCAGTAGGGGCCGTTCCCTTTGTGTCCTTCATATGAAAAAGTAATTTAACAAAGAAAAAAGAGAGAGAGAGCTGCCTCAGTTCAAAACAGACAAGCATGTACACCCTCTTCCCTCCCTCTGTCTTCTCCCTCTGTCCATTGTCATGTTTGGTCAGTTTTCTGTCAAAACAACTTTTATTGTATGCAGCTTTCAGTCCTGCAGGGCTCCGGGAGCTTGGGAGACAAGCTGTTTTCCTACAGCAATTCCATCAATAAGAAGAAAATGGGAAATGAGGACTGATTTATGGCTGATGCTTCATAACAAATAGCAGCAGTTAAGAAAACGCCCACCCGGCTTCAGAGGGAAGGAAAGAGAAAAGTGCGTCCCTTTCCACCCAGTTCAGATTCAGACCCGAGCAAGCAAACACAGCCTGAAAACAAAAGACATCTTTCTAAGCACTTTACAACAGCTTGTCAAGTAAAGCACAAGAATATATTTCAATGGGAAGAAAAAAAAAAATCAAGTCTGCCTCATGCTAACTCAGAGCAGGAGTTAAGCTGAATATCTGGCACTACTAAAAAATCCTTCCTCCCCCAAAATGCCTTAGTTGATTGAAATCACCAAGTACACAGGTATGAGGAACGTATTTTATTCCACAGGAGAGAGAGAAAGAGAGAACACAACTGGCCCTTGACTTCCTGTAAAGAAAACTGAGACCTAAAGAATGGGAGGTGGGGGTATGTCTATAATGACAATAGCAAACTGTCCTGAAGACAGGACCAGCAGGCCAGGGTCACTGCTCCCTGTTTCATGTGGCCCAAAGTCAGCATATGGAGAATGAGATGCTTTCCTGAGTTTTGGCATGAAAAGTCCATTTTCTCATTATCTTAGTTTTCATTCTCTGAGATTGATTTGAGGCTTGGCTGGCAGTCAAGAGCTGAAGAACAGGAGGTTCACAAATACAGCTATTTCTAGCATGCTGATACTCTCTACTAATCATGGTTTAAGTGGCATGCCAAATCTAGACTCTGCTTTCTAGGGCCCCATTCAGAGGCTTGCACTTTAAGGTGAAGAGGTCTTAAAAGCCTTCCTAGCACGGTGCATTTCATTTAAGGAAATTCTTGGCTCAGGAAAACCAATTTGAAACTATTGGGAGTATGCCAATAGAAAAAAAGAAATACTGTGTGGCCTTAATTTGATTCTGGGTATTTTTTTTAAAAAAAAAACATACATTTTGCATACCTCTATTTTCCAATTCTATGCCTGCAGAGTCTTTGGATTTTGCAGGTAAATTTCTGGCAGCCATACCAACCTCGTATTCAAATAAAGAATGAAGAATGGCTTGTTGGGGTAAAGGGCTTCGGAGCAGTCCCAGCCCAGGTTCAGAGCACACACATGTGTACTTGTGTTTTCTTGTGGCTGGAGAAGGGGGAGGGAGCCTGCAACAGAGTGCTCGTGAACGGAGTGGAGATGGAGGATAGAAGGGTGACATCTCCATCTGGCTAAGGTAAGTGCCCTCTCTAGCCCCAATCACGCAAAATATTCAGAACAATGTTTAGATTATGAGAAACAACAAAATTATATCCCCTTTTCCCAGGAGAAATATTTTGACTCCTCCCACATGCACCCTACATACATACCTCAAAGTGTATGTTTGGGAGCTGGTTCAGAAACACACATTATTTAAATTCATTCATGTATCCCTAATCTGTTTCCGGTGAATGAGATGAAGCCATCCCTTTCTGCACGGTGTTAAAGAAAAGCATAGTGTTGGAGGTGGAGGAGTCGGGTTTCAACAGGAGTATTTATAGTACTTGGGCTGAGACGACTGACCTGGGTTCAAATGACTAATAGAGAACAGACAAATGGTCCTTCCCTTCCCCCAATATCGTCAAAGAATACAATATTATGCTGAAGACAAGATGTAATAAGCCTCAACACATGTAATCTAAGGGAGATGAAATATAAGTCACAGAGGGAGTCTAGGTAGTGTATTCAATAACATTCAGCAGTTTTACAAATTGTTTATTTCCTTCACCAGATGGACCTTTTTAAATTTCCTCTCTATGTACCTTAGTTCTAATGGAAAATCCACCTGAACCGCTTCAGTGCTTGTGCGGCCCTTTCTGGGATCCTGGCCAGACACAGTGCACGCAGGGTTAACGCCAGCCTTGAGCGGCTCTCTGCCCTGAGTAAGGTTATTAAACAGGAACATTTGACTCATAATTTGTTCTCCTCATGTTAAGTAGATTGCAATAACTCAGCTGTCCAGGATCTGTTTATCAATGCTCTGTGGCTTTCAGCAGCAGATATTTTATAACCACTAAGTAGATGTTCAGACCACTCATCAAATGAAAATCTCCTGTACTCAGAGCTGGTGTTATCATCACAACCCACCAAGTGAAGAGCCCTGGAGAGGTAGTAACCTTGCCCCAGAGCCTATCAGGCTTAGCCAGATCCTCATCCTGGGGAAATCCCTTCCACTAAATGACTTTAATAGAAAATGGCCCACCCTCACAAGACACTAGAACATTTGAGAGACTCTTCGTTGGCTTTTACTGTCCTAATGAACTGCCATTATATTAATTTTTATTGTCTCCTTTATTCTCATAGAAGTTTTCATAGGCAACCTAATTTAAAAAAATAAGAAAGAAAGAAAAGAAAAAAAGAGAAAGGTAGATAAATAAATCTATAGGTATTTCAGATTTTGAATTTTTCAGATTTTTAAATATTGCACATACATAATGAGCTATCTTGAGAATCAGACTGGTGTTTAATCATGCAATTCATTTATGCTTCACATATACCTTACACAATAACCTGAAGATAATCTGATACAATGTTTTTAGTGCAGCTTGTTTTTACTGCAATCTGTCGCCTGAGGTCAGGTATGGAATTTTCCACTTCTGGCAATATGTTGACACTCAAGAAGTTTCAGATATTAGAGTACTCCAAATTTCAGATTTGGGGATAATGAATGCTCAAACTAAGCAGTCTATATTATGTTGATTTTGTATCCCTGAAACTATACAATCTGAGAATAACTGAAGACATGATTATTGGCACTGATATGCTCCTCTATAATAATCTGATTTTTGTTAGTCATTCTGGCATTTCCCACTTAGCATACAAAGTGTGAAGGTGAGCAATAATTTAACTGCAGGATATTGGCCAATTGTTAAGGCACTAGTAATGAAACTAGATCCTAAGTAACTTCTTAGGAATACCCCAAATAGCAGAAGGACAGAATAATAGAAGTGTTTTTAATATTAAGTGAGAATTTCCCACATGTTGAAAAAAAATGCTTATAGCTGGGCGTGGTGGTGCACACCTATAATTCCAGGGACTTAGGACACTGAGGCAGGAGGCCACAAGTTCAGGTCCAGCCTTAGCAACTTAGTAAGACTATAAGCAATTTAGCAAGATCCTCTCTCAAAATAAAAAATAAAAAGATCTGGGGATGTGAGTCAGTGGTTGAACATCCCAGGGTTCAATGCCAGGGATCAAACAAAGAAAAAAAGAAAAAAAATGCTGTGGTTCAATCTTTCAAACAAAGTTCTTGTACTTATCAGTTATATAAACAAATGAATTCCCTGTTTTGATTAAATGTCTTTAAGTTGGAATACTGTTGCCTGTAACTAGGGAGCACTGAATAATCCCCATGCTAGTGATAGGAGCAGGGTGCTGTGACTGGTTCAACTTACATCTCTCCTCCCACCTCAGGGGAGGAGAAAGACACTGATGTAGGGTAATAGCCACTCAGGTCGACATAAAATGCAAGGAAGGCTTTTCCCTAAAGGAATAGGGGCCACTGTTAGTAGAAGATAATAAAGAAAGGCAAGGCAGGCAGACACCATCAACTACTATCTTAAGAATCCTCTAGCTAACCCTATTTCCTGCAGGTTACATTAATCACAGGGTGTTATTCTTATCACTATGACAACTGCTGAGAAGAGAACGATTTACAACTAGAAAAGAAATAAAAAGATTATTAGAAGAAACCTCTCATGAGAAAATGTATTTAATATAAAATCTGAGGGATAAACATGAAGCAAGACAAATTAAGAGTCTGGAGTTGAAGGAACAATATAGATAAAGCCTCATGACTCTAAAATAATTTGGAAAACTCTGTTCTAATTCATCTGCAGATATTAGCAAGATAACAATAACCAATAACAAAGTGGAACAGTTTTAATAACATACTATAATTTTAAGAAAGAAAAGAATAAGAAATGGCCACATTCATCCTACCAAAAAAAAAAAAAGTTGGAAAGTTGCATTTTTAAAGAAAAAAAGAAGACCCAAAGAAACCCAAATGAACTAAGTTCCACAAAGCAAGGAACTCTTTACAAGAAGAAATGTCTTACCGCTGCTCTCATACCTGGCAGAGCAGAAGGAGGAAGATAAATCTACCAAAGTTTTAATAGAACAAATTCTAATGCACTTTAAACCGCTTCATGTGGCATTCACAAAAGATTGCAGTCTAAAGATGCTGCAGCCACAGACTAAGGCTCCAACTACCCACTGTGTCTTCTCCATGAGTCTTCATTGAGTTCTCAGGAGTCCAGGAGTCATACACTAAAAGCAGGGCAGAAGAGAGCTCACAGAAATGTTCCTCGTGGGTTTAATATACAATGAATCACACATACTCACATTACAGGTGATTTTTTTACACAATAATATTTACTTATATTATTTAAAATTATATGTAATTTACATACATAATTATATATAATATACATGTAATACTATGTAATGTAGTATATCCACCTGTAGCACATATACACATATACAAATATATGATTTTTTTAAAAAACACTTATTTACAGCAAAGACTAGTAATGAATATGGTATTTGTAATATATATAGTAGTAAAATCTAAAATGACAAGGATTCAAAGTGTAAGGAATATAGAAGGAATTATTCTGTTTTAAGGGACTTACATGGTTCCTTGAAATAGATAACATTTTAATAGTTCATCCCATAAACTCTAAAACAATTATGTAAGACAAATCTAACACAAAGAATCATAAAGATAATGCATAAGACAAAACAGAACACAAACACAAATGCAATTCACTTGAGAGAAGACAAGAAGGAGAAAGAGTAGAATAAAAAACAAATGGATTAAATATAAAACAAACATCAACATGGGAGATTTAGAGGCAACTCTATCAATAATTACATTAGATGTAAATGAACTAAACATACCTATTAAAAGATAGAAATTATTAGGTTGGATTAAACAATCAAGACAAATTTATGCTGCTTATAAAGAAATATCATTGTTATGAAGCTCAGACTAGTTGAAAGTAAAATCATGGCAGAAGGTATGAGCGTGTGGTGGGTAATCTCCAGAGAAGGCTGCCATCCATTCCTACCTGCCTGGACAAGCATGCTGCTCCTCACATCAAAAGCTGCAATCCAATTCCCCTCTCTTTGAACCTAGGCTGGCTTTCGAGGCTCGTTTAATGAGCAGAGTACATCAGGCATGCCATTCTGGAGCCTCTGAGGCTACTTTATCATACACCTTGCAGTTTCTGCCCAAGATTCTTAGAATGCCTGCTATTTGGATGCTGCTTTTGAGAAAGCAAACACCATGCAGTGAGAAGTCTCCATCCTCCTCTGTGGAATGAGCAAAAGTGGAGAAGGGATAGAAAGTTACTGTGATGAAATCCCTTTACATGGACAGAAACACTTGGAATAGAAGTTTTTCTGCATAAAATTTCCTATGATGCTTTTTTGCAATGCGTTGTACTTAACCATGAAGTGTATGGTCACTTGGGGATGGAGAGGAGCAGGTGAGCATGGGGGTACATCAGGACAGCTCTTCATGACATCATTCCCACAATACCACTGCTTCAGCTATACTCCTGAGACAATTAAGGGGAATTAGAAGTTTTTCCCCCACTGGAATGCTCTAAAATGAGTTTGAGTAATGAAGTAATTAAAATAACTTCAGGAACCTCTGCATTCAAAGATGAAAATCCATTCACTATCCAATATCCCACCCTAAATAATGTCCAGGGGTGTTTTTTAACAGAATATATGAGAGCTTCAGCAATGAGATTAAGTGGCAACATTAAAATATCCCATAAAATGCATACAGATATTCAATAATAAAATGTCAACAATGCAGAACTTATTCAAATTTTAATAAAAATATACCCCCATTATCATATTAAAATTCAAGGACATAACATAACAAATATAAGTGCAAATCAAAATTTTCCCTTTGCAAGTTAAAGTCCAAGGCATGAAAGTTAAACATCAGTTTTTCTTGTCCTACACACTTCATGATCTGTAGTCAGGAATTCTCAAAGTTCAAAATCCATCCTTCCTAATTGAGTTTTTTTTTTTTTCATGTTTCTAAAAGGAATTTCCTGATGCCTCAGTGACACTAAGATTCCATCAGTAGCTTCATTCTGGGTTGTCTCTCCTTGGGATGGATGTAGTTCCTTCTGTACATCAAGAACAGTATTAGTTCAGTGCCAGTTTTCTATATGCATCCATTTCCTAAGATCCTGAACAATTCATTATAACACATAAGATTACTCCAGCCCTGGCACCACAACCACTAAATTGAGAAAATAAGACAAACTCCAGATTTGGGTATAATTATTGCAGGAAAAGTAAAATCAGAAAACCTAATTCTAAGGGTTGCCAGAGCCCATCCAGAAAAGAATCAATTATGTCTGAAGAGAATAGATGGGAAAATCCTTGGTTCAGCATCACTACCAAGTTGATGCTTATTTTCTGGAATACACAAGCTATGAACTTAACATCGACTGGGTGAAGTCTCCCAACAACATATTAATATTGGCTGCATTCATTCACCATTTCTGTGGGTGAAATGCTGTCTCATTTCTCAGAGTGGCATTTGAGATATTGCAGCCTTGTTGCAAAGCTTAGAAATGTGAAATGATGGAAACCCAGTCAGTAGCTGTTCTTTGAGCTGCACACATTTTCCATCTGATGTATTTAACTACCGAGTCTCACTTGCGCTTACATATTTTTAGTTCCTGGAACTCAGACGCTGCTTGCAGGTTAGCCCTCTGTGGCAATGAAGATTACACAGTGTCTTGAAGAAAGCCTTTGTCAGCTTCTGTTGCAACCTCTGCCTCTTGTATTAGAAGTGCCTAGGGAAAAATTGTACCTTTGCATTGAGTATATTCAGCTAGTTGGACCCTCTACCTCACACCATATGTAAAAGTTAACTAAAATGACTCAAAGATCCAAATGTAAAAGCTAAAACTAAATACTACCTGAAAGAAGCCAAACATCAAAGACCACATGTTGTGTGATTTAATTCATATTAAATACTCAGAATAATCAAATCCATAGAGACAGAAAATGGATTAGTGCTTCATACAAGGATGGGATGGAGGGGCATGGAGAGTGATTGTTAATATATAGAGTTTAGAAATGATAAAAGTGCTCTGAAATTAGTGGTAATGCTTGCATAATCTTATGGATATATTAAAATACATCAGATTCTACACTTTAAAGGGGTGAGTTTTATGATGCATGAATACGTTTAAACATTTTTTTAACTCTTAATCATCTTGGCGGGGCTATCTGAGATTGAACTCAGGGGTGCTTAACCACTGAGCAACATCCCCCTTCCTATTTTATATTTTATTTAGAGACAGGATCTCACTGAGTTGCTTAGCACCTTGCTTTTGCTGAGGCTGGCTTTGAACTCGAGATCCTCCCACCTCAGGTTTCCAGGTAGCTGGAATTACAGGCATATGCCACCATGCCAGGCTTAAACATTTTTTAATGAAAACTGTTGCAGTACTTAAGAATCCTCTGCCCCCAGGGCCTAATGAGGACCAATATTATTATCCCATCATCAAGATGCCATTTTTCCTTTACCCTCTTGGCATGTTCTCTTGGAACTAGTTACTCCAAAACAGTTAGTTACTCCAAAACATAGCAGTTTAGAGTAGCAGCCATTTATTTAGTTCCAGATCCTGCAGGTTGGCATGTTGAAAGAGACTCACCTTGAGTTCTTCTCATTTTGGATCGGTACATGTGTCTGCAGTCAGCTTTGGGGCTAAGACAACCTCAGCCTTAGTCAGGGTGGGTCATCTTTGAGAGAGAAAGGAAGAGGGAGAGAGAGAGAAAGAGAGAGAGTTCTCAAAGGAAGTCAAACAATGTCATTTCCACCACATTCTATTGGACAAAGCAAATAACAACACCAGCTGTGATTCAAGAGAAGGCATTCAAAATTTTCAGTTTGCTAAGAAGAACTACAAAGTCTTATTGCAAAGGCTATAGATTCAGGATATTGGGCATTTTGTAATATACCATCTCCTAGAGCAAAGTTCCAAGACAACAGCTAGAGAACAAGAAGCACACATCAGACAAGGAGGATAAAAGATTTCAGAGAGGAAATGTCTAACATAAAAACAAATAAAAACTGATAAATTGATATATTAGACCAGATTGAAAGGAATTTTAAAGTTTCTTCAGAAAGTACTAGTATGTATTATAGGATCATGGAAAATAATTCCTTTAGGAGTCAGGTGAGTAATATAATTAATTATGTGAAGTGGGAAGAAATGATCTGGGGAGTATATGTCCAGTTTAAAATAATCAAATTCTTAGCTTTGGGGAAAATAAAAAGGATTTCAAATATATTCAATATAATATATAGACTTCATGGTGTATGTGATCATATTTACATAATTGCCTACTTACACATGGTCATAATAACATAAACACTGAATAGTAACAACCAGAAATATAATATAGTTGGGTGTAATGGCAGTTGCCTATAATCCCAGCAGCTCAGGAGGCAGAGGAAGGAGGATCGAAAGTTCAAAGCCAGCCTTAGCAATTTATCAAGACCCTAAGCAACTAATTCAGTGCGACCATCTCTCAAATAAAATAAAATAAAATAAAATGAACTGAAATAAAATAAAATAAATAAAATAAAATAAAATGAGACATGGCTCAGTGGTCAAGTGCCCCTGAGTTCAATCCTTGGTGATCCCCCCCAAATGTGATATAACTGTAATGATAGAATAAAGTAGGGAGAGGTGTATGTTAGGATCAGGAAATGAGGTGAAAGGGGATCAAACTCCAAAGATCATCCAGGAATGATGGCTCACACCTGCAAATGAAGCAATTCAAGAGGCTGAGATAGGAGGACCACAGGTTCAAAATCAGCTTCTGAAATTTAGCAAGACTATGCAACTTAACAAGACCTTGTTTAAAAATAAAAATAGAAAGGACTGGTTACTCTTGGTAAAGCACTCCTGGGTTAAATCCTCAGTATCCTCCCTCCTCCAAAATTTCCAAAGATAAATAGAAACCTCAATTCATCTCAAATATTGCTGATAAAAACTTAAGACAAGTCTTTGATTTATTGAGAAATCCCAATGTGCAAGCTAAAAAAAAAAAAAACAGGAATACAGGAATATTAAACTAGGTAGTAATTGTTGGAGACTTAGGTTGTTCTTTATATTATATTAGTAGAGACTGTATTTGTCTAAAATTAAGATTATTTGAAGAAATCTGGACAAACTATCACAAAACTTAATTCAAAGAATGTGCTAATTTCACTTAAATGTAGGGAAAGCAGTTTTAAGATTTCCAATCACAAATAATCTTTGTGACTGACTTTAAAAGAGTAGTTAATGAAACCATAGGATGATAGTAAATGATTTTGAAACAGTAAAGTTTATTGGGAAAGTTTCTGAAATTTGTGACCATTCGTTCAAAATGACTCTAACTATGAGCATGTGTTTAAAGTCATTACCTTTAATGACTTTAAGAAATCCTGCTCCTACTTTATAATACATTTGGTAACTCTGTCTAAACTAGGGCCTGCTATTTTAGGGGCAAGTTTAAACTTCATACAGAGAAAATTAATATGTGTTAAAGCATACAAAATCTGCAATAATAGAACATGAAGGCAAACACATTCTGGAATGATGACATAATCTTTTCATCCTCTGGTTTGGGCCCAGGTACTTAGTTTTAGCTTGGAGGCTTTATAATTTTTGTAAAATAAGATTACCTATAAATCTTCCTTGTCAGAAAACCAACAGTAATTGACAGTGTTTTTGTATCTTGGCTTCCTTGAAGCAATTCTCTTTCATTTTCTGTATTTTGAAAACCACATACCGGGATTTCTCCTGGAGGCCAATTAGATTGATGTATTGGCTAGTGAGGATGGGTAACCTCTAGAACAAGGAACTTGCCAGAGCCATTGTTCCCACGGGTGCACTTACCAGGCACACCTGAGTCTCATTCAAGCCTTCACCATGTAATGCCCTCATTTAAAGCAGAGCTTGTGGGTAATAAACAAAATGTACCTCAGTGGTAAAACCACACTGTCCTATTGAGCAGGCCACATCTTAAGGGGCACTGGGAAACCAAACATCTGTTTTGTGATTTTTAAGGCCAATGACAAGGAATTAATTTCTGGCCTTGGTATCCCTTCTCTCATTTCCAAATTCTAGATAAAGAAAAATGTGTGTATTTGGGTGTTGGGCGGGAGCAGGTAATCAGACCATTTTAATAGTCCTAAATTACCTTGTTAGGGGGTAGATAGATATTCTACAGAAACAAATGACTATCAATTTGAAAATGAAAGATATGCTTTTACTTTCTTAATTCTATTGAATGGACATCTATTGGATATCTCTACTTTCTGAAGAAGCCTTATCTAGACCCCATTGAGTTTTTTAAGATAAGTAGTTTGCAGGCCTGGACCTGAAGATCTTACACTTTCATCATAGAATTTAGGATTTAATGGATACAATCTTGTAGCTTGTAGGCAAATTTGGTACACAGCTTTGTTGAATTTTGTAATTTGAACGTCTTATGTCATGCCTTTTCCAGTTAATGTTCTGGGAACTTACATCTGACAGCTTCCCAAAGCTATGTTACCCATTTAACTCCTGAAGCAATTGAGTTTGCAACACTGATGTAAACAACTGAAGCCACTACACAAACCCATGGAATAAATGGAGACACAAGATGTTATAGAGGGAAACACATTTTTAATCCAAAAGAGATTCACATATGAATTCTGGTTCTGCCACTTGATATCTACATGATCTTAAGCAAGCTTTGACATATTCTTCTTAGGGTTTTATTTTACTAACCTGTAAATGGAGCTAAAAACACTAAATTACAATGTAGGGATACTACACAAGATTTCTGATTGTCACAAGATCTGTTACACTGTGAAGTCCTTATATAATTGGACACCTGTCCTATCCCTCCCCTGCTACAGATGCCTAAGAGACCTCAGAAGAAGAATCCAATAATCTGTCTGGGTGACCAGGAAAACGTCACTAAAGCAAGTGGTCATTTGAATTAGGCCATGAACTATGGAAAGGATTTCAATGGATAAAGAGGGGATGTAGGGCTTTCTAGGGTTGAGGTCTCATGTTGGGTAGGTGGGGAGCAAGGTCACTTGATGAGGGTTCTGTGGGAAGGGATGGCAGAGACCATCTCCTGAGAGTAAGCAGGGAGCAGCCTGGAGCAGGCTGTGCTGTTCGCCACTGGCTGTCCCATGTCCCCATTGTGTGGTAGAATGCACAGTTGGTTGTATTTATACAGTCTAAGTTGGAGTCAAATAATTCAAAGATCCTTGGAGCTGAAATATGGAATATAAGGGCTTAGAAGGCCATTCATGAAAGACAAACTTAAAAGGAAAGATTAGGCACCAGGGACTAATCCTAGAGTTGTGAGCACAGGCATATACTTCTTAAGAACAAACTCAGATGCCATATCTTATTCAAATGATCTCTCCTGAGGTTCAGTGACAGGAATTTATGTTTTACATATTTTTAGAATTATGAGAATATGTCTGTTAAGTCCTTCTGAGCAGTCTGTAACTTCTACAGAAAGCGCCAACCACCTGACATGAAGGAGAATTAGATACCGCAATGGTTATAAGGGTGGATGACCCAGTTGTTCTGCACAGTGTCTAGAGAAGTCATGATTTGTACAGTGAGTGGGAACAGAGAATCCTGTGGGGCCAGGTAAGTTGCTCCTTCCAGCTCTCATTCTGGAGCAGGAGATGAACATGTTTGTGAACATGAAGGCATTTGATCAGTACTCTCATGATCTGGGTATGAACTTGGAGCAAGTGACTGAAATTAGGAAGATCAGTATTGCAAAGAGATGAAAATCTTCCCTTGTGAGGAGGGTTGTGGAAGTCATCATGAAGGGAGGGAAGGTGAAGTTCAAAACAGAGCACAGCTTGTTAGAAAGCACATACACCATCAGGACTACAGGAGCCAGAGGAGGAGAAATCTAAAATGAAATCTGGCACAAGAATGTCGAGAGGATGATAAAAGTTAGAAGTAAGAGACTCTCTCCACCAGTGGCCATGGTTACTGTTTCAGAATGCTTGCCATCCCACAGACTGGACAGCACCAAGCCCCTGACCTGACCACAGCACTGGCACTTTTGCCCCTATGTGGTAATATATCCAGTTTTCAAGTACACACAGGAGACCTTGAAAGCAGAAATATGTATGCGCACATCCTTCCAATGTAGTAACTAGTTACTACTCTGAGTTTTGGCAAAACTCTAGCCTTGTGGAATGCCAAGAAGTGGGGGGATTCTAATCTTCTGAAAAACTTATCATGAACTTTCCTGAGACCTTTTCCCCAGGCTCAAGTCAAGGTATTAAACCATTCTACTCAGATAATCATGGGAGAATGCAGAATGGGGAGAATGTATACAAAAGTCTACAGCACTGAGAATCCAGACTGATAAAGCTGTCAAACTTGACTATTTTGTGGCTAGGAATCTGAGGCCAGCCATGCACTCAGTGTCACCCTACTGAAGCAGCAAACCTCCCATCACTCCACCACTTTGGAAGTGCACTGCATTCTCCCTTAAGCATTAAGCCTTGGGTCTCCATGGGTAGGTGGTTTTATCATGATAGGGCAGGGAAAATGATGGACTCCCCCAAATCTCTCAGGAAGCAGGAATGTGATGTGATGTGATGTGTGTGTGTGTGTGTGTGTGTGTGTGTGTGTATGTGTGAGAGAGAGAGAGAGAGAGAGAGAGAGAGAGAGAGAGAGAGAGAGAGAGAGAAAGAGAGAGAGAGAGAAAGAGAAAAAAACATGATTGTCCTGTAGCTTTTACAGGCATGGTTGATACCAGTCAGTATATGATATATATATAAAATCACAGTGCTACCTGGGGTAATATAACAGGGTGGTGATGGTAATGAGATATATAGGTGATATATATACGCATATATATGCATATATATGTATATATATATATTATATATAGATATATGCTATACGTTTCATAGATATATCATATATATACATATATATATATATATATAAAGAGAGAGAGACACAGAGAGAGAGGGAGAGAGAGAGAGACAGAGACAGAGACAGAGACATAGAGAGAGACAGAGAGACAGAGAAAGAGATCCATCCATGGAATGTGGTCATTGATACTCACTGAAAAATAAGCAGCTAGATCTGGAACCTTGTACATCTCATGGAAAGTAAAACTTATTCTCTTCAAGGAATGCATGATATGGGTATTGAGGGTTTTCTTGGGCTGAACTGTCAGACTCTAATACAAATGATAATCTCCCATGATTCTTTGTGGCTTAAAGATACACTCATGAAAGCTTCCTTTAAATATTCAGATTTTCAGGATCTCTTCTAAAAATGAAGATGTGAAAACAAAGGTTCTTCATTCCCACATGAAAGACAATCCACAGGACCTGAATAAAAACTTACACCTGTATGTTCTCTCCAATCCCTGCAAATCTGTTCTACTCCTCCGTGTGTTTCATGGACCACTTCCCTCATTTGTGTTTGTTTTTTGTCTATCTTAATTAAAGAAATAGCAAATACAGAGGATCTGCCCTAATCAAAGCAGGAGAGGTATAAAGTATGAATTACTTAATATACTAAGTTATGGGGATAGAAGGCAAGGTTGGGATATGATGGGGAGAGCTATGAAAACCATCCTAAGCTATTAGATGTGTTCTTTAGGTAATGTTAAGAAAGCTTCCACCTAAGAGTTAGGTAAAATGTAAACTTCTTTAAAAAATATAATTGCAGAAGCAATGTGAAGGACACAATATTAAAGTTAAAGAGTAGAAGTTAGGAGGTTATTTTGGAGGAACACACACAAGAAAAACGTGTGAGTATGACGTAGAGCCTTACCCATGATGCTGGAGGAGGAGGAAGAAAGACTGCAGAGAACTCAGAGATGGAATCCATCAAGCTTAGTAGGCAATGGTTTGGATGTAAGTAAGGAAATTAAGATGATTCTACCTTCAGTGTGTGGAAGAAGAACATTAAACCATGAGATGAATTCATAGGGTGCTGAATGCAAGGAAGGATGATTTTCAGTTGATTATTCTAAATTGAAGGAATCGACTAGTTCTTTAACATAAAAACATCCACCAAATGGAGCTCAGGGAAGAAAGACTTAAATAGAAGGACTTGGATATCATCAATAGAGAGGTGATATTTGAAGCTAAGGATTAGGTAAGATGGTCCAGGGCGAGGAGAAGAGGGGCAGCAGACCCTTCTGGAAGCGTATACTTTCAGAGATGGTGATAGAAGAAGTTCCAACAGGTGAGACTAAGACCCTCGTCCTCTGGCATTGGGTCTCATTTGACCAGTGGTAAGCACTGGTTGAGGTCACGGTTGGGCGAGAGTGAAGGTAGAGCATTTATTTCCCTGGCTCCTTCTCTACTGAGTTTCCCCAGGATGACCACATCTCTAGATGAAGTCCACAGCTCTTGTCAGGCACCCTGCCCCTTACAGCAGTGGGAAGGAGTCTCTAAGGGTAGTCGCCTCCTATCTGTAGTTCCAGAGTTCTGCCCCCTCCTTTGCTAACTTCCCATACCCTGCCCTATCTTTTTCTTTTCTATTTTTTTATTTTTTTTACTTAATAATAATTGTAAATATATATGGGATACTGTATAGTATTTCAATATATACAGACATCTATACATTATGTAAGGATCAGATCAGATTAATTGGCATATTTATCACTTCAGACATTTATCATTTCTTTATTCTGGGAACATTTAGAATCCTATCAGCTATTTTGAAATGTGCAGTTCATTGTTGTAAATCATAGTTAGGCTACTGTGCTATGGAACATTAGAAATCATTTCTTCTATCCAACTGCATCACTGTACCCATTGACTATCTTCTCTCCCCCAAACCCCTTCCAGGTTCTCAAAACCACTATTCTACTCTTTTTTTCTATGAGATCAATCTTTTTAGTTTCTACTTATGAGTAAGAACATGGGGGTATTTGTCCTTCTGTGCTGGATTTATTTCACTTAACATAATGTCCTCCAGGTTCATCCATATTGTGACAAATGAAAGGGTTCCATTTTTTTTGTAGCTGAATAGTATTCCATTATATACATGTGCCACATTTTTCTTTAGCCATTCATTCATTCATTGGCACCTAGCTTGATTCCATAGCATGTCTATTGTGAACAGTGCTGCAATAAACACAGGAGTCTTGCCCCATCTTTGTCCCTTCATTATGCCCTTTTCAATTACTCAATGTGAATGTGCCATCTGCTTTCAGATAGAATCCTACTGACTCAGAGGTAAATCCCTTAGGGTGCAATATCCTGGAAGCCCTGGTAGAAGAGTTGAATGCTGCAGACTGCAGAATAAAGATTGGAAAGAAGCAGAATTTAGCTTGCGCACATGCGCTCGCTCTCTCTCTCTCTCTCTCTCTCTCTCTCTCTCTCCTCCCAGAACATTGGTGTAAACAGGAGTCAGGTTGCAAGGTTTAGTGGCAAAAATGAATTGCTAAAGGAAATTGAGGCAGTGTGTAAAAACTATTGCTTCAAAAAGGTTTGTGCTGTATGGGGCAGAGGGGGAAAAGAGGACATCAGTCTGAAACAGAACTCATCTATGCCTTTAAAGTTAAGAGACATGGAAATAGCTCCATAAAACTGCCCCCCCTTTTTTTCTTTTTGGTCAATTGCCTTATTGTCACATGATCCAAATGGCCTCTTTAAATTAGCAAATCACTTTCTCCCCAGAATTTTAATATGACAGAAAGGTTGCAAATATGACCAAGAGACAACTAAAGATGAAATATTGAGTTCAGGCTTACCTCTCTAAGTCATTCCAGTTATTAATCATTTATAGGACACCATAAGCCACCTCCAGGAAAATGATGACACTTTATTGCTTGTTAAAAATATTTACATTTTCCTCCACCAGCTGTATATAAGGAATTGATATTTTCTGAATTGCTAAGTCAATAACATCTTCCTTGAGCCATCAAAGGATTTGATAAACCAGCAAAACACAAGAGCCTCTGCTGCAAATAAGTGGGAGGCACTCGGGCTGTCAGGCAATTAAGTGGACCTGAATCAGCTGATGTAATTAAGCCTCTTACTGCATAATTATCTTTATTTTAAATGTGTCTTTTGATGAAACATCTGTTCCCTGCTCCAGATATGAAAAGAGGGACCCATGCTCATGAAGAAAACAGAGCTTGTGAGGCACTCACACATGCTGCCCGGGCTGCTCAGATTCAAGGCAACAAATGTTGTCATTTGTTCCATCTTCGCATGCGAGAGGCAGGTGTCCTTACGTCCTCAGTCTGCGTTCGCCTGACCTCGGAGCTCAGAGCAGCTGCCTGGAGTCCTGTTACATAAAGCAGCCAAGGGGATAGCTCAGAGGCTGGGGTACATCTAGCTAGTGCTTTGGCCATCTGCAAAGAACAATCAGATGTGCTCAGCAAGCCTAGCTCGGATTCTAATGGTCAGCAGGATTCCCTCGGGTACTTGCCTCCTGGCAGCAGGACATAACCTTCTTCCTATAACCAAAGATAAATAGGATTAGTCAAATCAGAGCTTGTTAAAGGCAAGTCAGTACTACTTTAATTTTGGTGTCGTGTTTTGTCTTTTCTCAATTCTGCAGGCCCCAAACTCTGGCTTGTCAAATCCCCATGTTTGTCTGAATGAAGGATTTTGAATCACACTGATGGACAGGAGAGTCACAGGCTTTGGTGAGAAAGAGACCTGCTTTTCTACTCTGGCGCTGCCCCTTGCGGGGTAGGTGAACCATGGTTGTCTTTCAACGTTACTTGTTCAACTCTAAATTGAAAATAATGACACCTACTAGGTTGGATGCCTGTGAGAATTAGAAGGTAGACAGAGGTCCTGGGAGAGTGCCTTGGATATATTAGCCAATCTGAATGAACTAATGTTCTTTCCCCCTATCTCTGACCCACCTTCTCTACTGCCCATGCAGAGGCCTAAATACCTGTTTCTTAATAAACAGTGAGAAATCTGCTAACAAGATCCTCACCGGCACCACCTCTATCCACAGAGTCCTGCAGTTTGGGGGGCAAGAATTCAGACCATGAGGATGAGTGTTTAATGGAATCAACAGCAATCTAGAGCAGCCAGAGGAAGGAACAGCATCTTTGGTGAACCAAGGTCATGCCCCAGACCCCAGGGACAGCTTCCCTGGCTCATAATGAAGAGAGTTTTTATCTTGAAATTCTATGTTCTATATTTTAGGTAGATCGCTCCCTTTTTATTTATCTCCTTCAAATTATTAATACCATTCATACTGGATCAATTTTTGGCATGCTAAGATATTGAAACCATGTCCTAATCTCCTTCTTTCTTTTATCAACCTATTGAAATATACATATAATTCATCTATATAATATGCACAATTCAATGGCTTTTAGCATTTTCATAGAGGTTGACATTCATCAGTGCAGTCAATTCTAGATTGTTTGCACCACCTCAAAAAGAAACGCTACCATCACTTCCCATTCTGTTCTCCTTCTGCCCTAGACAGCTGCTAATCTGTTTTCTGTCTCTAGAATTTGTCTTCTCAAATCACTTCATATAAATGGAATCAAACAATATGTAGGCTTTTGGTGTCTGCTTTCTTTCACTTAGTATAATATTTTCTAAGTCCATTAATTTTGTAGTTTTAGGGGCCCCGGGGCTGGGGCTCAGTGGTAGTGCAATTGCCTGGCATGTGTGAGGCACTGGGTTCAATGCTCAGCACCACTTATAAATTGAAAAAAGAAAAGAAAAGAAAGATCTATCAACAATTAAAAACTTTTAACAAAATTTAGTTTTATTAGACTTTATTCCTTTTTATGGTCAAATAATATTCCATTGTATGGATATACCACATTTTATTTATCAATTCATGATTTGATGGGTATTTGAGTTGTTTCCTCTTTTTTTGTTTTAGCTATTATGAACAATGATGCTATGATAATTTTTGTCAAGATTTTTTTTTTTAAAGAGAGAGTGAAAGAGGAGAGAGAGAGAGAGAGAATTTTTAATATTTATTTTTTAGTTCTCGGCGGACACAACATCTTTGTTGGTATATGGTGCTGAGGATCGAACCCGGGCTGCACGCATGCCAGGCGAGCGCGCTACCGCTTGAGCCACATCCCCAACCCCTTTTGTCAAGATTTTACATGAACACATATTTTCAATTTTCTTGTGTGTATACTTAAAGGTGGAATTGTTAGGCTATACAGAAATTCTATTTTTAGCATTTTTTCCCCTGTGGTGCTAGGGATCTAGGTGCTAGGGCCTCATGCACACTAGGCAGGCACTCTACCACTGAGTATTTCCCACCCACCCCCAACATTATTTTGAGCTTTGGGGGGGAACTCGCAGACTATTTTTCAAAGTGGCTGCATTATTCTAAATTTCCAGGAAGATTCTAATTTTTTCACATCTTGCCAACACTTGCTGTTATCTGTCCTTTGGTGTACAGCTACTATAGGGTCACAAAAATGGTATTTTCTTGAAGTTTTGATTTGCACATCCCTGGTAGAAAACTATCTTAGTCTATTATAGAAAACATTTCAATGACTCCCACGAGAAGCCTGGTCCTGAGAATATGTTTTTCTGGCTGCTTTGTGCCTTCAAGATGACTAATAGCCAATACAGAATTTACAGCAGTAAGACAGCTACTAAAGGTCCTTTTTGGGCCACATCTTTATGAGAACATGTAGCACATCATTCTCCAATGGGGGAAAAATTCATCAGGGATAACTTGGTCATCTCAAAGCAAGGGCATTAGGAAGGTAGACATCACATTAACTAACTAGGAAAAGTTGAAATCCAATTCCATAATCGACTTACTATTTAATACCAAGCTTTAATACACTATCACCAGTGATGTATTTATATGCCACTTATGTGGAAGCAGGGACAGGGAAACTAAATGGCATCAAAAGAACACAGTATGAGCCTGCTTCTAACTTTTTTAAAGGATTTTAAAAAGTCGGTAACATTAGGCTTAATTTTTCATAAGATGGAAAAAAGCAACTTCCCTATGGGGTTATTATGAGGATTAAGATAAAGTTGTTGAGTCTACTTTATAACTTACAAAGTACTATGTCAATTACTATTATCTGGTACTTATTGATAATAAAATTGCTCACATTTATTAAAAATTTGTCCTATGCTGGGGCTGAACTTCAAATCTGTCAAATTTGGTGTCTTTATGGGACTTAGATAAAGAAACCCCAACTTTGTATAACATTTTATATTTGTACATTATTTTATAAGCTTTATAACCGTCAGTGGCAGCAACTCTGGCTGAAATCACAAATGGACCAAAATGCTTCCATATACCCCACACGTTGAGGCACAATGCAGCTAGGAGAAGTCATACTCAGTGTCCCAATTATGTAGACAGGAGAAGTGACAGACATACTGTCTCAGAATGAAGCAGACTGCCCAAAATAGCAACCTTAGGGAAAATCCAAAGTAAATGGGATCGGGACACCTCACAAACTCAGCTCACCAAGACAGCATGTGTTCACCCTACAAAAGTGTGAGTGTGGCCATGCGTGCACATTTAACTTTATCACCTGGGCTGTCACACACAGCTGCATTGAACTGGAGGTTTGGTTGGGCAGGAAGATCTAAAAAAACTTCATTCTTGTGTCCAGCTGCCCACCAACCTATTAGAGGGGCAG
Organism: Ictidomys tridecemlineatus; assembly: GCF_052094955.1. Lineage (NCBI taxonomy): Eukaryota > Metazoa > Chordata > Mammalia > Rodentia > Sciuridae > Ictidomys > Ictidomys tridecemlineatus. Next base: position 136,428,655 of record NC_135477.1, on the reverse strand, counting down.
ATCCTGTTTTGTTGCTTTTTTTGTGTTTGCTTGTTTGTTTGTTTTGGACATTCTTCAATAGTCTAAACTATTGTTGATGGATTTGTTTGGGGGTTGGATTGTGTGTAAAAGCAGTAGACACACAGTATCAATTCTGATCACTTCTGCTAATTTCAGAGTCAAAGGCAGTCCCCAGGTCAGCTCAGAGGCAACAAGGTAGAGGAATAGACTCTACTTCCTGGTGTCACAAGACATCATATTTTATATTTAATCTACTCCGCCACTACACAGGAGTCTTGCTTTACTTACAAAAAAGCTGTGAGCTTACTGAAACATGATGAGGTCAACTATTGCTCTTTTAGATAAAGAAACTCAGACTCCAGCTTAACATCACATTTATGAGACAGAGCCAGGTTTGAGTCCAAGTCTTTCTGACACTTGCTGTTGACTGTATAAATACAAATCCTATTGGTTATGATCAAATCTTCTGTAGAAATTGTTCTCTCCTCTATCTACATCAGGACACAAACAAATGATTTCCTTCAAGCATATTTTTCCAAGAGATTCTGTTTCTCCTTTAGACGATTTTAATGCCGTCTGCCTGATCTCCAATTTTGCCCTTCCTCAAAGGTCTATTTTCCTCTATAGAAATGGATTTCCATTCAGGCCAAATTCAGTCACAGAATCATGTTGGAAATTTCAGAGAAAACATCAATAGTCCCTATTTTACTGAGAATTTACTTATTTTTTTCCAGGCTAATGGAGGAGAAGCAGAAGTTATAGAGATAGGGCAGTCATTTAGCCCCTTAGTTTTAATTTTCAATCTTTCATATATATTCATATATATTTTTTTCTCCCCCTTTGAAGTAGGTATTCAAAGTAGTAACTTAAAAGTGAGGAGAAAGACCACAGAAAACAGGTCCCCATCTCTGTAAGAAGGTAGAAAGAAGAATAGATGAAGATTATAAACTCAGATTCATTTGAGCTCTACAAATGACTAGCTATTTGATCTTAGGCAAATCATTTCAACAAGCCCCAATTTTCTCATTTCTTAAATAAGAGGATGGAGTTGGATACCCTCTCAGCTCTAATATTATTTGATTCTAGTGCCAGAGCATGATTTTATCATATTCGCCACACATTTTTTTATTCCAAAACACACTGACATCATGCTAAATCAGGTTGACTCATGTTCCCCATGTAAACAATTGTGGCAATTGCCAAAATTTTCTAACAAACAGAAAACAAGTGTGTTTCAAGTTATTTCCTTTAATTCTCTGATCATATTTTTTCATGTATTGAAAAACTGCAAGATATTTCTGTACGTTGTTCTTTATCTGATTCATTAGATCTCACCAAAAATATCTCACAGGTCCTCTTTCCCACTGAAAGTATCGTCTAAAGCATCATCCAAAGCTGAGCAAAAATATTTGAACAAGATGTCTTGATTTGTGGTAGTGGGGGGAGTACATCTGTGTTCAAGAAAAAAAGCAAATGCACAAACTAGATGTTAATCTTTCTGTTTGATAAACCAAAGCATATTGATAAGCTCCTGCCAAATAGTTGAGATGTATTATAAATGAACATAACTTTTGTTGGACAGCATGCCGACTGAGCTGTAGAACATAGCCTGGAGGCACTTATAACCAGATAGAGACACCAGAGGATATAGAGTTCTCAGGGAAAACCACACATGAAATTGTGAAATGTTTTGGAAAGTAAGAATTCCAAGCTATCATCTTCCCAGAAGATCTGATTACTCTCATGTGTTCTGATTTCATAGCAAACACGGGTCCAGTTAACATTTGGGGAGGAATTTTTTTTCAAACAAACCATTTGTGGCATCCTTGGAAATAATTCTTGATGGTTATGCACTATGGAAAAGCCTGGTATCATCATTTCTCAAGATTATATCCACTGAATTTCTTTGGTCAAAAGAAAACTTGAGTAAAGACACAAGCTCATACACTGTTCTTTGTCACACAAACTGAAAACCACTTGACCTTTACTAAAAGTCCTAACATGGGACAGCTTAACCTAGTGCAAATGAAGAACTAGAAGCTCTGGTCTATTTCCGGTCTTCCTGCATGTCCCACAAGACTCTTCTGAATACAGAGTTCTCATCCTCTGTGCAAGCAACTTGATGTTTGAGATCAGCCCAGGAGGACAAGGAACTATGGCAACTTTGTCTCCACTCAAAGGCTACTGGAGCTTATCTTGAGATGGGAAGAGGAAGAGAATGTAAGTATATTTCTTTGCTAGGAATTTCTCTTGACCTTGCCCCAGCAGTTTGAAACTACTCTTCGTACTTACTTTTCCCCAGTTTTCTGTAGACTTTGACTTCAAATTTACCATTCTTTCTCCTCTGCCCTCCCGTGGTCTCTCTGGCACTATCGCTCCTCTTTTTAATTTGGTCTACAAACACAGATAACTATAGGGAGCCATGGAAGGATAAGCTTTTTCCATTGTACAATAAATAGAAAAGTCAAATTCTATGGGGAAAAACATGGAAGGACTTCAGGTTGGAGCAGAGAATGTAACAAGGTACATGTGGCTCTGTCCTCAGCAAGCCGACCAGTCTTATTTTCCTAACTGCATTTCAGTCTTCAAGTACCTGTTTTAGTCAACTTTTGCATAATTGTGACCAAACGAACTGAGAACAATTAAAGGAGGAAATCTTTATTTTGGCTCACGGTTTCAGAGAGTCAGTCCATGGTCAGCCTACCTCATAGCTCTGGACCTAAGGTGAGGCAGAACACCCTGGTGGAAGAGTGTGGTACAGAAAAGCAGCTCAGGACATGACAGCCAGGAAGTAGAAAGAGAGCTCTGCTCACCAGGGACAAAATATAATCCCCAAAGTTCCACCCCCTCCCCCCGTGACTTCCTTTGTCCAATCACACCCCACTTGCCTACAGTTACTACCCAGTTAATCAGTAGTGGATTAATCCACTAATGAGGTTAAGACTCTCATAACCTAATCATTGGACTTCTGAACATTCTTGCATTGTCTCACCCACGAGCTTTGGGGGACACCTCATATCCAACCCATAAGAGTACCCTATTTTCCTCTGACTTACTTTTTATTCAAAACAAAATTACTCTCTCATCTGAAGAAGTGGTGTAGACATATTAGTTGGCATACATCATTCTTGTATTTACCTCTGAGTCATTAGAACATCCAGGCAGTAGACTTTAAAAGGTTATTACGTTTTAAAAATTGTCCTATCCATAGGGAAAAAAAAAATCACTTTTAGTAGGATAGCACATGGGACTGTTCATTAAAACTGAAAGTAGGGGACTTCCTCTACTCCCTACTTTCCTCTACTGAGATCTAGGCACAGCATATGACTAACAAGAAATCCTCTAGTCACCGTCATCATGACCAAGCCCTAAAGAATTTGAGGGACAAGGGATGCAGGATCCCTCTTTCACCCTGCACACAGGAGAAAAACAAAAAACAAACAAACAAACAAAAAATCCTAACTTTAGGATACGATTTTTAATGATAGACAGCATGTTTTCTCAGCACACAGGCCCACCAATCTATAGTGGATCCCTGGCCAATCCCCAAATTCAGGCAGTGCCCAAGGAGGCCAACACAGAGTAGTCAAAGCAATTAGATTTCAACAGAGTTACAATGGGTAACAGTGTTAACACCAGTTCCAAACAAGGACTCCTCAGCAGTCTGAGCCAGATCTCAGGCACCCTCTTTTGCTTGAGGTATGGTCTGATTTGGTCTGAGCCATAATTACTCTTATGTGAGGAAGATGTCAGATGAAACATCAGGAAGAAAAACACAGCATCCTCTTGTTTACGAGGAACAAGGGCTCAGATTCATTATATTGGAATATGCAAGTTTCAATCCCAAGTCAAGGACATAGACATGTTGATTTCAGAATATTGTCTTAGTCTCTTATATAACAGAATACCATAAACTAGGTAGCTTCAAAAATCAAAATTTATTTCTCAAGTTCTAGAAGTTCAGAAGTCCAAGATCAAGTACCGGCAGTTTGAGAACCCACTTCCTAGTTCATAATTGGTGTCATCTCACTGTGTCCTCAGGTTGTACAAGAAGCACTGTTAAGTTTTCTTAATAAGGGCACTGTCCTGCTCATGAGGCCCCACCCACATGACTAATCACACCAGTAGGCCTCACCTCCTAATACCATCACTTTGGATGTTAGGATTTCAACATATAAGAATAAACATTTAGACCATGGCACAAGATACAGGGGCTCAGAGTCACTGAATACATATAAATCTTATATCCCAAACTAGGGAAGTAAGGAATACCAACTTTATATCTGTAGATTTTTGGATTGCCCAACATCCATTCTTTTTCTTTTAAGAATGTACTCTTTCCCATCAGACATAGTTAGGTGAAAAGAATTCAGGGACCATGCATGCCCTTTCTTACTCAGGGACCAGTGTAAGATTCCATTTCATCCAACCAGATACCCAGTATTTAAAGCTGAGAATAGAGTAAAGGGACCTAGAAATGAATTCATCCTCATGAATTGTTGTCACTGAAGTGTCTGGAATATCCTGCTTCTTTGCCTCTGAAGTTGAATAATTTCTTGTCACATCCGCAACATCTCCAAGGCTCCTTGAATTTTTTTGAGTCTCTGGTATCCTTCAAATGCATTCCTGCTATCCTTAGTTAGCCACAGTTCATTTCTATGGCTTGTAATTAAAGATATGTAACTAATACACATCAATAGTCATACAATGGTCCACGATTGACAATGCATTTTATTCATTTTGTACCCACGTTCATTCCCATAACAGTCTGACATTAGTAGACCAGATATTGTTCTCATTTTAAATGAGAGGGAAAAAAAAAAACTCAAAGAGTTTAAATAACTTGCCTATGTTCTCACAGCAAGAAAGTGTTCCCAGGCCTGAGTCTTTTGGCTTCACTTCTAGGCCTCTTTTCACTGAAGTGAGGTGTGAGTCTCTCATCTGTTCCCCATAAAGCAGCAAAAGGAAGACAAGTTAATTGGAAACACCTACACTATTTGCTAGCATTTATGTGACTAATATCATGAGTCTCAAGATTTCCCTTTTAGTGTACAGGGATCTAGATGTGAAAACATTCTTTAATATAGTACAGCAATGTTAATGGAGCCTGAGCACAACAGAGTGACACATTTACATTTGGAAATATTGAAAGTAATGACAAATTGGCTCTGAAGCCACCTATAATTGTTGCCTTTTAGAGGAGGGATACTTAAGTCCATCATAACTGTAAAAGAAAATGCTTTTCGAAAAACAAAAATACACAAGCCTGTTTCCCAAAAGAAGTACTGTTAATAATCAAAAGTTAGGCCTGGCATGAGCAGTAAGTATATGAGAGTTATTTCTCTGAGTAATTGCTGAGAATTTCAGATTTTTTTTTCCTTTACCCATGTAAGGACACATTTTAAAGCATCACCAAAATTTAATTGACCATTACAGGATTTGTTGAAACCAGTACAAAGAGAGTATAGGGAAGGGAGGGAATAAGAATAGAAAAGACAATGAAATGAATCTGATATAACTTTCTTATGTACATATATGATGAATACACCACAGTGAATCTCACTTTCATGTACACTCACAAGAAATTAATTAAAAAATAACTATGGGTAAATGAAAGAAAGATCAAAAGAGGGAAGGGAACGGGGGTAGGGACAGGGAAAGGGAAGGAGAGGTAAAAGGATCTGAATTAGAATATGATATATTCCATATTTGTATAATTATGTCAAAATAGATTCTATCATAACATGTAACTGAAAAGAACTAATAAAAAATAATAATAAAGAAATCAGTAATATTTATTTGGAATTTAAAATCACTAAATAAATAATTTTTCTGAAGTCATATTTAAGGTCTTCATCAACTTTTGATGCAAAAAGAAAATAATTCAGTTTAGAATCATAGCACCTGAGGAATCACCCCAAAGCACATAGAATCTACCAACCCCATAACTAAAATATTAAACTTCTATTTCCAGCATCACTCTCAGGCTCATCTCTGGAAGCACATGTTTTTTGGGGGGGTGGGTTCCAGGTATTGAATTCAGGGGCACTAGGCCACTGAGCCACATCCCCAGCCCTATTTTGTATTTGATTTAGAGACAGGGTCTCACTGAGTTGCTTAGCACCTCTTTGTTGCTGAGGCTGCCTTTGAACTCGCAATGCTCCTGCCTCAGCCTCCCAAGCCGCTGGGATTGCAGGCATGCACCATTGCACCCAGCCTTGGAGCAAATATTTTAATAGAAGGTGAGAAAATATACAAGTATGATAGTACATGCTTTACTATCTTACAATAATTCTCAATTTAGAAGAAAGAGCCTTCATGAAAATACTTGAACTATACACACTAAATGAACAGACATGATAGAAATAGTTCATGAACATGTGAGTTCATGCAGACTTAAAATTTCTGCTTGTTACCATCTATACTAGGCCCTCTTATAGTAAAATATACCATATAGATAAAATTATTCCATAAATTATTGCCATTTCATAACCTTACATGAAAAATCTGGAAGTGTAACTTTTCATTCAAAACTCTGAAGTACTAAAATCTGATGTTATTTTGCACCAGGGAAAACATGTGGCAGGGGGAGGCTATATATATCTATATGCTAGATAAGTGCTCTAGCACTAAACTATTCCCCCAGCTCTCAAAATAGTTCTTCAAGTGAAGGTTGAACAGTAATGTCCAAACTGCAGGTTAGAAATGATGCCTCTCTTTACTGTGACTTCCTTTAGTGAGTTTTCTTCCTCTAGCTCTGGGATTTGTTAGCACTTTTTTGTTGTTGGTTTCTGTATCTGTCTCCCTATTGCAGAGCAAGCACAGAGTTAATATTTCTACAGTAACAACTATTCTTAATAAGGAAGACAAACCTTGTCAAAGCAAATAAAATGTTTTGGAAAACAAAGAGAGTAATTTGTAGATGTGATTTTGAGGGTTTGGAATTGGGGTAAAAAAAATTAATATCTTTTTTTTCTTGAAAGTACTTTTCTAAAAGAAAAAAAATTTGATATTATAAAGAAGAGATTCATTGCAGTATTCTAATTTTGTATCACTCCATTAAAAAAAGAGTTTTACAAGTAATTGCTTACAGAATACATAAATGTCTCAGAAAATAAGTGAATTCTACTTTATTTGGGGAATGAAGGGATGAACAAGAGGTAGTGTCTATAGTTTGCTGGCTTTCTCAGGCCTTTTCTGTAATTCTGTTGCCTGCATATCTAACAAGCTGAGAATCTAAGATGTTGAAGTAGGTCAAATTTCCTCTTTCCATTCCCCAGGTTAATGACATTTGCTGTGAAGGCCGGGTGATTACTTGAGAGTTGGGAACTGGAGAGAAGGAGCCAGAAGGCTGAGTCTCAGGGATAATATACTCCATTTATCTGAAGAGAGTATTGTGGAAGTTCCCAAGTTATTCATCTGTATAAATAACATTGCCACCCACCTGGCAATTTCTCAGAGGCATGCCTCTGATTGCCTCTCTCTAGCCGCCACGCAGAACAAATTTAAGTCTCATAGCTAGTCACCTTGTGGTGTTATATATTCTATTTATTGCAAAATGCCCATTGCTAAAAAGAAAGAAAAAAAAGTTTCAGGACTTTTTTTTTTTGTCATTTCTCTAAACATTCTGTTTTCCAGATTTAGTACCAACCATCTATTTACCAGGCTTGACTCCAAATGTGTTTTGTCAGTCTTCCACATCCCCATAGGGATGAAAAATCACTGATAGCAATTTTCTGAATGTGTCAGAGACCAAGGGAAGAGCCTGATAAAGCCTTTGTAACAATGAGGGCTGGATGCTAGAGCCACCTCTTGTCAGAATGGCATTGGTTATGCAAGAACACTTCAAAGTTAATCAAGACACCTGCCCCCCCACGCGCACACACACACACACACACACACACACACACACACACACACTCACACACACAAACAAACAAATCAGGATCTTCCAAACAGGACAAGTTAAGTGGCAGGAAATCAGGAAAAGGGGGGGGGGGACTCTTCAAAATCAGTTATTTTGGGAGAGATTTTCTGCCTTATATTCATTTCACATTTCATGGTGCCTGCAACTTTGAGCCTAAGTAATGTTAAAAAGGGAGTGCTTTATATTTGTGTATATTCCTGGATTTCTATGCACAGTAGCCATCTAAGTAATGAGAGACCTCCTAGTCCTTTCTAATTTTCCCTGTGTGTACAGTGTTATTTCAGGAATCAAAGTGTGAGGAGTTTTCATGCTTTTTAAAAATAAGAAATTTTCATGCTACCTTTCCTATGGATTCTACAATAAACATATTAGTTCCAAATGGTTGGGTTTTCACTTCCACAGAACTAACTCTAAGGCCCAACTCTGTGGATTCCTCAGCATGTGGGATCACAGAAATCCAGAGGGAAAATAAAGGGCAGGATACATGAATCTTCACTGTGGAATGAGCTGAGGTGCCTGGAGTCACTGACATCCAGGAACCTGGAGTTGAAGAATGACATTTCTTAGGTAATTATGATCTCAGCCGGTTCTAATGGAGCGATAATAGTTTGGCTGATCCTGTGGGTGGTGTGCATTTCAGAGCTCTCATAAGTTCCAAGGAAAGTTATTCTTTAACCTCAGGAAAAAAAAATAAAGAATAATTGACCTATTGGGAGAAGGGAGAAAATTGACTACAGTTCCTTTGGCACTAGGGTCCCCTGTCATCTAGAAAATAGTGATTGGATTACAGACTGGATTAGCATGATTTAGTGGCAAAAGTACTCGTAACCATTTATCTTCTGGACAAACGGCTACTGGACCATGTTTCTTCAATTCTTTCCCTTCTACCTGCCTAAGGTTGAAAGGAGGGGGAGGGAAGGAAATTGGGACCAAAGGGTATAATGTGACTCTAAAATCCTAAATACACAGGACCACATGACACAAGAAGTGTCCCACCATAGATGAGTACTGTGCACAGTATTATCGGAAGCACACAGTGGGAAATGAGACTACTCGTTAGAGCTGTAGATTTCTTACAGCTAAGGGTGGTGATTTTGAACAATTGTTTCTTTGCATTGAGCTAAATTTTCAGGATTTTAATGATGTTTTCTTAGAAATAAAATCACAGTAATACATGTACCATATTTAAAAATAAAATACTATAGAAGAGGTTTTAAATATTCAAAAATTTCCCTCATTTCATTCTTCCCCTTCTCTTTCCCAAGGGCCCTGCATTCCAGAGATAATTACATTAATCTTATTGTTTTCATTTAGTTAATCAAGACTAAATAATAAATTATACCAAAGTTATTTATATTCTTTTAGCATTCTACTTTAACTTGAAGATGAGGATTTAACTAGTGAAAGCTGAAAAACAATTAAAATTTTTGGAATGTTATAACACATACAACAGTGTTCACTATCAAGTTTAGCAATGTGTTAGGTTCATATTCTTTCTTCACATGTCCAAGGTCACAATCTTTGTGCCATTGAAAGGAAAAGGATCAAGTGAATTAAACACTAAGTCATATGGCCTCTTCTAAAAAATTATTACTAATATAACATCATTCTACTTTTGTTGTGTTTTTCTTTATTTCCTGAGTTTTATAATTGCCTTTTTTAAGGCAAATAAAAAACTAATATAAAATTTCCTTGGCTCCCCAAAGTGAGGTAAATAATTCCCATCCTAAAATTTCCTTAACACACATTTTGTATAGCATTACAATTACACATTTTGGTCTGTGTCTCTTGCCATAGATTATAAATTCCTTAAAAAGAAAAAATAATCTTTTCATGCCCTCCCTCGAGCACACTGCCTAATACACATATGTGTTCCTTACTTTTCTTATGTCAATAAATAAGCATTGTCTGAAGATAAGTATCTCTCCAGTAAATATTATTTTCACTCATTTTAATTTCTCATCTCCACCCTCTTTTCTCCTAGGTTCATTTGTGAACATCAAAATGAGGGGAAAATGTACATTTCAAGTTGTTTTCTCAAAACTCAAATAAACATGGCATAATTTATCCCTTGATCTTCAAAACAAGATGAACTATCACAAATATCTTAGAAATTTTTTTCTTCTCACCTTCTACTTGTGAAAATCTCATTTAAAACTATAATTTATTAAGATTCTGAGGACAGAATGTATCAGAAAGACTTCACCTAAATCAGTTTCTATTGTCTTTAAAGCTCATATATTCTATGAAAACATAAAATATATACACAATGATATAGAATATACAAATTTAAAGACAGACTATGTGAATGCAAAGCCATGAGCCAACGCTTATGCCAAACAAGTGGCACTGATTCCTTCTTTGCTACCATGACCAGTTGCTTTCAAAGTACAATGTGATTTTAAGGGCTTGTCAGAGTCTGCTTGATTTCTTGTTATCACAATATTTCCTATTACGAAAGAACATTGATGCTAATATTTATAAAACTTATGAACATATACTTTTGCAAAATGTCCTCATCTTTATTGAAAGTAGTTTTGCTTTGTTAGGTTACATGTCCATTTTCTTTTGAGCTACTATCAATTAATTTAGCTAAAGTTTGACCTCAACTATTCACATTTTTTTTTAAAAAAGTAGTCCTTTATCTGAAGTATCACCTTGACAATGAAAGTTTTCTTGACCTCCTCTATGATTTGACACACCCACCTATGACTCCTGGAACATTTTCCAGATCATCAGAATACAAACTGTGCTTTGCTATACTCTTTTCAACCTTTTTGACATCCCTATATAACCCTGGAAGGTATGGCTCTGTGTTTACAGCCTGATTCCAAGTTGTACTAAGCATCAAATACATGTTTGTTGAATAAATTGAAAAATCTTTCTGGTAAAAAACTTCTTTTAATATAGCTATAAGGGCTGGGGATGTGGCTCAAGCGGTAGCGTCCTTGCCTGGCATGCGTGCGGCCTAGGTTCGATCCTCAGCACCACATACAAACAAAGATGTTGTGTCTGCCGAAAACTAAAAAAAATACGTAAATAAATATTTTAAAAAATAATAATAATATAGCTATAAAACTTTTTCTTATGCAAATATTCCCAAATTATTGCCTTAGTCCTAATCTTTTTGCCTCTAAACTAAGAAATTATTTTTATTAATAATTACATTTTCTGACAACACAAAACATGGGTGTGCAGAGAGTCAGGGAGACAGCAAGACTCAGAATCCCACCGGCTAGTGCTGGCATTCAGCCTTGTCTGAAGTTGTTTGATGAATGGGTAGAACAGACCCGATGAAGGTTTATTTTCACAGAGCTGAGGTTATTCTGAGGACAAAAAAAAAAAAAAAGGATTCATCCCAAGGGGTTGGGGGGAAGACATTTAATTTTTGACTTTAAAAGACAGACACAGAGAGAGAGAGAGAGAGAGAGAGAGAGAGAGAGAGAGAGAGAGAGAGAGAGAGATTGAGGTTGTAGTGAAACACTGAAAAAGAAACTGTTTCCCTAAACTTTTGAAGAATTAGAATATAAGAGACACTGGTTTGAGGCCTCTAACCAAAAGAAACATGAAAAGGAGTAAGTCATTCTTCCTCTTCTAAAGTATTATCTCAGACTGCTGTATGGATAATCCAATGGGGCAGTCCCAATGATCAGAAAAGACACCAGAGGGGGACCATGTGTTGGTGGAGGTGCAGAAAGGACCTGGAGTTGAAGAGCAGACAAAGTAATGGTGTGGACCAGAAATTAAGACAATCCACAGACCTGTGGCACTGTCAGCTCAACAAGAATATTTGCAACCATGAGTGAAATGGATCCTAAGAACATTATATATGCTCATATATGCTTGAGGGAAGATAATTTTTATGAAGTGAAAGATTCTACAGAAGTAGACAGTGTCAGAAGTCAGTAAAATTTGGATCCTCTTTTCAGTCAACTATTATTTATGATTATGTTCTAGGCATTGTGCTTGGCATGGAGTATTGCTGTTAAAGTGACTCCATCTGCACTCCCAGATGGAATGGCCTGGAAAAACCTTTGTCGCACTAAAATTTAGAATGGCTTCCCACAATAGCAAAATATAAAAATAAAATCAAAGTGGGAAAATATGACCAACGAGCATATGAAAAAAATGCAAATTTAAACAATATAGATCATTTTCTCTCATCTAATTGGCAAAATTTTAAACATCAATAATATAAAATGTTGACAAAATGAAAGAGACATATGTACTCTCATACAATGTTTGTTTGAAGTGTAAATGAGAGCAACCTTTGAAGCAACTTGGAGATATATATAGAGAGGGATATAGAAATACACACATACACTTATCAATCCAGAAATTCTACTTCTCTTCTATGTCATTGAGAAATATATACACACATATTCATGAAACAAGGGTTTGCTTTATTGCAAATATGTATGGTTAAAAAACTAATAACAACCAGGATTCTGGTAGAGTAGGGAGCATCAGGAATCTATCTCCATGCCTAGACAATTGCTCTGGTGGAATCTATTTGGTGTAACACTTTTGGAACTCTGGATTCTATTAAAGGTTTGCAAATTTCAGAAGAAGATTTAGATCAAAAATCATGGTTAATTTTGGTCTATTTGAGCTCTTAGCATAGTAGTGCCTACCCATTCCCTACTTTTAGGCCCATGGCCAAGTTGGTTCCCGGGAGTTAGGGGTGTGGCTCAATGATGAAGCTCTTGCCTCACATGCACAAGGCCTAGAGTTTGAGCTAACACTTCAAAAAAGTTCATGGACAAAAGTTGATTCTTTGAAAAGATCAACAAAATAGACAAACTTTTAACTAAATGGACTAAGAAAAAAGAACATATTCAAATTATTAAAATTAGGAATAAAAATAAGAATATTACTACCAACATTTATTTCTATACACATAGAAAAAGGATTATGAGAGTCCCCTGAACAATTGTACACCCCAAAATTGGATAAAGTAGATTAAATGGACAAATTCCCAGAAACACAAGGTCTATCAAGACTAAATCACGAAGACATTGAAAATTTGAGTAAACCTATAATTAGAAGAAAATTGAATCAGTAATCAAAAATCTTCCAACAAAGAAAAATCCTGAACCTGACAGCTTCACTGATAAATTCTACCAAACATTTAGAAAAAGAGCTAATACCAATCCTTCTCAACTTTTTCCAAAAGTTACAAAGTAGAGAATACTTTCTAACTCATTCTAAAAGGACAGTATTACCCTGATACCAAAGCCAGACAAAAACACTACAAAGAAAGTACAAACCAATATTCTTTACGACAATTGATTTTAAAATGCTCAACAACATACAAGCAAACCAAACTCAACAGTATGTTAAAACAATTACAATGTGTAATCAAGATTTATTACTGGAATGCAAGGATAATTCAACATAGAATAATTTTTTTAAAACATTTTTAGACTGCAAATTGGTGCAGCCAATGTGGAAAGCAGTATGGAGATTTCTTGGAAAATTGAGAATGGAACCACTATTTGACCCAGCTGTCCCTTCCTCCGTCTATACCCAAAGGACTTAAAAACAGCACACTACAGGGACACAGCCACATCAATGTTCATAGCAGCACAATTCACAATAGCTAACCTGTGGAACCAACCTAGATGCCCTTCAATAGATGAATGGATAAAAAAAAAATGTGACATAGATACACAATGAAATGTTACTCAGTAACAAAAGAGAATAAAATCATGGCATTTGCAGGCAAATAGATGGAGTTAGAGAAGCTAATACTAAGTGAAGTTAATGAATCCCAAAAACCAAATGCTGAATGTTATCTTTGATATAAGGAAGCTGATTCATAGTGGGATAGGGAGAGGCAGCATGGAAGGATTAGATGAACCTAGAGGTGTTGGAGGGGAAGGGTGGGAGCATGGGGTCATTAATGATGGTGGAATGTAATGATCATTATTATCCAAAGTACAGGTATGAAGACATGAATTGGTGTGAATACACTATATACACAACCAGAGATATGAAAAATTATGCTCTATATATGTAATAAGAATTGTAATGCATTTTGTTGTCATATATAAACTAAAAAAATATTTTTTTTTAGTTGTAGATGAACACAATACCTTTATTTTGTTTATTTAGTTTTTTAATGTGGTGCTGGGTATCAAACCCAGTGCATCATGCATCCTAGGCAAGCATTCTACTACTTACTGAGCCATAATCCCAGCCCATCAACACAGGAAATTTGATCAATGTAATATGGACATACCTCATTTTATTTTACTTGTTTTATTGCTCTTCACAGATAATTGTGATTTTTACAAATTTAATGTTTGTGGCAACCTTGCATCAAGCAAGTCTATCAATGTCCTTTTCCCAGCAGCATATGCTTACTTCACACCTGTGTTTCCTTTTTTAGCAATACTCACAATATTTCAATTTTTTTATTATTATATCTGCTTTGCTGATCTGGACCAGTGATCTTTGACGCTATTATTGTATTTGCTTTGTGGTACCATGAACCACACCCATATAAGAAGGCAAAATTAATAAAAAATTCTGTGGATACTCTGACTGCTCTACCATCCTCTGCTTCTTTTTGGGTCTCTGTATTCCCTGAGATTCAGTATTACTGAAATTAGAAACTGGACCTGCACTATTTCTGAGTTATTCCTATACTCCACATTAGTAGAATAAAAGCAGGGGGAGAACCATATGTTCCTCTTAATAGATGGAAAAGAAAAAGTATTTGATGAAATTTAACAACTTGTCATGATTAAAAAAAAAAAATTCAACAAAGTAGTAATAGAAGAATACTACCTCAACATAATAAAAGTCATATGTGAAAAACTCATAGTGAACAACATATTCAATGGTAAAAGATTGAAAGCTTTTCATCTAAGATCAGGAACAAGAGAAAAATGCCACTTTTACCATTTCTATTCAACATAGAAGTTCTAGCCAGAGCAATTATACAAGAAAAGGGGCGGGGAGAAGGACGCTATATTAGATATGAAGAATTAAAATTATTTCTCTTTACTGATGATATTATCTTATGTGTAGAAAACCCTAAAGAGTCCACCAGAAAAAAAGTAAAACAAATAAATGAATTTAAGAAAGTATCAGGCTATAAAGTCAATACAAAAAGTCAGTTGAATATGTTGTTCACTATATACATAGTAAAAATCAATAATCTGAAAAGAAAATTATGAAAATTATGCACTTATAATAAAATCAAAAGGCATAAAATATATCATAATTAATCTAACCAAGGCAGTGAATGATTTATAATGAAAACTATGAAACACTGCTCAAAGAAATTTCAAAAGCCAAATGAATGTACTTTCTAATTCTAGTAATCCTAATTCTTCTAATCCATGTTCATGACTTAATGTTGGTTAGCTATCCATCCTACACAAAGTGATCTATGTATTGAAAACAATCCCTATCAAAATTGCAAAGAAGTGTTTTTGGAAAAATAGAAAAACCTCTACTAAAATTCCTATGAAATCTCAAAGTGTCCTAAATAATCAAAATGATCTTGAAAAAGAAGAACAAAACTGGAGGAGTAACAATTTCAGTTTTCCAAACTCAGTACAAAGTAACAATAATCAAACAATGTGGTATTGGCATTAAAACAGACATATAGGTCAATTGAATAGAATTGGAATAAGCACAAGAATAAGCCCTCTCATATACAGTCAAATGATTTTGACAGGGGTGCCAAGACTATTCAATGCAGCAATAATAGTTTTTCAACAAATAGGGGTTGGAAAACTGGATATCCACTTTCAGAAGAATGAAATTGCAACCTTATACAATACTAAATACAAAGACTAATTCAAAAGGATCAATGATCTAAATATAAGACAAAATCTATAAAACTCTTAGAAGAGATCTTAGGACAAAAGTTTTACAACATTGTATTTGTCAATGGTTTCTTGGGATGACACCAAAGACAAGCCACAAAAGAAAAAAAGTTGACTTCATTAAAAAAAAATTAATTGTGCAACAAAAGAAACTATTAACAGAGTAAAAAGGCAACACAAAGAATGGGATAGATTTTCAAATCATAATCATATATCTGGTAAGGGGTTAATAACCAGAATATTATATAGAGAACACCTCAAACTCAAACAGAAAAATAAAATAAAAATAAAACAGAAAATCCAATTCAAAAAATGGGCCAAGGACTTGAGTATACATTTCTCCAAAGCTGATATACAAGTGGCCAATAAGCACTTGAAAAGATGCTCCATATCACTAATTATTAGGGAAACGATAATCAAAACTACAATGAAATACTACCTCACACTCAGGAGGAGGAATTGGAACTCTTGTACTCTATTAGTGGAAATGTAACATGGTACAATTCTGCTGTGGAAAACAACATGGCCATTCCTCAAAATATTAATAACACAATTACCAGATAATCCAGAAATTCTGCTTTTGAGTATATGCCCAAAGTAATTGAAAGTAGAGTTTCAAAGAGGCATGCATATATCCATATTCACACCAACAGGTAAAATATGGAAGTGACCCAAAATTGGTGTATTTATCAAGTGGACTGTTATCCCACCTTAAAAAGAAAGGAAATTCTGACATGTTACAGCATGGATAAATTTTGAGGACATTGCACAATGAAATGAACAAGTTACAAAAAGACAAATACTAATAAATAGATATATAAAAATTTAAAGTAGTCAGGCTCATAAAGTAGAATAATGGAGGTCAAGGGCTGGGGGGAGAAAGGAAATGAAAGTTATTATTTAATGGATAGAATAGATATGAATGGTGGTCATGGTAGAACAGCACTATGAAGGTACTTATTACCACTGAAGTGTAAAATTAAAAATGGTTAAGATGGTCATTTTCATGTTATATATATTTTACTATAATATAAAAATTAGTGAAGAAAAAACAAACTAGCAATAACCAAAATATTGAGTAATGGAGAATGGGCTAGATTAAATCAATATGTCCTATCCATAACTGAAAAACTAAATAATAATTTATATGAATAAAGCAAAACGGAGTGCATGAGCATTTTTGAAAAGTTCCCCCGAACCTTGTTGCCTATACAAAGTACAATTTCTACTGAAAGACACCATTTATCTTGAAAAGCAGTAGGGTTTAGTGTCTAGAAGTATCAACTAGGCTGTGAATTCTGACTCTGCTGATTGCTGACCGTATAACTGTGGGAAACTTAACTTACCTGCCTGAATTCCTAAGTCTTCTCTTTAGTAAAATAGGAATACAAATAGTATTTAACCTCAAAGTATTGTTATAGGGACTAAATTTAATGTTCTTAGAACAGTGTTTGACATATAATGAGAATGCAAGAGATGTTAGTATCATCATTATTATTATTTAAAAAATCCAGAAGTATTCTCTTTGTGCATGCAAGCACTTTATACACATATACACACATATACATTCAGGGACAGTATTCCAAAGGACATACACTAATCTAGAAATAATGATTAGGAGTAGAGAGAATTTGGGTTAGAGATGGGCTCCTGGACAGGGTGTGTGTCTTTATCAATAATCTTATAATAAGAAATATTTTTATATTATTATGAATTTTAGTATTAAAACAGATTGAACAATAATAACAACAACCAAAAAAAATATATACCAGAATAAAGAACAGAAAGAAAGGGAGAGGGTGGAAGAGAAAAAGAGTTAGTATCCTGGTATCCTGAGCTAAAGCAGCCTGAAAGTCTATGGTCATTATCTACATTTTACCTAACTTGGAAATAGTAAGTGTTACTACTAGAATAAAAGAATTAATGATTTCTGAATAATTAAAGAATTGTCAATGAGAAAATTTTAAAAAACGAGAATATACCTCCAAAATATTTCAATGATCATGTAAAAATTTCCATAAATCCTGTAAATGGAAGGTATCTTCCTCACACATGTCCTTCTGGTTTTACACAATGCCCTACCACTCCATCCCCTTGTTCCAACATTTGTTGCTTTGTTTTGTTTTTGTTTACTTTGCCTTTCCTTTTGTAGACTATTAGGAGCTTGGTAAAGCTCTGTGTAAATATCAAATATAAAACACTAATTATAAGCTTATAAACTTCATTTCTGTTGAGTAATGGGAACTGTGCTGTCAACTCAGGTCTTGACGACAAAATGCCTGTGTGAAATAAGTTGAGCCCCTGAGAAGAAAAGCAGCTTTCAGTGCCAAGAATTAGCACCAACTGCCATCCGAGCCTCCACAAGACTCAGGCAAGTTGCATAATAAGAACAGATAAATGGAAGTCAAAAACCCGAATACATTAGGGAAATGTATTTTTGAGAGTTGGAAGCTAAGTGAGCAGTGGCAGCCTCTAACTTAATCCCAGTCAGGGACGGGCAGAAGGGACATCACTGGTAGAAATCAGTAAGTTGACATCTTTGTTCATGATCCCTCCTGCTCTGGCTCCTGATCTGTCTTCCCACCCCTACCTCCTACTGCCCCAGTGACCTGTAGCCTCCTGGACCAGCTCTACTTTCTCATCACATCTTCTTGATACTGTCAGGGAAATAAAATAAACCTGCTAACAAAAGACCTCTGCATGCCAGTATAGACAAAAAAGAAGAGTCATTGTAGATTCACATGCATAAAAATGTGTACAAACTCTAGGCAGAATTTTCACATTAGTTTATACAGAGAAGTAGAATGAACAATTAAAGTGTCCTTCCCTGAGATGACCTCCTGTGCACCGTGAGGAACTTCTAAACTAATCTTAGAAGTATTTGTTTACAGTGATAAACCTCAGGACCAAGAATGTGCACTGTAGGATTAAAAACTGAGTCTATAGAGCCGAGCTTATTATGACTAGAAAGAGACACCCTAAAGGGAACAGAATGGGGAGAGGCAGCCACCTCCCTCTCTTTATTAGACAAAGAGGGCTTGATCATCTTACCTTACAATCTGAAAGCTTACCTTACAACACAAAGGGGGGAATCTTGATTCATGTGTCAAAACCTTAGATGATTCACTATTTGGAACCTCTCTTGTCAAATGTAATTTTCAGGGCTTTGTCTGTAACATAAAACAAAATCTTGCCTTTGGGGCTGATAAGATGAAATTTGTCTTATTTTTTTTCCTCTGGATTTGACTGAACTTGGCAAAGAAATGAAGTTTCTAACAGTCTAGAGTAGGTCGCCTGCCTTCAAGGTCAAACCTCGGACTACAGAGGGGATCCTGAAAATCCTGTCTTTTTGCAGAAAGCACTGGTTTGGCACAGGTAGGAAGATTAAGAAAGATTAGGGTTGCCAGCCAAAAGCAGTTTTGGGAGAATTTTCCACTTTCTTCTCCTCTTTCCCCCTCCTTCTGTTGCTCAGTCCTGCTCACTCACCCTCTAACAGCAAGCCCTCATCTCCTCCTGTCCTCTGTCACTGCCACCAATTCCTTCCCCTATTTATTACCCCACCCAGAGGTTTTGGGCTTTAAATGCTCTGAAGAACAATCCCTAATAAAGCAACTGATTCTTAGAGAAAGTGCTAATGACACAGTCAATTTAACTCTGGCATTCTTAACCATTTTTTCAAACTCCCATTTGGTAAGCAACAAAGCTTTGTGCTGAGCTCTCAGGCTGCCAGAGAAAGCAGCTCCCAAATATTTAAGGTTTATGATGAGGCTTCATGGCCACAGACCCCATGCTTTGTCCCCCACACCCTTACTGCCAGCATGGGAGACATCCCCTTGCTCTCTTCCGTGGATAGGTGCATTTTAAAAATCTGATTTTCCCCCCCAATCTGGACAGCATTATCCTCTCTGATTCAGGGCAGACCTCTGACGACTGAACTTGTGACAAGCAGATTACAAAGCTGGTTTATCCAGGCATTGTGTTTCCCTGGCTCTTTCTCATGCCAAAGCCTCTGCGGCAGCAGGGAGCACTAATTGCTCATTTGCGGCGGTGACCTTTTCAACTGGACAGCGCCTCGGATCTGGTTCCACGTTGATGTCTCTCTTCTTTAATTACAGTGTGCTGGCAGGGAAAGAAGTACCCGGTGGCACCGAGTACAGTGGTATCTAGTGTCTGCACCCGTCTCACTCTGCTTCCCAAAGCAAGAACTGAGAAGCAGAGGTATCTGCTCTATTCACTCACGTTGTTTTTACACTTGGATTCTGACGAGAATTTAAGCCACCAGGATCAAGTGCATTAGGACATAATGGCAAGTCATTTATCTAGGAGCCATAGGTTTTTCAAAAGGAAACTGGACAAATCTCCATCACGTTGCAGGTGAAATAGATTCAGAGAGGTCTGTTTTGATATTTAATCCCCAAACCTTATAGTTTGTCAAGGTCAATGTCTGTGGCTGTTTGCTCTTTGGGAACAGCTGAAATACTCCCAAAGATGCAAATCCACCACAATATTAATCTGATGCAGACAAGACAGTACCTATAATGTCAACAAAAAATTTCCAGGGAGCTTAACAGATTGTTGGTGCTTTATAAAGGATTTTGCAGGACCAGAATGAGCTGACATGGGTACGGAGAGCAAAATCTGAGCAAAACATCCGTCGAACTCATCTCAGAATCCTGCGATACTGTCAGAGGAGTAAAAAAAAGAAAGTCAACAGCAGTGCAAGGCAGGGAAGGAGCAGTGAAGGGAGAATTGTCACTTGTTCTGCTTGTCTTCCTTCAGGTATTCCAGTTCATCTATCTGCTACCAAGAGTTGCATCTGAATATGCACTGTCCCCCAGTAAGGCAAAGAAGAGGGGACATATCCGTTCCTGTCATCCAACCAAACCCTGATGGAAATCACTGAAAAAAAAAAAAAAAAGACCCAGGGGAGAAGTAGAAGTTAAGAGAATTTCAAGGAAATAACAAAGCAAACTGGTACTGATAGAAGTTCAACAACAGTACAGCTGCATCTTGGACACATTTCTCCCTGGTTGTGTATTTCAATGACATTTTACTTTTATTATTTTACCAACCACTTTATATGAAAAACTGAAGCATCAAAGAAATAGTCCCTGCCCTGCTCCTGTGGCCCAACCATCTTACCTTTATCAAGCCCACTTTCACAAAAGATATGGGGCACACATTCACTCTATAAATATGTTGGACATTAACATCCACATGCAGTTTGCAAGTGGAAGACAAATAAATGTATCTGAAATTTATTAAGATTACTGAGCAGGTTGTCCTCAGTCCTCTGGTCTTCAACTTAAAGAGCTATGAAAAGAAATTTAAAGAAAAAAAAACTTACTTTTTTTTTTTACAAAGAAAGAATAGTTTTATATTTTGAGAATGAATGAGCACAAAAGATTATGATTCTCTCTGTATAGTTGATACCATGCCTATTTGAAGGATGTTGTCATCCCTGTGTGTCAGAAAAGAAGGAGAAGAAAAACCCTCTTCCATATTTTGACTATAAATCAGGAGCCCAGGTCTGGCTCTCAGTCTTTCCAGCAACTCCTTCTGTGAATGTTCTTGTTTTCTCTTTCCTCCATGAAAATAACTTTTGCATTCCAACCACCACACTCATTGCAATATGAACTCAATCCTGGTGTAAGCACTTAAGCAAAAACCCTCAGAGAATTAAGCAAAGGCAAGGAATATTACATCCAATCCCTGTTGGGCACTTTATACCGCCATCAACTAGCCAGAACTTGATGGTAGAATGAGGTTCTAAATAGACTTTTTGCCAAGAAAAGAAAAGCTATTTTCCCAGAGGAATTATAAGAAAAAGCCAGTCAAATACATCCTCTGAGACAAATTGGTGGCTACCATGATACCTAGTAATGAGATGATGCACTTTTAAGGGAAATCGAAAAATTTTCATAATTTCTCAGGCATGTCTTTTGAATTGCTCAGCTAAA
Organism: Ictidomys tridecemlineatus; assembly: GCF_052094955.1. Classification (NCBI taxonomy): domain Eukaryota; kingdom Metazoa; phylum Chordata; class Mammalia; order Rodentia; family Sciuridae; genus Ictidomys; species Ictidomys tridecemlineatus. The sequence continues at coordinate 136,406,924 of NC_135477.1, read as the reverse complement.
CATTAATTCCATTGTCTTCACTTAAACTGGCATATATGCTATGGCCAATTCTCAGTCTAAAACCCCTACTGACTTCAGAGGGAGATTTTCCTGACTAAAGATGACAGGATACAATTCCATGTAGGCTTGAGTGACTGTCTGTCATTTTTATTACTTGGGGCTGGAAATGTTTTCCAGCAGTACAAACCCCAAGGGACCACATGGTGCCTAAATTATCCATCTGTAATGCTGTTTGGATCCTTGTCCTCTGACTTCACGAGGGACCAGAGCGCTTGCCTGCTATTGACTACAAGGGCATAATTTCTATGCCTTACATTACTGACCAAGGAATGCATTTTCCAGCTGTGGAAAGTACAAATACGAATGTTATGTTCAGAAGGGGAAACACTGGGGTCCAAGTGGAGCTAAGAGATCTTTACCAGGGAATAAGCATGTATCTGTACAACCGAAATTAACTGAGAAATTATCCATGGTGTGTTGAGCTCCAATATCTTTTTCATGTCTATCTCAGTTATTGGTTGGGTCATTTAAAAGAGGAGATGGGAAAGAAGAGCTAAGTACAGGGGCAAACTGCATGTGTCAAGATCCTGGCTCTTTTCAAAATAATGAAACATTTTGTATTTACACTTTTCTCACAACAAGAACTTAGCAGATTCCTGAATATTCCATAGAGAATAATGCTGATGTGTTCTTTGGTGTCGGTCTAGACACATTATTTCGTAGACTCAGAGCAATCCAGAAGGACACAGCAAATTTCAGTAGCTGGGATTTCGACTCCTTTCTCCAGAATCTCCTCACTAAGAAATTTGAAAATTAGAGCGATAGGAATTCTTTTCACAGTGAATTCGGCAGGCAAAACATTAAAAGTCCACTTTTGCTGCAAAAACACCTTTTTGAGGGAGAATGGCTACCAAAACATCAACCAGGAGGGAATCACAATGTATTATTTTTTCCCAATGTTGATTTTTGTTCTTCATCCTTATGTACTAAAAGAAACATGACAGAGAAACAAATGTCCCTCTATTGTTTACATTTGAGGTTTAGAGAGAGAGCAATCAGCAGATTTTCTGTAAGATCCATCTATCTGTCACTGTGTTTTATTGGATACGGCTGCAGCTGAATCAAAAGGGGGAAAAAAAGAAAAGAAGTGAAAGTGACAAAGACGGTTATAAAAATAGAAAAAAAAAAAAGGAGTGAAATCTCTGGAGTAGGAGTGGACCAAATACAGCTGTGAGCTATATTCCCTCTGCTTGTATAAAGTGTGAGCACGTACTCTTGCCACGTAAGAGACAAATTATGAAGACTAAGCATGTTTTTGTGCTTTGGTATTTTATTTAGATGGAATTCACGATGAGGTGCATCAGACACATTTCACAATGTGTATAATTGGAAGTGCCACATAGCAATTCGGTTAGCACCACTACCCACTCCACGTCCCACCCATTCACAGGAAACTAAGCATCAATCAGTCCTTCTTGTACACAGATGGAAGCCAAAGCTCAACTTGCCATTTAATAACTCCCACAGTCCAGGCCCTCCTTTTTGTCTGTAACCTAATTCCCCTTCAATCTGCCCCAATGAAAGTGTTTCCTGCTTAAGTGATTTCTATGTCACCTTCTTCCACGGTGCTCCCTTGTTTGGTGGTATTCCCCTTCTCTGAAGACCTTCCTTATCATTTGGACAATGCCATTTTCTTAGATACCATAGCAGAAAACTGGCATGAAAGCACAAAACATTGTTACACAAGAACAAATAAAATATTTATAGTCACCTAATAGCTTCAAAGAGGTGCCATTATTTTATCTTCTTTCATGGTTTCTGTGGGTAATGAATTAGATTGGGTGGTTCTAACTTACTGTCTCTCTGTGATGGATTTGGAACAACTGGACTATCCAGAGCTTGGCTGGCTTCTATTCCTTACACACACGTGTCTCTCTCTCTCTCTCTCTCTCTCTCTCTCTCTCTCTCTCTCTCTCTCTCTCTCTCTCTCTCCCCCCCCCCTGCCCCTTCTTCATCTGCTCTTTCTACCGGGGCAAGTTAAGATGTCCTTACAGGATCATTTCCATATACTCCATTGGTCAAAACAGTCATCAAACTCTGCCTAGTGTCAAGAAGAAGAAGCAACATAGAACCCAAGGTTTGTTGGAAAGAATGTCAATGTCACATTCTAGGAAAAACACATGAGATGAGAAATGTTTTGGGGCACCTTTTTTTTTTTTTAGAAACACAATCTGTCACAAGAATAGATTAAATTTTTAAAGGAAAAAGAAGAAATTTCTTCACCCTGACAGTTCTCTACCAAGTAACAGCATTCCTGATAGCTATTCAACTATTGTATTTTCACAAAGTTTTTTTTAAGACATGCTTTTAAAATGTCATGTTTTAATAATAATGTATGTTTTTGTATTGTAGATTATTTTTCAAAAAATACTATAGTTGTGGTGATGAACAGAGGAGGCCAAGTCCAATTGTATAACTTACTGTTAGGATTTGTCCCAGTGGTGCTGGGATGAAGCAACACAGCCAGCAAACTATCAAAGCGCAGCACAGCCTTCTTTTGACTCTAGTAGATGCCATAGCTAGGGTGATGCTGTTCACTGAAACAGGGTCCTGGGCCCCACTGTTCTCACCACTGTGTAGCTTACTGTCCACAGATGAACGTGGCCTGAAACATAACCTTTTCTTGTGGAATATTTCACAGAACTGTAACAGTAACATAGTCTTGAGCCTCAGTGGTGTTCTGCACATGAATCCTTCATAAATTTGTATAAGCACTGATTGACATCATCAAATTTAGGCTTCGTGCTGCCATCAAAAAAAATGGTTGTAGAATCAAAATGTGCTTTCAAATTAATTCATGTTAGTGACTTGGATTTCTCTAATACCAGAAAGAGAAAATTGAGTCTATACCTGGATCTCTAAAGAATTTTTTTTCTTTCTTTCTTTCTTTTTTTTTTTGTTCATTTACACACTACAACATCTCCAAAAGTCTCCAAACTCCAAAAATTCCTCCAGACTTGAAATAAATCTATATTATCTGTATCCCACACCTCCCTCCAAATGTGGCACTATAACACTCTCTGGTAATGACACACCTCTTCCCTGTGGGCCAAAATACCCAAGTGAACCAAGTTAGAATGCTCTTCCATATGAACATCTGATGTTAATAGTTCTTTTTGGAAAAGCAGTCTTCATGTCCCCATAGTATTTTCCATTACCAAGGAAGAGCCCATACTCCAAATCCTTAATGGGTCAGCATTGCCAGGGAGGGCAGTGTCTCTCAGACTTCATGTGTTTAGGAATTACCTGGGATCTTATATCTTGATCCCATGGGTGTGAACTCAGCCCAAGAGTCTACTTTTATTTCTTATTCTTTTTCTTTCTTTCTTTCTTTCTTTCTTTCTTTCTTTCTTTCTTTCTTTCTTTCTTTCTTTCTTTCTTTCTTTCTTTCTTTCTTTTTTGTGTGTGTGTATGAACTGGGGATTGAATCCCCAGAGACACATCCCCAGTCCTTTTTATATTTTGTTTAGAGACAGGGTCTCACTGAGTTTCTTAGTGCCTGGCTAAGTTGCTGAAGTAGATCTTGAACTTGGGATCCTGCTGTTTCAGCCTCCCAAGCCACTGAGATTACAGGCATGTGCCACCACACCCAGAAAAAGTCTGCTCTTGTAACCAGCTCCCCAGTGACAGCAATACTGCTAATGTGGGAACCACACTTGGGGTTGGAAAGTCTATTTTTAAATTATGATTTTTAGTTATTTAGATTCTAAATTACTTGTTTTGAACTCTTTCCAAGTTTCTGAAGATTTAATTTGTAAATAGGGACAGACAGTGACCTCTGTGGTAAAAGCAACCTCTGTGGTAGCAACGGAAATGAAAAGGTGACAGATTAGGGCCCACTTGCCACTAGCAGATGGGTCTGAGGAGGCAAGGGATGCATCATCTCTGGAGTTGCAGACCACTGCCGACCTCACCCTTTTACTGTATTTCTCCCTTTCTCTGAGTCCTGAACTTCGATTCTTAGACAAATCCCTCTGTGTATTGTTTTCTGTTCAAAAGTGAACTGTTAGGTAATGACCGAGCAGATATAGGGGCAGCAGGTTGGGAACAGCTAAATGGGAGCTAGGGTGGGAAGACAGGTGTGCAAACCAGCTTGGGAGGCGGGAAGCCAGACAGAGAAAGGCGCTGTCTGACAGTCTTGTTGGGTGGGAGGGAGCCAGCACCCACAGTGAAACCTGAAAGACGCCTGAACAGAACTGCCCTCATTTCTAATTTGGCTCAAGGCTGGGCCTCTGGTACATTTATTTCTGCTAAAATTAACTGTACTTGGGTGAACAGAAGACATGTACTTAAATCTCAGTGAGCTGTTAAAATGTGTTTATTTAGGTTTTATTTAATCTCGGATTAGGTCATTTTCCTTTTGAAATTGTACGTGAGCTCTGGAGGGGAGTGCCTTTATCTGATTGCTATTAGGAGCACAGGTGTAAAGAGAATTTTGTTTTTAAAAAAGATTGCAAGGGTCATTGAGTTTTCAAATCAAACAATGTGAACCTTCTAATGTGACTAAAGAGAAACTCAAATATTCACAATCAACCTCTAAAGCTGTTGAGGTTTCTTAGAGTCTTTGTGGTGCCTCAGAAAAGCTGCATTCCTAAGCCTCCAGAGAGGTAAACAGAATAGAGCTGCTGGTCACATTTCTTTTGCTCCACACCTCAATGCTGTCATTGTCTCTATTTGCCCTTCCTTGGAGGGGATTAATGGATTTCAACAGAAGCTCTTGTGGGCACGGAGAGGAGGTAGCTCCTTATTTTATTTGCCCCTTTCTGTGTGGTTATGAAGTCTTCTGATCGGATGACCCAGCACTACCAGGAGGAGACTAGCCCCGAGTCAAGAGGACTCTCCTGCCTACAGCTCTCTTTCCTCTACCAGCTTTCTTAAGATCAGAGGAAGAAGAAATTTTTCCAGGGAAACCCTGATTCAGTAACTTGTGGCTCAGAGCCCACAATAAAACCATGATAGCAGTCTATAAACATTAAAACATTAATCCTTTCCAAATAGAGCCTGACAAGAACAAGCCTAATTGCAGTAATGACCTGAAGTGCAGACGCTGCCCTGCATTAATCTCTCTGGCCCTGGTGGAAACCAGCACGCAGAACCCTGGGACTGTGCGTGCATGGACCTAACTAGCTATGATAATGAGTCTAAGCACAGGCTTTCCTGCAACATGAGCTGACTGATTATCATCAAAGGCCTAAAAGATTTTTCTTTTAAATATTATTTTAAACCACTTTTCAAAGACTAAGCATTTTAAAAACTTTTTAATGACTGCCATTCTCCCATTTGTTTTCACTTGTAGTTTTAAACTATAGAAAACTCTTGAGTTAGATGAAATATCTTAATTTTTATTCCTTGGGGAATGTATATGTATGTATACAGGCACTTGAGTTGTACTAATATTTCAATTTGGTGACTTGAAAATGTATGCAACAGTCAGAAAATGAATTCGTAACAAGTATGAAAATTACAGCCATGTAGGGTTCACCACATCTCCCTCTCCTTCTCTTTTTTCCACCTTCACCCAGAGAGTGGCCCCTGGCTTCTAAAGAAAAGTAATTTTTTTTTGCATCCCAAATCAGTATCTGGACTTTTATTTGGATAGAAAACAAAGAAATGAAAAAAAAAATGTAAAGAAAAAATATCCCTTCCCTGTTCTGAGTGGGAATGACCCTCGGGCCCAATTTCAAGGATGAGCTTTGATTTGTTTATCTGAATTAAAACACACACACACACACACACACACACACACACACACACACACACTCTTCTATCATCTCAGCCACTCTGAAAAGGTCCAGTGTTGTTTTCTTTATAACAATTGGTTTGGTTTGTTTACAAGAAATACTCATTCCCTGAAATTAAGAACTTTTTGTACCTTATTCACCTAAAATATTATCTATTTTATAGCCAATAATCAACCAGTCCTGCTATTGCAGTAGTTTGCTGACTGCTCAGACCACTTCTGGTCCTGCATACCCGCTCAGTGTCTTGGCATCACCAGCTTCCTCAGGTGAGCATGGTGACCAGGACCACAACCTAACAAAGAAACTGAGCATTGCTGTCTCTGACCATCCAGAAAGATGGTCAAGATGTACAAGATTATCTTTCCTAGAAAACATTTTGGCAGAAACAAAGCTGAATTTAGAGTGAGTCAGGCAGGCTGCTGCCTAAGGCACTGTTCTATAAGACATAGTAAGAAAATCATGGAAATATATTTACCATATTCTTCTTAGGAAGGAATGGGAGACAGGGGTGGATCTGAGACACCAGGAAGCATTTTTTGAGTCTAAGAAGAGTGGGCCAGGGATCTGTGGTCAGGGCCTTGCTAAGTGGAATGTCCAAGTCTAGTAGAGCAGAACAGTTTGAAATATGAAAGTAGATACAGAGTTCCCCAGTATTCCCCCTGCATCTTTCTTATAAACAAAGTGCAAACTGTCTTCAAAATAAACAAACAAATATGCAAAGATTATGACTGTCATGTCAGTTTTCCATTACTGTAACAAATACCTGAGATTATCAACTTATAAAGAGAAAAGGTTTATTTTGTCTCATGGTTTTAGAGGTTTCAGTCTAGAATTGGTTGATGCCATTGCTTTGAGTGAGCATCAACAGAAGCATATGGCAGAGCAATACTACTTATCTCATGACAGAGAAACTAAACAGAAGGAAAGGAGAAAAACAGGATCTCATAATCCTTCTCAGAGGCATGTCCCAATATCCTAAAGACCTCCCATTAGGCCCCACCTCCATTACCTCCCCATAGCACCACCGTGAGGATCAGGCCCTTAGCATGCAGCCATTTGGGGGACAATGAAGACCAAAACCATAGAAATGATTTTAAAAGAACCAAATCATGAATTGCCAGGTTGCCTACAGTCTTCATCCAAGACCCGTCAGACGTCATTATGACAGTCATCCACTGAAATGTCTAAGTTCTTAGGGAGAGTTGCTCTCTTGGTGCTCAAAGTGGGATGCTATATGAATGTCTCATTTTTATAAATAAGAATTGTTGCTAGGATTTTTTTTCAATGGATCACTGGTAGTTAGCAAAGAAGACAATACTTTTAATTCAGCTGCTTCTTTCTCTATACCATCATCTCATTTTTCTCATCTTTTCTCTTATAAAAAGTTTGGTTTCACCTCATTCATGATACCCATCAAATCCCTGGATCTAGAGGGTTTGTCTGTACCCTCATTTGTTTCCCCACCAGGAAAGAGAGAAGTATTTGCAGTTGGCTTTGAGGGTAGTTTTATTTTATTTTGTTTCAGCTGGGGGTTTTGAGTATATTTTTCATTACCTGCTAATCAAAAAATAGTAACCATCAAAACATTAGCTCCAGATTTTTTTAAAAAAAGAATAATTATTAAACAAGATAATGGTTTGGGAAACCATGATCTCTGAGGACAGCTTATTATCTTGTTACAACTGTACAACTATAGGAGAGAACACTTTTCCCTCATTATTTGCATACAGCAATACTAGGATCAGCCTTCACCCAACCACAGTGGAAAATCACCTGTTTCTGACTTGTTTTTCTTTTCGTAGTTTGAGAATACTAATAAAAAATAGAATTATGTTCAAGCATGGGTTGGTTTATTAGTGAAAAATCTGTAAGTCACGCCCCGTCCCCCTTTTTAAATAAGATTGTTTAGTCTGAAAGAAAGTGTTTTGCTAAGTTTTCTTTCACTGGACTTTTGTGGCTATGAACCCTATGTTGGTTGTTTGGGTTTAGGATCATTGTAAAAGGAAAGAGGTAGAGAACATTGGAAGGCAAAGTGGGCCATGTGATGAGTGCCCAAGCCTAGAATTTAGCCCTTGACACTATTGCTGTCCTAGTAGCAGGTAGAGTGAAGATTCTGCATGAAAAGTTGGAATTCAACTGCAAGATTGGCTCCTGTCATCTTGGTTATCATTATGTCTCAGAATAGCATTGCTTCAGTCAGCTTTACCAAATTAAATCAAATAGAATGGCTTTACTAGCTAGGGAACAAGAAGAGGTTAAGTAAAGTTTTTCATTTTGGTTAGAATGAAAACATACATCTCTGTGACAAAAGCATGTTATTACAAAGGTTGTGCTGATATGATCAAACATGATTAAAATCACATATTCCATAGTTCCTTTATGTTTGGTCTTTACTCTGATGTGCTCATTGGGGTAAATAGTTCAGCTTGTTGAAATCTGAGACTCAGAGCTAGGTCTTTACTGACCCTGGTGTTTTAGGTTATTGGAGTTTTTATGAGAGCTGATCATCTGCTACATTGTGAGGATAAAAGAATCCTCACTCAGTTGGGACTCTGGCATCTAATACCAGTAATACTTTACAAGAGACAACCAATTTTCACTTGGATTTTTCTCCAAAATGATACATGAGCCATAGTTCTTTCCCTGTGTGTATCCAATATGTATATATAGAAGTCTTATTGTGTACATTACATAAGAAAATATATTTTTCTTCCTACTCTAAGCATAAGTACTACTTTTTTGCTGTAGTTACCAAAATGTTTATCATTCCAATATATTTATCTTGATTAAGGTGAGTGTATAAATTAATTAACCTTGCCTGGATAATTTTATGAAAAGTCAAAATTATAAAAATACTAAAACACAACATTTTACTCCAATACCTCCAGTGTTGAATTCTCATGACTTCCATGAAATCTCTTCAAGGTGAGTGAGAAGAGGTGAAGATGCTCATTAGCCTTTAATTCCTGGGTGTGATTGTGCCTTACATTCTTCAAATGCCATAGTACCATGTTTGTACATTGAAGAAATATTTTTATCATGCATTTCCTTGTAATAACCTCAACATTACATTCTACAGAGTAGTAAATATTCACTTAAATATTAATACAGATTAATCAAGGATTTTCTATAATGATCAACATCCCAATTTTATAAAACTACACAATTTAATTTGGATTATCCAGCCTTAAAAAGGAGGGAAATTCTGACACATGCTACAATATGGATGAACTTTGAAGACAATATATGAAGTGAAATGAGCCAGTCACAAAACAAAAAATACTAAATAATTACCCTCATATGATTACTTAAAATATTCTAAATGATAGACCAGAAAGTAAATTTGTGGTTGCCAGAGGCTGGGGTAGAGGAAGATGGGGAATTACTATTTATAATGGGTACAGAGTTCCAGATTACAAAGTAAAAAAAAAATCATAGAGGCAGTGGTGGTGGCAGCTACACGTTATGAAAGTATTGAACATCATTAAGCTGTGCAGTTAAAAAGGGTTAAGATGGAAATTTTATGCTGTTTTACCACAATGAAAAATAACAATTAAAAAAAAATAAAACTTAACTTGATCCTGCTTTACTTAATGCTACTCTCCTTCTGGTTATTTCTGCTTCTGGAGCCATAATCTAATAGGTCAAATGCAAACATCAAATGACAGACTATTGCAGTCAATTGGTAAGAATTTATTAAGCATCTACCATGCATGGGATATTTAAGGAATATTAGGAAATATAAGGCAGTTCTTCATTAAAAAAAAACCCTCCAAAATTGTTTGTAACATTTTTGCCCATCGAAAAACAAACAACCATAAAGCTTAACAAATGGTGAACTCATAGAAATATGAAGATTTCAGGTGTTTCCAGATTCTCCCTGGGCTCTAGGTAATTAGGTTTATTTCCATGGCTTCTCTCACAAAACTGGGTACCAAATTCACAGGGAGATGAAAGTTCTTGGATTAAAGACACAGTGTCAAGGTCAGCTTGCCTAGCAAAGTGCTAAGATTCTGCAAAGAGGGAACAGGTTCTAATGCCAAGGGAAGGAAACCTGGGGTTGTGATGTGGGAGGGGGTGGTGATAGTCATCTGGTGGGAAATTGGCAACTACAAAGTATAGGATGCCACACCTGCACTTTCTGATTGCAGGTTGTTTCAGTTTCATATTTTACATTGCTCTTAAACACATCTCTTAAACACATCCCTAATTGTCTTCACACCCATTGACATGGCATTACCTGGGGGGATGGCATCACCCAATCAGTAAAGGCTATGGGAAGGAAGAGAGGAACTAATACCTCTGCAAGGGACCATCCCTCTCTTGGCCCCTCTGCACCCTGAGGTATGGAAAGCCAGGGTGTGGAATCCTGGATGCAGCAGTGGGTTTACTTATTCAGGGTTTTGGAGAAGCAGAATAGGCAGGATTCAGATTAGGCCTTGACCTACTTTTAATGCCAGCCAGAAAGGCGCCTCAGTGGATCGTGAGCGCTCCACACTAGAATGCTTTAGAACAAAGGGTGCGCAACGTGAAATCTTGCACACAGAGAGGCATTTGAGGCTCAAAAAATACCCAAATATACAATGGTCTCTTGTTTAATTATAGTAATTATTCACCAGACTCCAGATGTTATGAAAGAAAAAAAAACTTTATCTTTTTATGATTAGAAGCATGAATCCTTTCAAATGTGTGTGTCACTGAAATGGAATGTATCTAATCATCAACTTGCAGCTGAGAGAGTGCAGAGTAAATAACTGAAGCCAATCCAGAGCCTTATTAAAAGAATTTGTTTCCAAAGAGAGCAAGAGAAATACCTTCCATTCTGAAGAAATCAGCCCTACAAAAAAAAAGTCAAAAGTACTGGGGGCATTCTGGCAGCAACAAGGACTTATTTTATAATATTCCATCAAATTCTGTCCAAAGAACACTGATGGCTGTGAACTGTTTATGATGCTGCTGCATTGTCTAAAAGGTGACTGGGAGTCCCAGGAATCAAGGTTCCCCTAAATATGTATGTCTGATTTGGGAAAAAAAAAAAAAGCAAGGCTGTTTCCCAGAAGAACAAGCCTGTAAATCCATCTCTGGGAACTGTTCCCTTAGATCTTACCAAATTCCATGAAATTAAAGAGAAGACAACATACCTTTCTTTCTGCAGGGGTCCCGTAGGCATAACTGCCTAATAATTGCTAAGATGTGGTAGCTGGCCTATAAGATGGTTCCTAATAATGCTTACCTCCTGATATGCTTGCTCATGTGTAGTTTTTCCTCTACTTTGATTAGGGCTGACTATATAAATAACAGGATATCATAGAAATGATGGTGTATGTATTCTGAAGTCAAACCATAAAAGGTATTGACACCTCCTTCTTGTTCTCTCTCACCATCTCCCTCTCTGTCCCCTCCTTTCTCTTCTAATCCCTCCCTGGCAACCATTTCCTTTGGATCACCCATTTTGGGGGAAGCAAAACCATGCCAGTGGATACATAAAGGTGCCCAATAGGGGAAACCATGTGGTAAGAAAACAAAGCCCCTACTCCCAACCAGCACTGATTTAGTCTTCTTGTGACGGCAACCACAGCTACTCTCTCCACTGCACTTCACAAGAGACTTGAGCCAAGATCATCCAGGTAAGCCACTCCCATATTCTAGACCCACAGAAACTCTGTGAGATAATAAATGTTTACTGTTTTTGAAGGCACTAAGTTTTAGGTTCATTTGTTATTTAAGTAACTATTGCATAGGGCAATATTAAACTCCTTGGCCAGACCCTTTTACCTTGAGGCCTCTCCAAAAATAAAGTCATTTCAGTTCAGGCCTAATAACAAGGATTGTGTGCCTGTGTGGATGGGTGCTAAAGGCAGCTATAAGTCTCTTTCACCTGTGTTGTGCAGCACAGCTCAGGGGTGCCAAATATGCTATTCTTACTCATTTTATGAACTTTTATGTTAGAATGTGTATTTCATGAATTTCTCTCTGCATTTTCCTAAAAAAAAAAAAAAGAAAAGAAAAGAATCCCTGTTTGAAATACCAAGGTTCCACAGAAACCAAACAAAGTCTTGAAAATGGGTGGGGAAGGCAACCTTTACTCCTGCCAGAAGGGCATGCTATCTAACCTGGCTAACAAGCGTACTGGATAGGCAGTCTCCTTAATTTTATCCCTAAAACACCTCTGCCCTTCACTGTGACTAGAGGAACTCAGGGTTACAATCTATGTGATTAGCTAATTTTAAAATCGGGATGGGCAAAGGGGAGGACTATAATTAAAACAGCTACAATTGGATCCAATTAAAGCTAAATACATCTGAGATCCATTTCCTGACTATATTCTGAAAAGGGACTGCCTAACTTTCTCTTTGTCACAGTACCCTCACAGATTATTGAACTTAATTTATAAAATACCTTTAGATCATTGCCATATTCAAAGTAATGTACCAAATGTAGGAGATACTCATAGATTTGAAGCATACATAGACCCTGTCCTCCAAAAACTTACACTAGGGGGGGAAATGCAAGCACACAGGTGTTGTAAAATAAATACCCCATAAAATTATATAAGAAATATGCAGAGAGGTAACCAGGGATGAGCAAGAAATATTATTTGAAATTTGGTAAAATAATAGCTAGGACTTCAAAAAAGCAAAAGGGGAACTGAGAAAGTCATCTCAGAAGCAGGAAGATGAATGTGCCCAAGCAGCCTCAGAGCTGATGGAGAAGCAACCTCAGATATACAATGGGAATGGACAGAGGTCTTGAATGCCGGAACCAGGAATTTATATTTAATTGAGTCACCAGCAAGAGACATTGAAGGGTTGTCAAGTTGAAATGATAACATCAAAACTGCACTTCAGGAAAATGACTGAATACAGAGAGAACAAATTAGAAGGGGGAGTGGCTGAAAGGGAACACAGTCAGGAGGCTATGGTCATGGTCTAGACAGAAAAAACTGAGGTAAGAACCAGGAGGGGGAAGTGAGAATAGGAAGGATGGGCGTATATGAGATACAGAAATTGTGAAACATCTAGATTCTGCCATTAACGGGATGAAGTTGAAGCAGGGAAAGGGAGAGAACCAATCAGGCAAAGCAGACACAGGTGTTTCATCCTGGAATATAAACAGTGTTTGAAAGAGAATTAGGAACAAACAGAAAGGCTGTGGGGAATGAGAGAAGGAGAAGGTAATTCAAATATAAATGCACATTAGACCCTGTAGCCTTCTAGTCTATCATCCTCAGAATGCAGGTGGGTACCTTTTGCAAGTACAAATATTCAGATTTGCATTGGAAACTGTCAGGCTGGACTTGCAAATAAAGTATAAAACCATTCAGTATACCAATGCAAATATTCTTTGTATCAGTAGATGGAAATATTAAAAAACTTCAAATTAGACTTACAAAAAAAAAAAAAGTCTTTGCTTCTTTTGTCAAATGAGCTTCTAAACAAACTCAATCTGACCCATCCCAATCTGGCAGTATATTTTTAAACAAACTCTTTGCCTTATCATACTTTATGAAATGGCTAAAGAATACTTACTCCAGTTTTATAACTCTACTTTCCTAGCAGCTCAACTTGGGAAAAATCAAAACCTGTCTACTCACTGGCAATCAGCTAATTGTGTGAAATGCCATGTTCCATCTGATTTAATTGCACCTCTTCTCTTGTGCATTTTTAGCTTGTTCTATGTGCTTAGCTTAAAAACATTTTTTCCAGGTCTCAAATAGAGATCTTCTAATACCCCAATGCCAAGAATGTTATGCAAAGCTAGGGTTTAAACCCGGACTTTCTAATTAGAATATTGGGTTTTAAGTACTTCTATGTATATAACATAAAGTAATTATTTACTAAATATAAGTATCACTTTCAAATTATAACAGATCCTGGCTAGGGTGGCATAATGAACAGAGCAATATAAAAATAAATTAATAATAACAGTAATTTACTGGAGCCTTGGTGAAACCACTTTAAGCACGTTAGATATATTAACTCACTTAAGGGTTTAACCAAAATTTCAAGAGCCAAGGGTTGAACCTAGGTAGACTCAGATTCTGGGTTTCCAAACACTAGTCCCACAAAGAGGAAGTTTTCACAGGCATTTCTGTAGTTGGCACAGTATCAGGTTTCTATTGCTGCTATAATGAATTCCCAAACATTTAGCAGCCTACATGACACAAGGCGGCATCTTTCTATCTCTCCTCCCTTGGTTACACCACCTTCTTGCTCTGACCTGTTTTGCTTCATTCTTCCTTTAAGAAAACTGTGATTACATTAAATCCCTAGGGAAAACCTGGGTGATAGCCCTGTACTGAGGTCACCTGGTTGGCAGCTTAACTCTCCTTTACCATGTAACCAAATATGTTCACTATTTCCAGGGTTTAGGATGTGGACATTTCTGAGGACTATTAGTCTATTTCCCATAACCACTAACGCTCCAGGTAAGGAATTTAAAAATCCAAGTGTATTTAAAGTGTTAGAAATCAGAACGATAAATAACAGAAGGGAAAAAGAGATGGGCGGGTGAGGACACGTTGCTGACAGAACTTATCTTGTAATGATGAGTGTAAGCAGAGTCTGAGATCCATTTCCTGACTAGACTTCTGCCCATTGCCTCAACAGCTCTATCATTCATTCCTTGAGAGTAGATATAACCAAATTCTAGTTTTCTCTCATCACTTCCTAGTAGCTCAATGAGGAAAAATAAAAACTGCCTCCATCTTACCACCTGACCCTCCTTCATAATCAATATTTTTGCAAACTTGAATGCAGCTTCCTTGGAACCTCACAGAGTGTATGCTCTCTGTCCATCCCAGCCAGGGAGAACTTCTCTCAGTACCAGGTGGTAACTGGATTGAGGCACAGAACACTGTGGCTCCAGGTGGGTATAGGTGACAGTTAGGGAGATGGTGACAGCATCTGGGAGAGCAGAAGAGTTGAAGTCATCCAGGCCAAGAGGGAAGGGAAGGGTAGAGCAGAAGGAGGAAGCAATGGCTCTAGGATCCAGAAACTAGAGCCACTAGTGGACACCCTAGTGTCCAATAGGCTGAAGGAGTCAGCGCTAGGATTGAAGGGGTAAGAAGTCAGTCCAGAGAGGCTGTCTGGGTCACATCTCACAGGGTCTTAGCACCCATCTAACTAAGTAACTGAGATTTAACATGCAAGCAACTAGGAACTCATGGGATGTGTGAAGAAGGAGCTAGAATCAACCTACTGGTGACCAGCTGTGAATTTGCCTGTCATGTTCCTCTACTATAAAGTGGAGTTAACAGAGCCTGCTCTGCTGAGTGGTAGGGAAGATTCAATGTGAGCAAACCTCTTGGCACGATGCCAAACACGTGGTCAGTGTTCTGCGACGGTGAGAGAGAAAATGATCTATGTAACCACACTGTCAGCCAGCAGCTTCATCCTGGAGAGCTAAGGTGCAATTATCTTAATGCTTCAAGGTCCATTGTTTGACATCCAGAGTCCTGTGTGAGGCTCCTGCAAACTGCAGGACAGATTGGCCTCGCGTCCTCTGCTGACTCCAGGGCATCTGCTGCCTATGGCTGCTCCGGTCTGCCAGTTGAGACGCCCAGGATCCCTCTCATAAAATGGTAGCAAGCTTCTAAAAGTAGGTGCAAGGCACATGGAATTGTGGTATTCATAGGCTGACAGAAAGACTCCAAGGAGATCCAGGGCATCTGGATTCACAGTGCCTCAGGCCTTCCATTGGCACTGCTTTCATCAATCCTGGCCTCTCCCCAGTCTGAGGGCTTCTCTCCCTCTCTCTTTCTCATCTTTTCTCACCAACTCCTCTTTTTCCACCCCGACTCTGCAGTTCAAGAAATTGAACCCAGGATCACTCTACCACTGAGCCACATCCCTCAATATTTTTGAGATAGAGTCTTGTTAAGTTGCTGAAGCTGACCTCAACCTTTGATCCTCCTGCCTCAGTCACTGGGATCGCAGGTGTAGGCCACCACACCTTGCTATCCCTTGCCTGTAAAAGGTAAAAATATTATTTTTCTCATATTATACAGATCATCTTCTCTCTTCCTCTCACATTCCACTTTAGGCTTATCAAGGTATTCCCTGCTTTGAAAACAAATTCTAGTGCCAGCTCTGAAATGGTCCCATGTTTTTACCATCCAGGAACAGAAGCAAGGTCGTGTTTGGCTGGACCTGAGAAATGAGACTCAGACTGTATTGTACAAAGGGTAAGGCATCATGTTGCCAAAGGAGGATTTCACATCCTTCCCCTGGCCACTCTGCCTGGGAAAGGAGCCAAAAGCCTCCTGAGACAGAGGAATGGAATCTGTCCCATCTCTTAGGAAAATGGAAAGACATAAAGGTGACCCCTGCCTGGAGTTAGCTAAGCTGGGCACGTTAGAGGGCACGAACTCCTTCTAAGACAGCCCTCACTTCTGACACCAACTGCCCGTTCATAGCATTCTTAAAAACAACCCTCAGTTTTAATAACTCACTAGAAGTACTTTAAAATTCACTGAAAGCAGTTATACTCATGGTTACAAGGAAAGGAAATAGGTCAAAAATCAGGTCAGGGAAGAGATGCACAATGCAGAGTATTGGAGGGTCCTCAACTAGAAGTTGCTGTTGCCTCCTTGGGGAATTAGGACGTGAAGGTTTGGCAAAAAGCACAGAGTATTGCCAACCAGGCAAAGCCAGAAAAACACTCATCCATGCCAATGCCCAGGTTTCGAGGTTTTCTTTTTCTTTTCTTTTTTTTTTTAGAGCTCCATTATGCAGGCTTGACTAATGAATGGACTCATTACCCACGTGGTTGGTCTCAGTCTCCAGGCTAACAATAGCACATGATTCAAACCCTAGCCCATCCCCAAGGTTTTGTCCACCTGGGGCCCTATGCTGAATGAATAAGTCTGATCCTAGCCTTAGATCTGGTGTGATCAGCCTCTGTCCTAAACAAAGATGTTCCTGCCAGCTGTGACATGACACATCTCCCAGAAACTGAGCAAAAGAAAAATCCAACTCTTTACCTCACAGATTTCACATGGCTAACAGGAGCCAAAACGATCTAAACGTGAACAAGTTCCCCCTACCTCCATCCTCACTCCAGGAGGGACTAGGGTGAGTGGATGGTTGAGATCCACTGGGAATAAGTTCTAGGTTTTTAGAGGGTGGTAGATTTCTGACACAGGAATAAGCAGATCTTAGCCCAACCATTTTAAAAGCATGGGTCAGAGAATCAGCTTGCCAGGAAGGCTGAGAGGGTGGGAGGGTCATTCACAGTGGAATAGGTGCCAGAGGGTAGAGAAAGTTGGAAAGGGGAAGTAAAGGAAATTCCTACATAGATGAGGAAGGGAGATGGTGCAGAAAATGTCAACTAGTAAAGGTATAAAGAGTAAAAATCTCGAAAGATACATGATTGAAGAGGGTGTGTGGCTTTGCACATTAGATAGGAGGCACTTCTGCAAATGAAAGAACGCCCTGTTTAAACTATGCCAGAGCAATAAATATAAATAAGATTGTCCCCGACCACCCAGTAAGCACAGTCAAAAAAGTTAACTAGGGTTAACTGCAATCAGAGGCTGGTGACAAATGTCCCAGATTTGGCACAGTTCACTCTGGTTTCTGAACAAGAGTCATGAGCACTGAAGTAGGACTAGTTTCAAGGACCCTGGTCCTGGTCATGCCTAGCTGATGAGGGAATGTCAGTGAGGTGCTGGGTTCTCAGCATGGGTTGTCCAGGTGTGCAGAGCAGGGGGCAGACTTTGACCCAAGGCACTGTGGGAGTCTAATCCCAAAATCTGTGGGCCTGTGCTGAGGGACAGCTTCCAGTGTACTTCTGTGTATAACTTTTTTTTCACATTTTTTATTGATGCATGATAGTTGTATATAATAATGGGATTTTTTGTTATGTATTGGCATATGCACAAATGTAAGAATATAATTTGGCCAATAGCACTCCCTGTGTGTGTCATCTTAAGAATTTGAAATTTCATGCTTCCTTGAAGCCATTGTACCTTGCACGTGCTCTACTGATCTAGGGCATCTCTGTAGTGCTGGTATCAACTGAATTAAAGATAGATATGGGCAGAAATAGATGAGAGAGAGACAGAGAAAAAGATAGATAGATAGATAGAGAGAGAGAGAGAGAGAGAGAGAGAGAGAGAGAGAGATCAAAGTGCATAGGTGCCATATATGTGGTCCTGATATAGAAGTCCTGGGACTAAAGTGAGGGGAAAATATGTCTTAACCACTCCTCTAGAATCTTATAGTAGATGCAGGTAAATTAGGTGGATTAGGAAAATGAGAAGCTGCTAAAATTATCTTGGATGGGAATTAAAAATCTGGATTTTTGGTCTTGATTAATTTGCCATAAAAGGTAGAAAATATCTATAATAGCAAATATTTGCTATTAACCTACTCAATCCTCCAAACAATACTATGAAGTAGACACTCTTTTTATACCCGTTTTACTAAAGAGAAAGTTGACAAAGGGAAGTTAAGTAATCTGCCCATGATCACACAGCAATTTCATGCCAGAAGAAAAACCCTGAGAGTCTGGCTCCAGAGTTTATGCTCTTAATTTTGCCATGTTCGTTTGTACAATCAGGTGATTAGAGTAGATGATTCCTAAGTCCCTTTTCTCTGTTATAGTCTGTAACTTTTTCTGGAATTAAGTTTAAGTGAAAGTATTTAGAATAGATAGACAAAATAATCTAATTTTATGGCCGTATTTGCATGTAATATTTCTTTTAAAAAGTAGATTTTCTTGGTGGGGTATACATTGATTGAATTCATTTTATAAAAGACCAAAGAAGGCAAGAAGGTAAGCTATTGAAAAACAAAATGTGACTGCATAGCAGTCTCCCATGGTTGCTACTCTAGAGTTCAGTGTGGACAAAGACGGCAACACTGTAGAGGTATTGGAGTCTTAAAGCTGCCCCTCCACACACAAAGTGAACTGATACTATGTCTTGGTCTCAATTCTGTCTCCTTTCTTCAAATGGAATAGAAGAAAGCAATATATTCAACAGAACAGGCAAAGTGGATCTTTCAGGGCTCAACTCTGACTGGGGCCTTTTTCTCTGAGAGCAAAGTCTGGTGCCTCTTTGGTCTCAGCACAACTTATGAACTCACCTATCAAGTTCATGGTGGAGGCCCCTATTATTAAAAATAGATTAACAAGATAAAAGCATACAAGTTTATTTAATAAGTTTTGTGTGACCCAGGAACCTTCATAAGGAAATAAAGACCTGAAGAAACGGTTCCATGTACACATTTTTATGTCGGGTTTGATGAAGAGTGGGCAGCCGTGGAGATACACATGTGGTAAGGTACAGAAGGGGTGAGCTAACAGTAATGAACTGGGGGAACTTAGTCCTGTTTGTCTTTATTCTGCTCCATGACCTTTGGCCTTCAGAAATAAGAATTCTCCTCTTCCTAGTATAAAGAGGACACTTTTTGCATAAGCATCTTATGATCTATTTCAAGGGAAGTTCAGAAAAATTCCTCCTAGGTTTATGACCTACTTTAATGAAGAAAGGCGAGGTAAGGTGCAAATGGCCTTCCTGCTTCTCCCTATTTCTTCAATGTGCTGAGGTGCCATTTTGGGGGGGTAATTTTTCCTGAACCCCTTCAGCTCTTTCCTTATTTATCTTTCCAATTCAGCCCTTTCCTCTTGCAGGTGGAAATAACGGGAATTCATCAAGCATCCCCTTTCCAGGCAACATCTCAGCCAGGACTAAAGCAGTAGTTCTAAGCTCAGGGTGAAATTTCATCTATCCAATCAGTAACGATAGAGAGATGTGCAAAGGATCATGGGAAAATAGAGTAGCCCCTTCCAGGACAAGGTGGTTGCCAAGCTGCACATTACAGGACGAGCAGGAGAAAGCCTGGCAAGAGTGGTGAAAAAGGTCCAGTCTGAAGGGAAAGTATAATCCAAGTCTGGGGGCTACAGAGATACCACTGAGCATCCTCATTAGTGGGGCTTCAAGGTGACATTGATAGAAGAGCAAATCAACCAAGGAGGATGAAGACCAAACACACAGCTTGTTTGCCTTTCTACTGCAGGAGGCAGGAAGTTACTGAGGGATTTTGTAGGGAACTGAGGATGCCAAATACAGAGGTTGTCTAGCTAACAAGGTAGATTTGAGGGTCAAGATGGTGGATGCAAAGTCTCCAGTTGTATAAAAAATTGAGTTGTAGAAAATGCAAATGCCCCCGCCCCACTTCCCAGGAAAATGACTGGATGTCCCCAGGTTGTCACCTTGGGAGATTAGCTCACTGGATACTTATGCAGATCTCTATTCCCCTGACAGGATGCTAGGGAACTATGCATCCCTGCAATCACCAAATCTCCAGAGATTCCCAGATGCTGAGGAAGCCTTTACACTGTGGTGTCTATATCCATATCTACATATTTCAGATATTTTATATTGTATTGTTCTACAATCAGTGTGTCTTACTCCCCAATCTAAAAACATGTATACATTTTGAAAAATATATTTACAAAAATTGTCAGAGGAGAATCCTGCCCTTCCACAGGTTATACCACAACTACTTGTGGGTTACTGAAATACAACACCAAGAAGAAGGAGATGCATGCACAGCAGATACTAGGATATTTATAAAGAAGTGGGGTCTGCATATCTGAGGCAGTTCTCCTTATAGTTCAAGATGTCTTTGACAGAAGAGTCAGTTTGGGATTATTAGAATTTCCTAACTAATGTTTCTACCTTTTGTGGAAAAGTAGACCCAGCCTTAGTGTGAGGACGGAGCATTTATCTTAATTATTGGGAGCTAAAGGGCTTACAATAAACTGTGTTTGGTAATTAAGATGATGTGCATTGATTCCTGTCACTTATATCTTTTCAAACATCCTTATAAGGAAGATCCAAAAGTCACACAGTTGAGCTGTCAAAAGGCTGTGTGTGGGCTGGGAAGAAGGACAGCAGGGAGCAAGGTGAGAGTTTTTTCTGTTTGTTTTGCTTTGTTTCCCAAAGTGCTGCTAAAATTGATGGCACTATTTCATGCTTGTAAAGAGACCGTATGATTGTCATCCAAGCAAGGTTTCTTCCTCTCCCCAGAGACTTGAGGGCTTTGATAGCAAGTGGTCACTTGCAAAGGTATAAATAATCACCATTTCCTCCTGTAAAAATAAATAAATAAATAAGTTGTGGTTTGGTGGATGAATAGGGGTATACAGTATTTACAAGAAATCATGAAATTTCCCTATTAGGCAAGAAAAATAAATTAGTTGCCTCCAAATTGAAAAAGAAAATTAAAATTGTCTCTGCTTGGGGCAGGGGATGTGGCTCAAGGGGTAGCGCGCCTGGCATGCGTGGGGCGCTGGGTTCTATCCTCAGCACCACATAAAAATAAAATAAAGATGTTGTGTCCACCAAAAACTAAAAAAAAAAAAAAAAATTCTCTCCCTCTCTCTCTCAAAAAAAAAAATGTCTCTGCTTATAGGCAACATAATTTACACATAGAAAACCGTAAAGATATCACAAAAATAAATAAATACATATATTATGATGGCAGATATAATTTTTCAAAATGCTTCTTTTCCCTGAAAGTTCACATTTTATCACTAGTAAAAAATGTTATCAGATGTTTCCTAAATAAATAAACACACAGTTTAAGCTAATAAATGAACTCAGTAAAGTTGCAGGCTAAAACTTCAACATATAAAAAATCAATGGCATTTCTATACATTAACAGTAAACTACCCACAAAAGAAATTAAGAAAATAATCCCATTTAAGGTAACATCAGAAAATAAAAACTTAGGAATGAAATGAACAAGGTAAGTAAAAGATCTGTATGCTGAAAACTATGACATTAATAACAGAAATTGAAGACACATAAATGGAAACAGGTCTTAAGTTCATGGATTGAAAGAATTAATAATGTTAAAATATTCTTCTACAGAGTCAATGTGATCCGTATCAAAATTCTTTATAGACATAGAAAAATCAGTCCTAAAATTTGTGTTGGCCTGTAGAAGTCCCCAAATAACCAAGAAAAATACAACTGGAGGCATCATGCTTCCAGACTTCAAATTATGGTGCAAAGTTATAAGAATCAGGGGAGTATGGTGGACTGGGGTTGTAGCTCAGTGGAAGAGTGCTTGCCTAGCATGTGTAAGGCACTGTGTTCCATTCTCAGCACCACATAAAAATGGATGAAATAAAGGTCCATCAACAGTATGGTATTGGAAAAACTAAACACATAGACCAAGGGAATACAATAGAGAGCCCAGAAATAAACCGAAACCTACACAAAAGAAATCCAAGCCCATATGGTCAACTAACTTCCAACAAAGGTGTCAAGAACATACAGTGGGGAGAAAGAGTCTCTTCAATAAGTCTTTTTGGGAAAACTAGATATCCATATGCAGAAGAATGAAATTAGACCCAGATCTTACACAATACACACACAAAAAAATCTATCTAAAATGGATTAAAGATCTAAACATAAGACCCAAACCACAAAAAGTACTTGAAGAAAACACAAGGGGAAAGCTCTCTGGCCTTGGCCTTGACAATGATATTATGAATTTGACTTTAAAAACACAGGTAACAGAAACAAAAATAATGAATTGAATTTACATCAAGTGAAAAAGTTTCTGCACAGAAAAGGAAACAATTACCAGGGCATCCTATGTGAAATGGAAGAAAATATTTGGAAATTATATGTCCAATAAGAGTTTATAATTAATAATAAGAAGAAACTCTTCAAAGCCAGCCTCAGCAACGGCGAGACACTTAGCAACTCAGTGAGATCCTGTCTCTAAATAAAATACTAAATAGGGCTGAGGATGTGGCTCAGTGGTTGGGTGCCCCTGAGTTCAGTCCCTGGTATCATGATGATGATGATAATAAACTCATACAACTCAATAGCAAAAAACCAAAAATCTTTCAAGTAAATAATGTACAATAGACCTAAATAGACATTTTTTAATTTGTTCTTTTTAGATAAATGTCAGTACAATGTATTTTGAGATAGTGTACATACATGGAGTATAACTTATTCTAAGCAGGATCACCTTTATGTGGTTTAACATGTTGTGGAGTTACACTGTTCATATATGAACATAGAAAAGTTATATCCAATTAATTCTTCTGTCTTTCCTATTCCCATCCCACTTTCTGCCCTCCATTCCCCTTTGCCAAATAGATATTTGTATGTCTTCTTTTGAGACACACAAATGACCAACAGGTATATAAACAGGTGCTCAATATTACTAATTGTTAGGGAAATGCAAATCAAAACCACAATGAACTACCACCTCACTCCAGTCAGAATGCTCTGATCCAAAAGGGAAAATGTAGGTGTTGATGAGGATGTGGAGAAAAGGGATCCCTGGTACAGTGTTGTGGGAATGTAACTTAGTACAACCATTATGGAAGACAATACAGAGTTTCCTCAAAAAATTAAAAATGGAACTCCCATATGATCCTACAATCTTGCCTCTGTGTCTATACTCAAAGGAAATAGACATCTCAATGAACTATTTGTACTTCCATGTTCATTCCAACATTATTCACAAATGACCTAAACATCATACAACAAATGAGGACATAAAAATATGATACATATGTTATTATATATGTTATACCTCCCCACCACACATATACCACAATGGAATATTAAGTTAGCTTTAAGAAATGAGGAAATTCTGCCATTTGTGACAACCTAAATGAATCTGAAGGATATTATGCTGAGTTAAGGCAGGCACAGAAAGACAAATACTGCATGATCTCACTTATAACTAGAAGTTTATAAAAAGCCAAACATGAAGGAACCAAGAGTAAACTGGTGGTTACAGAAGGTGGGAAGTAGGGAGAAGATGTTGGTAAAAGAGTACATATCTTCAGTTATAGAATGAGTACCTTTGGGAGACTCAGTGCTCAGCACCTTGACTGTGATTAGTCAGAAAGAACTGCGTGCTGAAAATTGGCCATGAGAGTAAATCTCAAGTGTTCTTACCAGAAAAAAAAAAAAAAAATCAAAAGTAACTAACTGGGTGAGATGATGGAGTTGTTAGCTTGATTATGGTGATAATTTCACAATTTACATGCATATCAAAACATCATGTTGCATGTGTTAAGTACATACAATTTTTATTTGTCAATCATAGTTCAATAAAGCTGAGGGAGAGGGAGCCTCTTCAGCTTTCCCTAAGGAAATGCCCTCTTAACTAACTCCTTCTGCATCTTGACCCACTGAGCCCGTGTGCCTCCTCTGAGGAGGCTGATTGTGTGCAATAGCTGCTTATATAAGGGCATTAGGCTGAGTTTTCTGTTCTCTTTGATCCCTATGTCTACTTTTTTGCCTTGTTCACTCACTGGAGTAAAAAGTTTTCATTCGTATCTAAACCAAGTCTTTAGAGAATATTTAAAAGGAGAGAGAGAGAGAGAGAGAGAGAGAGAGAGAGAGAGAGAGAGAGAGAGAGAGAGAGAGAGAGAAAGTACCAACATAGAAACTTTAATTTTTATCAAAAAAGGGGGAGGGAGTTAGGTATGATTCCTGCATTTCCTATTTATATCTTGGGGTCCAATAACATCAGCACAGTTAGTTATACTTGTATTTAAAATATGGACACAAAAACATCACCTAAAAAAAACACAAATGTTTTCAAATCTGAGTTGGAGATAAGATGGAATTTATTTGAGGACTGAGGTAGTGACAAAAAAGAGCAATGAACTAAGACAGCATACTGAAACCAATCAAAGCAGTATCTCACCAGCAAATACAATCACTTGAATGTCATTCCAGAATCCGAAGACTCTTCTGCCCTTATCATTCTCTAATGACTCATCTTCTACAGAGGACATGGTCTGAAAGTATGGGGAAAAAGAAGCAAAGATAATCACATACTTTCAAAGTAGATGACTCCAAAGAATGCAATAGGTAGAGTCTGTTTCCTAATAGGATTAAAATGAACTAAATTCAGAATCAAATTGAAATCCAGGGGAATATTTATTGTTCCCACCTTCTTAATGCCTTCCCTTAAGCAGGTTTAGTTTTCATTCATCTGGCTCATCTATGACTAATAAATTCTTTATTTCCGCAGCCCGTGAGGAGCAAACACATCTTTTTCATCATTCCTCCTCAACAAAAGCTCCTCTTTGAATCCTGTTTTCTGTCTGAGTTGGCACATGGGGTGGGGAAGACGGGGAAGCTGGGAGAAAACAGGCAGTGGAGGGTGTGGGGTTTCAGAGATGACAAATGGGGCCCTGAGCAACAATGCTTCCTTGTCCTGGAGCATCTCGACCCTTCTACTCTTCACCCGTGTGTGGTTAATCAGATTAAAGGCCCCTGAGAAACCCCTTTGATTCCCTGTCAAACAAAGGTATGCAATGAAACAGCAGATAGCGGGCAGAGTACAGGGCTTGCACCTGGTGAGGAAGAGAAGCAAATGCAAACTGTATTGTGTCCAGGAACCTCAGACTCCTCCCAGGACTTGCCTGGGCGCTGAAAGGTTTCCTGTGGTCCTGGCACTCTAGATTCAGTGAAGGCTTGGGGCGATTGGTAAACAAAACCCAGCTGAGGGTCTTTTGCATAGACTGTGCATCCAAGGACATAAAAGTACCACAGGGACAAAGTTCTCTGGGTGATGTCACCAGCTACCACAGGGCAGCCTGATGGTGTAAGGGCCTGCCTGGCCTAGGCGAGGGTGACATCACGGGATGTGATTTGAGCTGTCCTTGTGCACAGAACTGTGTGTACAAAGAACAGGGTCTGTCTGTTATGTGGACACAGAGGGCATTGTGCCTCATATACATTCAAAATACAATGGGAGAGATTTTTATCTTCCATGAATATTTAATTCTCCTGAAAGCTAACCATCTGCATATCACAATACCTCAATGTTGTGTGTGATTTTTTTTCTCTGCTGTCTTTCAAAATAAAGCAGACTATTTCGCTCTTCCTGTGATGCCTTGAAAGTTGCTTAAATATGCATTGATCCCTTTGATCTAATGAGTGTGTGTGTATTTTAAAACAAAGTCAGCACTGTTGCTCTTATCTATTTGTGTAGAGGAAACAGAACAATGAGGGGAAACCAGGTCGGTTTCCATTGTTTTCCTGGTGGCCTGTATCACAATTCACTGACGTTTTGAATGTTGTTTAATTTTTGCTGATGTCTTTTTATCTTAGGCTTCATGTGAATTTAAAAAGAGTTCCATTGATATGCAACCTACTGTGTATTATGATATCCTGCCCGCCCTGTGCACTGTGGAAGCCTGCAGCTGCCTGAAACTTAATTATGCATGCATGCATGCAAAGCCCAGATGCTGGGCCAAGAGTGCCTCAACCGACTACAGTTTCTCACTTGTTTTTGTTTGAATTATAATTGGGCAGATCTATATTTCTCAACCCATTTTGTAGCTTGAGCAAGCTCCTCTTTGCCTCTGTTGCTACCTCTGCTTAACTCAGCTTTTCCACGAAGGAGCCCTTTGCCAATCAGAAGTGCCTTTGAGATCTGAGAAGGGTCATTCATGGGTTTGAAAAATCCTTTTACCTACACAGCAATTTTAAAAGGTAAAAAAAAAAAAATGACCCTAGCCCCAATCAGTTTTCCTCCAGATGGTTGGTAGCGTTAAAAAAAAAAAAAAAAAGTTAACTAGAAGCTGGCATCTGGGTAGAAACAAAGAAGGCTTAGAGCCAGACGGCTACACTAGAAAGGAATACAGAGAATAAAGCCTTACACCTGCTGAAAGAAGGTAATAGAGACTAGCAAAAAGCAGTTTTGTTAAGCATGCACACCTTCCTTTTAGAGAGTCTTTGATGAAATGTTTTCCAACCCACCTCAGGGATCTCAGTCTTCAAGAATAATAAAGCATCACCTGAGAACATGAACTTGGGTAAGGCCTGGCAGTGAGTACAGCCACATCAGTGTCACCTGGAGCTGTCCTTATCAAGAGGCATGCAGAGGCAATAACCCTCTCACCTAGGGCAGCAACTGCTAGTCACACCTATTTCTGAGGCACAGGGACACTGGCACTGTTTTTAGCAAGGGACATCAAATAAGATACATTTTAATCTCATTGAAAGTCATAGGATATTTTGTGAACCAAAGCCAAAAAAAAAAAAAAGTTACAGAACTGAGTGAATTTCCAAAAGTAAGTGGCAATGTATTATGGGATAATTATCCAAGATAATTTTAAGACATCTGAAATCATTGAGCTAGCATTGTCATTTAATTAGATGACTTCTATCTGAAGAATAATTCTTAACAAATGATATTTTCATCCAAGACACTGTTAAAGAAAAATTCCAACACCATTAATGTAGTTATTCAGGACAATGTGGCAGGTGTGGGTACTACTGCTATAGGTTTTGTAGCAGTGGGAAAAGATTGGACTCCACTCCTAGCACAGTAAGAAAAAGTGGGGGATTCTGAGGAAGGATTAGTAAGAGAAAATAACAGGGTAAAGTCTGTATAAAATGACTTGACACGATTCTTCCTGGAGACAGGCCACAACGCTTAGATATCACCTGGGGAATGGTGGAAGACCAAGAATTTGATCAGAGGGGCTTAGGGTGTAAGTGGAAGAGTGCTTGTTTTGCATATGCAGAAACCTAAGGTTCAATTTCCAGCACCACCACCACCCACAAAAAAAAAAAAAAAAGAATTTGATCAGGTATTGAAGGTGGTCAGACATTCAGTGTCTCCTTATATTTGGACTCTGCCAGGAGGGGGATATAAGTCCTAGATCAGGCCTAGTTGAGCAAAGGGCTCAGTAGAGCCCAGATAAAGTTTGGTCAAGAAGAGAAGCTTTGTCAACACTAAGTCTGTCATAGTTTCATCATGGCTACTTGAGATAGGTACTGTTACAATCCCCATTTTACAGATAAGAACATGGAGCTCTAGAAAGAGTTTCCTAAAACCACAGGTTTTTATGTGTATAACTAGGGTGTTCAAACAAGTTGTCTGAACTACAAGTCCATGCACCTAGCAGCTATTATTATATTTTGCCTACATAAGGATATTTGACTCAGATATTCTTTCTAGCATATAAACTCTCTGGTTCTCAGATACAAATGACACTGACATTTGTCTAGTACACAAATTAAATGCTAAACACTGTTGCAAGATCTTAAGAACTACCTTATTGTTATAGCTTGGATAGGACATGTGCCCCCCAAAGTATTAATGCAGGCATGTTCAGAGGTAAAATAAGTAAATGATGAGAGCTGTCATCTGATCAGTCCATCCCAGTTTCAATGGACTCAACGGGTGGCAACTGTAATCAGGAGATAAGTGGAGGAGGTAGGTCACCAGGGGCATGCCCTGGAAGGGATATTCTTCCTGCAGCCCTTTTTTTCCCTGTGTCTTTGCTCCTGACACCGCTGACATAGGAGAGCAGCTTCCCTCCTCCATGCCATTCCCCAGAATGGGCAGCCTTACCTTGGGCCCAGAGCAATAAAGACAACCATTGATGAACTGAGACCTCTGCAGCCACGACCTCCAAATAAACATTTTCTCCTCTAAGTTGTTCTCCTCAGGTATTTTTCTCACAGTGATGCAAAAGTTACAAACACATCTATATAGGAGAGGCATTTATTCCCCATTTTCTGGATAAGGTCTCCATACTTATCCATTTTACCAGCAGTTCTCAAACTTAACAGGCCCCAAAATCACCAATAGGGCTTATAAAACATAAATGGCTGGGCTCCATACCCAGCGTTTCTGATTCAGTAGGGCTGACTTAAACCCCAAGAATGTCCTCTTTTTTAAACACATAATGTGGGTGATGCTGGTCTGGGAATCACACTTCAAGAGACTCTACACCATGTTGTACTATTATTAAAAATAACAAGCAGAATTGATTGTTCCTGTTTCTTCACATATGATACATATATCTTTCTTTTTATTTTTTAAATTTATATATGACAGCTTCTGAATGCATTACAATTGTTATTACACATATAGAGAACAATTTTTCATATCTCTGGTTGTATACAAAGTATATTCACACCAATTCATGCCTTCAAACTTGTACTTTGGATAATAATGTCCATCACATTCCACCATCATTTCTAACCCCATATTCTCTCCCTTTCCCTCCCACCCCTCTGCCCTATCTAGAATTCATCTACTCTTCTCATCCTCCCTCTCCCTACCCCACTATGAATTAGCCTCCTTATATCAGGAAAACCATTCAGCTGGTGGGCCTGCAAAATGGTACAGCCAATATGGAAAGCAGTATGGAGAATCACCGGAAAACTGGGAACGGAACCACCATTTGACCCAGCTATCTCTCTCCTTGGTCTATACCCAAAGGACTTAAAAACAGAATACTACAGGGACACAGCCACATCAATGTTTACAACAGCACAATTTATAATAGCTAAACCACGGAATCAACCTAAATGCCCTTCAATAGATGAATGGATTAAAAAAAGTGACATATATACACAATAGAATATGACTCAGCAATAAAAAAGAACAAAATCATTTACCTGCATTATTTTCAGGTAAATGGATGGAGTTAGAGAAGATAATGCTAAGTTAAGTTAGCCAATCCCAAAAAACAAATGCTGAATGTTTTCTCTGACATACTACACATTCCGAATCCTCATAAGGCAGAGGCAAATTAGGTTCCAAACACTAAAGCAACTTGTGCACTATTATACGGATGGTAATAATTTCTAAATTAGATAGGTCTACCACCTAGAAGTAGTGATTAAAAGATTGACTGCTTATTTATTTCTCAACTCCAAGTTAGCCATAATACCTAACTTAAATTATTTGCCACTTAAATTATTGTTATTACCCAAACCCCCCAAAATGAACCCACATCCAGTAGCTGAAATAGCACCAGAAAATGCATCTGCAGCATGTTTCAGTCCCTTGTGTTTCACAAACAAGAGGAAGAAAAGATACACTGCCAGAGAAAGACTTTTTTTTTAATATCTTTTTTTCCCCTAAATCCATCACTTTATTTTTTTATTATTAGTTGTTCAAAACATTACATAGCTCTTGACATACCATATTTCATATATTTGATTCAAGTGGGTTAATATCTTTATTTTTTAATTTATTTATATGTGGTGCTGAGGATCGAACTCAGGGTCGCACACATGCTAGGCGAGTGCTCTACCACTGAGCCACAACCTCAGCCCAGAGAAAGACTTTTATCTACCACATTCACTCACATCTTTCCTTTTCTCCCAAGTGGAACTGAAATATACTCATCAGCATTGTTTTTTGCCTTGAGTGAGTCAATGAAACTTGAAAGCTAACTCATGGTCTATTAATATTTGAAACATTGATATCAATATCACTTTTAAAATTGCATTTTAAAGCAACTTTACAGAGAAGAACTATCAAATAAACATTCAAATCTTTACTGTTTTCCTGGATATGTTACTAGACCTCTATGAAGGGCAGTCTCTCCATGCCTAAGATGGAGATGATAATATCTACAACACCCACTTGCCATGAGAACATTTGGGAAAGTGCTGAAATAATACTTGGTCAATGCTTGCAGGGATTGATGCTCTTCCCAGCTTCCATAAAAATTTGCTTCTGGGATATTTTTCAACATCTTTTTTCTTCCCTCTTTAAAAAAAAAAAATATATATATATATATAATATATATATTATAATATATATATATATATATATATATATTTGTAACCTACTTTGTAAACCTGTATGTTTTGTATTTTCTTGCTTAATAAGCACTTTTCTCTTACAGATTTCCCTCTATCATTACTTAACATTTTAATAATCATCTAGAGTACAATCGCATTACTAGAAAATCATTAATTAAGAAAATTCCCTATTAGGAACATTTGGATTTCCCTCCAGTTCTTCCCTGGAATGAAGAATGCCCTTGAAATATTTTTTCACATCTAATATTTTCTTTTCTTTTCTTTTCTTTTTTTCTGTCTTTGGACTCCTTCCTTGACTGGAAAGTCTTAGAAGTACAATACCAGATCCAAGGGTAAAAACAGATCTTCAAAGCCAAAACAGAGTATCATCCTCAGTGCCAAAGCTTTTAAGACACTCAGAAGAATATTAGTGTCTGGAAAGCTTTGGCACTGAGGATGATACTCTGTTTTACAAATGCTCAGTCCGTTGTTTTACATCTACCTCTCTATTCTTCTCCAAGGAAGCTCTTCCTAAGCAGCCTCATGCTTGGCTCTCATCAGCTGCTATTTTTTTTTTTTTTTTTTTTTTAGCAAATGGTGCTGTAGTTCCGTGAGCCATCATAGCTAAGCAGATCAGAACCCTGTCTGATCAAAAGATTCAGTCATTAATCTATTTATTCTAATATAGCTGACTCCAGTTTATCCCAGGCTGCCAGAGATGATCTATTAATAGAGGTGTGTAACAGAACAGAGACTAAATATAAAGGGCTGGACTCTCCGATGGTATGCAAGCTCACTGCTGGAAGCCCTCCAATTGCCGAAGGTCTTCTTTTGTCAAAACCAAATTTGTGGGGTTGGGGCTGTAGCTCAGGGGCAGAGCATTTGCCTGGAATGTGTGAAGCACCGGATCCAATTCTTAGCATCACATCAAAATAAATAAATAAAATAATTTTCAAAAAGAATTTTTAAAAAGTTGTTCCTTTCCTAGTAAATTTACAAGCAGATGTTCAAGGTTAACAAGGATATGCCTGTAAGCTGTTAGGATGCCTGACACCCCTATCATGACATAACCCTAGAGAGAGGAACAAGCACAGATTGCTCATTCCATCCCCATCCCACCCAACCACCCCCCCATGGGTGATTAAGCTCAGGGTCACTATCACTGAACTACACCCCTAGCCTTTTTTATTCATTTGTTTATTTGAGACAGGGTCTCACTCAGTTTCCCTCAAGCTAGAGATTCTCTTGCCTCAGCCTCCAAAGTTTCTGGGAATCCAGACCTATGCCATCACACCTAGCTTGGATTGCTCATTTGGTAAAAATAGATCATGAGGTGCTCTTTTCTGAGAAGTAATGCAAATAAAAGTATTATAGACTAGTCGTTTATTCATTCAGCATATGCCTGTGGGTGTTTAACTATGTGCTTACACAGTTCTAAAAGCAATGAGCAAGGTATGAGCATACACACTTCATGAAGCTTCTATTCTGATGAGATTTGGGTGAGTTTTAAAAGAACCAAATAAAAACACTTCCAATTCCAAAGAAGGAAAATATCATATTTTTGGTCCAACATGATGGTAATTGGCTTACTTTTCTGAGTGTCAGACCTGTTGGGCCTCACAAATCATGTCCCTACACCTCCCACTTGTTGCACATCACCCAGCTTGTTCCAGTCACTAGAAGCCACTTCTTCATGTAGAGGCCATTACATTTTGTATATCACAAATTAATTGGAAAATTCTTTTTTAAAAAAAATGATCAGAACTATCTCTCACTGTAAGATCCCTCCATCTCCCTCTCTGGCCACATAGCCCATATTACCAGAGGCAGGAGGTAATATGGGCTATGTGGCCATCTTTTTCCTCTGGAGAAAGATGGCAGTACCACGTACTCACAGTCAGTGGTGAGCTGGGAGCCTTCAAGAAGAGCGTGACTCTGTTCCTCAGGTGCTGGGAGAGCTAGGGCTGTCTCCATATACTGAGATGGCAGGACAAGGACCCCAGAGTGACTGTATTCTCCAATTCATATGCTTCCATCTGTACAATTTTGATTTCTTTTCACCTTTGGCCATAATTCATAGCTACCAATAATAAATTTGGCATAAGGATTCTGCCAACAAAAGCACCTTTTTGTGTTCTACCAGTTTCAGAGACTTCAAACACCATGAAGAGGGCTGGGGGTGTAGCTCAGTGGAGGAAGGCATCCTCAGCCTGTGTGAGGCCCTGGGTTCAATTGCTAGCATCAAAAATAATAAAACACTGTAAAAGAGCAGGAGGATGGGTGCCCTTCTTCTCTAGGTGGTTTTCACCATATCCTATTATGGCATCTAAGAGAATCATTTTTCCTTGTATAACATAGTTCATGACAGTTTCAAAATGTAGCCATTCGCTATTTTGTATTTTAGGAGAGTGTAATAGCAACAAATATATACACACACACCACACACAAATGCACATTCATGCACATGCACAAGCACATCTCAGATGATCAAGACTGAATTTCCCCCTGGGATGGAAAGAAGTTATTTGTGTAGACAACCAGCAGGTCCCAGCTTCTAACAACTCCATGTTTAGAAGACTAAGCTTTATCTTTGCTTCAAAAGGCTGCAATTCATGATAGCATCCATTTCAGGAGCCAATAAAAATGCAGAATGGTGGGAGGGTGGTGACTATTGTGCTTCACAAACACACACAAATTTGTTTTCCTCTAAGGATGAACACAAAGCTCCTTATGCACTAAATTAAGCACGTTAACCATGGCCCTTCCTCTGGGCCTTGTTTAAGAATGCACGAAAGAACCAGAGATTATATACACAACATACATATAATGTATATGTGCATATAAGTGTGTGTGTATGTGTGTATATAAAATATTTATTTATTTATAATTAGTATTAGTCACACACAGTAAGGTTAATTGTTGCTTCTCTGAACACTTAATCTGTTAGCAGTTGATAAATCCCACCCTGAATAGAAGTGAATCGTATTTAGGTCACACAAAGTCATTGCCGTTTTTTAATTTAAACTGTGCACTAGATTAAAACACAAGAGTGTTTCAGGAGGACAATTCAGAAGCAGCAGCAATAGGCTGTCATTTGGCGTAAAAAGTTTCCACAGCACACCCCAGGGACATGTTAATCAAAGCTTTTTAATGGATTCAGTCTGATCTGTGACAGGCTTTGTTCCAGAGATGGCATTTGCTGGATAGAGCTGCAAGTTATCAATAAGACACAGTAATTGCAGGGAGTGATTGAGCTGCATTTCTAGGGCTTCATACCATCCGGCTTTTTTTTTTTCTTTTTTTTTTTTTTTTTATCAGTTGAGGCAGAGATGTCTTGCAGTAAGAGTCAAAGGATGACTTGCTTCTTTCTTTCATCTCCCAACATATAATGATGGAAAAATTAAGCAATAAGAAAAACTGACATTAATTTATAAAAAAAAAAAAAAAAAATCTCGTGCCCCTTTCTCCTTTCTCCTCCTTGTTAAATCTTTGTCTTAGACTTTTAAGCCAGATCTGGGCAGCAAATCTTTTAAACTGATCAGATAAATCCATTTTAACCAGAGGCAGGCATTTGAAGTTCCTCTGTGGGCTTGGGCTAGTTCTTCAGTGGCTTCTTCATTGAGTTCTTTATTATCACTTGGAAATCAAAACAGCCAGAGGCTAAACTAATGACGGAGGATCACACGGATCATCTAGGGATAGTTAGCTTTTCAGCCACTTAAAAAGGGAAGAGCTCCCCATCAGAAGGGAGATGTCTTGGTGCCTGTTCAAAACCAGGTATGTAATAGGAACCTAGTCGTTGTTTTCTTTAATAAGTCACAGTCATCACTCTGGTCGATCAAAACCATCCCTTAGTAAGAGATGTCAAGGTGGATGAGCGAGAGAAGGGGGAGATAATGTTCAAGAAGAAACTAGTCTCATTTAAGGTGCTTTTCCGAGCAGCCACGTGGCTGTCTTCAGTTCTCATGTCTCTGAGCTAATATGTCACCGCTAAAGATTCCCACACCTGGATCACCAGTGTCAACACCTCGGAAAGAAAATCAGACATCTGCAGCTTAGTCAAAGCCGATCTCTCAGTGTTTCCCAGTGTGCTGATGTGTATGTAGCTGTTACTCAGTTCCCCAGGCAAGGGGTCAGGCAGATTTATCAGCCTATTCAACTCAGCTCTGAAAGTACTGATGCACAGATTGGATGTCTATCCATGTGTTTGGCTGGAAAATAAAATGATACAGAGATAATCCCTGAGATACTAACACGTGATATAACACTCCTAACACTATGACTCTTACTTTTCCATTATGTGATCTCCCATATAGAGTCCAAATTCCTTAGCAGGTCCTTCAGGACTGATTCCAAACTACTTTCTCAGTCTCATTTTTTTTTTTTTTTGTCATCAACCCACACTGTTCTCTTTTGGTTGGTGGCATAACATGTTTTGTAATTTTATCCCTCTGCTCTTTGTTTGTAACATTCCTTCAGCCTGAAATTTCCTTCCCCTCACTTACCAAATTCCTTCTTAACCCTGAAGTCCCACTCAAATGCCATCTACCAAGCGAGGTCAGAATTAACTGTGACAAAGGACAGGGCCACAGAAGGTTGGAGCACCAAGGTCATGGTACCAGAGATTGTGCTGTCAGAAAGCTTTAGGGAGAGAACACAGCTCCCAGCCAACAAAGGTCATTTGTTCTCAGGAGTCCAAGTGATAGCCTGTTGTTTCCCAGCATGAACAAACCTCTAAAATTCATTGGAAAGGAAAGAAACTAACCTCAATTCTGCCCCTGGGAGAGCCAAACACAGGTCATATTAGGCATTTATTTAAGAAACTACATGCTTGGTTTTCACCTGGAGATCCAACACATTTATAGACAAGATCTATAAGAGCTTATGTTGACTGGAAGGCTGTGGGAGACAAGGCCACCTCCCAGAATCTATATCCCTTTCCAGATTCATAGCACCTTGTTTACCTTGGAGGACAGTAATTCTCAAACTTCAGACCATCAGAATCACCTGGGGTTTTTTCCAGTAGTAATGAGCCCCGTCCCCAGTGCTTCTATTCTGCAAATCTGGACTGGGGTCAGAGAATTTGCATGTCTCACCAGTTTCCCCAGTGATACTGAAGCTCTGGGCTGGAAGAGCACAAACTGAGGGCCATGCTTGAGGAAACTGCCTGTCCTCACTTCTGTCTGTTTTCTGAAGGGCAGACTTAAGGACAGAGAAGGGGCAAGAAGACATGTTCCTAATTAGAGATGGTGAGGCCCAAATAAATGAAGTGGCGGAAGGAAGGAAGAGAACAAGGAGAGGGGGAGCATTTTCTGATGAACTAGATTTGTGAAAAAAAGAATCCCGAATGTTCCTACCTCTTAAGCTTAAGAAACTCATTGCAAAGTGGGGAACTGTTTTAAAAATAGAAAGGATTTGGGCTTGATCATTTTTGTGAGAGGAAGAGAATAGGAAAAACTGATAAAGGTACCAAGGGGATAAAAGATGGAGCATGATTTATAAGGGCCTGGAGTGTGTGAGGATGAGGCCGAGCTCACTACCCTGGAAGAGAAACAGCCCCAGGGAGGTGCTATGGAATGGGACTCATAAAGATCACTTGTAGGTGAGAAGTTTGGAAGCTGGAGGAGTTATTTCAGTGTTTTCTCTGTAAAACAGAAGTTTCTAAGATTAGACATTTGAGGAGAGATGCTACTACAGGAAGCATCAGAGAGAACTGTTGAGGGACAAGTCATAGAGCTGAAAAGCGCTGAGCAACACATACGACATCCCCAAACTTTACATCCCAAATCTGCAAGGCTCATTTGAGCTTCACAGCAACCTACAAGCTCCCAGTTGAGCGTGAGCTCAAGATCTCACAAATATCACATGGTACTAAATTCAGGTCTACTACTATGCTTAATGGTAAAATGTTTGTCTGCGTACAACACTGGCTACCTTGTTACCCAGGACAAAGGGACATGGTAGAAAAGAAGAGTTTTAGATTCTGTTCTTCCCACAGTTACGCACTGCCCCAGTGAAGAAGCCTTTCCAAGGGTGTTTCTTGCAGCCCTTTTGTATGCACAACTTTGTGCTTCAGTAGGGTCCTTAGCCATGGTCCTGTTGTTACTGCCATGACTAACAACCCACAAGGATTTCTTTCATTCTATCAGGTGTATCATAAAAGTCTCCAAACAAAACTAATTTCTACTGACCCTTAAGGTTTTTGTAACAGAGCCTCTTTATAAAATCCCCTCTCCTTTCACAACATGGGATCTTATATTTCCTAACAGGTAGAAATCATTGCTCTAGTCCACTTTAGATTCATATGGATCCCATTTCAAAGCTACAGCTTATAATGGCTGTTGTATCAAATAAAGGTCTCTCACAGTGCACATACCCTCAGGAGCAGGAATTTGCCTGCTGTAATGGATAGAGACAATTAGAACACATTCAGACTAGGGTTACACAGCCCTGGTTTAGAAAAGTTCCCTGAGCAGGTAACCTGAGAAGAGAACATATTTAGAAGCTCTGGCCTATTCTCAAAGCCAATTGGATCTATCTGTTTTTTATGCATATGTGGAAAGAACTGATGTTGAGCACAGATGCTTTAGTTTTGCCAAAGTGAAAACAACCACCCCACACCCACATGTACTTTCACGCATCTATGTTCCTCCTCGTACATTGCCATAAAACTAAGCCAAAAGTCATTGGGACATTTCAAGAAAATTAAAAGCAAGCTGAGTCATTTCACTACAATTATGCAGTCATTTTCAGTTTGTAAAAAAGACTAATATGGAAATAACTATTGGGGCATTTCTCCTTGGCATTTTCAATTTATGTATCACCACCTTGGCCTCCTTTGGTACCAGGGGACCAATCCAGTGACTGTTCCTGGAAGCACAGTGCACCTCAGTATGATGCCATGTGCCAACAACTGTGGGCCTCGCTTTCCACTGGCTCAGAGTACATTGCAAATAAACAGTCTCCAATCCCTGCTCGGTGTCTATTCCATTTTGGAAGTGGCATTTGCAACAGGCCACGATGATGAAAAGGATAGTTGTTGTTCCTTAAAATTTTAAGAGCTGTCTCCATTAATGCAACTCCTACCATTAGGCTAGTGCATTCTTAATTTCATTCCATCCCTGAACTTAAAGGCCACAGGAAGAACCTTATATTTTACAGTATATGCTTCCCAGCCACTGAATCCTACTGGAGAAGATCCTGTAATCGAGCACATTGGCCCCTTTTTAAATTCAGTATCTCAAACCTCAGATAGGGACTCCATCAGCCAGCAATTCTACTTCTTTTTCTTGAGCGACCTTGCCCACCTCCTGAGGTGATTGTTTCATGCCGTCCCCTGCCCTGGAAGCTTCTAGAACTCCTCTACTGCCTTCATCCTCAGCTAATGATTTTACTTCATCTTTCATTAAGAAAATAGAAATTACAGATAAATTGTTCATCTGAACACCAAAGCCCACATTTACATCTTATTGTTTTTCTTTCCCTGAGCACTAAGCCTCTTCTCATTAAAGGACAGTACCTCCATGCTTGCTCTGGACCTTAGTATTTCTCAAGGATTTCCCTCCTTCAGTCATCCTGTTCCTCCCCTGCATCACCAAACTCCCACTTTGAAAATGCCACTCTAGCTGCTCGTTTGTAGAAATAAAACAAGTGACACAGAATATCTGTTTTCCTATGGTGGCTCAGCCCCTCTACACTCTTTGCAAGTAAGTCTTCTTGAAAGTTGTCTACAAGAGCCATCATTACTTTCTCACCCCCAACATATTCCCAATATACCACCTTCTCTCAGCTGCATGGAAGCCATCCTTGTCCAGGTGGCCAATGATTTCCACACCGTTAAACCCCATGGACACCTTCCTTGACCCTCAGCAGTGCTCCAAATAGAGACATTTACTCTCTTGATCTTTCCTTATGTTCTCACATACTTTCCTTCCTATGTCAGATTCTTTTTCCCAGTCTCATTTACTGGCTTCTACTCCTCTTGGTGAGCTCAGGGATTAACTCTGGACCCCATCTCTACCCCCAAATGAGATCCATTTAGATGCATTTTAAAAAAAAATCAACTTTATGCTGATAATTTTAAATTGTGAGTCTTCAGCTTCCCTGCATGCCAGACTTCGGTCCACCTGGATAATTGATGTTTTCATTGTTTTTCCAATGAACAATTCAAACTGACTGCATCAACAATAGAACTTGAGACAGTTCCCCTCAAAACCATCCCCTAACCTTTTAATGCCTACTCAGCCTTCCTGTTTTGTAAGTACCAACAATCCTGACATTCAACCATGCTTCCTGTGTGCCAGGAAGCAACTGATCTGCACAGCCTCGGGGCTCACCACATTCCTGTGGGGTAGACATTTGTATGTGGCCCATTTTGGAGAGAGGAAAATCAAGATGCAGAGAGACTGACTTTGCCAAGATCAAGCAGCTACTAAGAATCTTAAATTGTTACAGAAAATATGGAAAACATATTCTGTCTCATCTGGGAAGAGACTAGGAGCACTTGGAGATGAAGAAGAGCATTATTTAACACTGGTACTGGCTCTGTGCAGTCCTCTCTGAAAGCTGGGCATCACCCTTTGTTCTCAGTATCTTTTATACAGTGCAGACTTTCAGGTTTCAGGACTTTCTCATAGAAGTAAACTTGATTTCTCCCCCTTTCTTCAGGCATCTCCAGTTTTTTCCATAGTTGCTAAGCAAGAACGATTATAAAAGCATGGTTGCAGTTATTAATAGGGATTAAAACACAAAAACAAAACAAATATCTTAGGAAGGAGTTGCCACTATAAGATGGGAGAAAAATCCAGACACTCTTCAAGAATCAGTGTTCCCACCAATACAAGTTACTGTCCTTTCTCCACAAACCTGAAAGTTTTATTTATTGTTCTTTTCCACATGTACATAATTCATCAGCAGGTCTGCTTAACTCTGGCTCTGAAATATATCATGAATCTTTCCACTGCTCTCCATATCCCTTACCACCATTTAGGTCTCCTGAGTCCCGTGGTCACAGCCTCCTAACTGATTTGATTTACCCTCTGCAACACTTGCTGACTCTGATCCACTCACCACAGATTAACCAGTGTCTTGAAATGGGAATGATATCATACCACACCAGCTTAAACACCATCACCAGCACCCCACCACAGTTATGTGGAAGCCGAGCATCCCCAGCAAGGCCTGCAGGGAACTGTATTTCTTTCCAGCTCTGCTACAAGCCACTCTTCCTAACTCACTGCGACTCATCCCTGCTGGCCTCCTTCTGATGCCACAAATATGCTCAGTGTTTCCTCCCTGACTCAGGGACTTGGCCCTCTTCCCTCTTCCCAGAGTGCCCCACGCTGCCTGGTCTTCCTTTCATCCTTTAGACTACCCCTCGGTAAGGACTCCCTAGAACACTCTACCTATAGTAGGGCCCCTGGGCACTACTGGTCTGTCTTATACAACTCAGTTCTTTTATTTATTTTTCATTTTCTTGGCTTTTAAAATTTGTCCCCCACCCCCCCAAGAAATTCCATGAGGCCTGAGCCAGTCAACCTTGCTCTTCCTTACATTGCAGTGCTCAGCACTGTCGAGCCCTCTAGTAATTCTCAATCAATCAATGTGTTCACTGTAGTTTCTTTACCTATCTTAAATGGGGCAAGAATACCAAAATTCATGGTTCATCTATGTCTAAAAGGAAAACGGATTTTCTGTGAATGACAAAACAATTCAGAAATACTCCTGAAAAAGCTGAAAGTAAAGGCAGGATGGCAAGGGGTGAGAAGATGGAGGAAGATTTCTTTGCACAACAGAAATACCAACTGTTGAGAGAAGCTTGGCTTGACAAAAATGATAGAGTGCATGGTCGCTGCTTCTGTCAGCTAATGGGGCATAAGGGATCCTCTTGACCCATGAAGTGAATAAGAAATTTAATTTAATAAACAATATTTAAAATTCTAGTCCAACAGACCAAGATCATAAACTCTCTGTAATACAGTCACAATATGGAGAGTTAAATCATGCAGTTTGAAAAACAATGTAAATGCATTACCTAACCTACCAGACTTTCTCAAAAGAAGCATTAAATTGACTTTGTTCCTGATGTTTCCAAGATTCTCACGCAAAACAAGAGCATTTGCTGCCACTTATCAAGCCCTCCAGTTTATGCTTTCTAACAGGCAGCAAGGACAACACTGCAGGAATGCTGGGTTCAATAATGACTGTGTTCAGTGTAATTCTGGGCCAAGAAATTCAGCCACGGCAGCATAAAGACACAATTTGATGCTCTCTGCCACAGAATTCTGCATCTCTCAGCCTGGTGCTCTCTGCCACATTATCTTTGGCTACTTCTGAGCCTCTTACTTATGAAGTCATGCTTCACTTTGCACATTCAAAATACCCCAATCATTTATTCATTCATTCACTCATTCCATGATCCAATAAGCATACCTGGAGAGCTTGCTCCATGCCAGGTACTGGGTCCAGGGGTTGGAGATAGAGCAAGGAAGAAGACAGATAGGGCCTATGCTCACAGAGCTTCCTATGTGCAGGGCGTGGTAAAGGAGAAGGACATTAATCACCTAGGAAACTAGGAGGAAGGAAACCAAACAGGGTAATAAGGAAAGAGTGAAGGTGCCCCACATGGGGAAAAGTGAGGAAGAGAAGGGAGAGCAGAAACTCTGGGGTGGGCAGCTATGAGTCTTCATAGGCACTGGAACCTCCCATCAGGGGCCTTTTCGCACAATTCTATGGATTTTTCTGGAACTGCTCCCTCCCTTTCCCTCTCAGGCCCCCAGGTTAAAATTGATCTGCCTTCTTAATATCCCTTGGGGGTGCTATAACATCCTTAGTTTCTGAAAGTCCTGTTCCTGTCCTTGTAGAAATTCTCACCAAACACTCAGCCTGAGAGTGCTATTCCTTCCATGAATTTGGCCAGTAGCCACCATTCCCTAAATCCTGCACCTAGCTGCTCTCTCCACCTTAGCAGTTAGCTTTGCTGATTCTTAACCAAGGTAACTCACTGGCTTGAGGTTGGTTCCTGTAAGTGGCTATAGCTCCACATAACATCACCTTTGGAATGCTAAAAGTGTCCAGGTCATTTAATACTGCCCTGGCTTTGCACAAACTTTCCTAGTATCAGAGCTCTTTTTAAGGTGATGCAGATCATCCCAGTAAAATGTCCAGGACAGAATTTTGAACCCAAATAGTGGTATAGCATAGATGGATTAGTGGATTTGTAGTTTAAGTCTGTGTGACTCTTAGAAAGTCAATTTCTTTGTCTTTAAGACAGTAATGACAATAATATGCAGTGATAACCTTATCCATTAGCACTTAAGATACTAATAGAGAATGGACTACTCAGGCCCCATAAGGGGTAACTCCATCCATTCTGAAGTGAACCAGTCAGGGGAAGCAGATCACTCCAGCATTAATTTTGCTTCACCAGTTCTGAAATGCAGAATATAAACAAAATCCAGGAAGACATTTGTTTGGGTTACTCCTTAAAGCTACAATGCCCCCCACAAATGTGAAAACACACAGGTGATTGTGTTAGCTTGGCTGCCAAAACAAAATACCACAAACTGGCTAGCTTAAACAACACAAGTGTATTTCTCACAGTTCTGGGGTTGGAAAAGTCCAAGACTGGGGTGCCAACGTGGTCAGGTTGCTGGTG
This sequence comes from Ictidomys tridecemlineatus, assembly GCF_052094955.1. Classification (NCBI taxonomy): domain Eukaryota; kingdom Metazoa; phylum Chordata; class Mammalia; order Rodentia; family Sciuridae; genus Ictidomys; species Ictidomys tridecemlineatus. Next base: position 136,364,902 of record NC_135477.1, on the reverse strand, counting down.
AACATTCTCTTCCTGACTTCCAGACAGAAGTCCTCTTGCCGTGTCCTCACCTGGAAGAAAGAAATCTCTGGACCCTCTCTCTCCCTCCCTTTTTGAGAAAGGGGCCTCACTACATTGCTCAGTCTTGTCCTTAACTCTAGGTAGGACACAATTGATTCTTTTGCCTCAATTTCTCAAATAGCTGGGACCACAAGCATGTACCACTGTGCATGGCTTTAACTCTTAGTTCCAGGACACCGGCCCTGTTGGAGTAAGGCCCCATTTTTAAGACTTCATTTAGTTTTTATCTTCTCAGGCTTTATCTACAAATAGAGTCATGTTGGGGTTAGGGCTTCACTACATAAATTTTGGAGGAACACAAACACTCAATCCATACAGTTACCTAGACCAATTACACAATTAGTACCCAAACACTATTTTCTCAAGAATAGAAATGCACATGATTTGGAATTGAATTAAATTCAACATATTTTTCCTTTACATTACACAATGGTTCATGCTCAAGATTATGGTTAAAAATATCAAGTTAGGCTTAGTAATAATTTATATAAATAAACGACTTACTTAGAATATCTATGCAAAACTAAATCAAAGAGCCAAAATCCAGTTCAGGCAACTATTTTGATATCCAAAGATCTAAATACTTAGAATTGTCATTGCTTTCCTAAAAATTTAATTAAATATATTGACCAGTATGAGAAACATTTTTTGCCTTATTTTTGTGTTATATACATATGTGCTTTAATAAAGAATTGAAATTTTTAAGTATTAAAAAAAACAAGAACTTGAAAATTTATTTATATAATAAAATACTTCACAATAGTTTTCAAACTAACCAGAAATATGTTTCAACATGGATAAAACCCTTAAAAACAACTATAGAATGAAAAAAAAAAGCAGATTACAAAAGAATATATTTGAATTACCTCTCTTCATTCTTATTTTCTTCCTTTAAAGAGTCAGATATAAGACAAATGTTGCAATTTAATCTCTGTTAAAACTGAATGATATGTTCATCTAGTCTGCTACATTATTTTTCAGAATTTATGTCAATTTTTGAAATTTCCAAGCTAAAAGTAAAACATTTTAAGAATATCAAAAGCAATACAAAGTATGACAGTAATACACATTACAACAACAAAGTACAAAACTACAAAGTTAAATTTGGCCAGGCCTGGTGGCTGACACCTGTAATCCCAGCAACTCGAGAAGCTGAGGCTGGAGGATCACAAGTTCAAGACCAGCCTTAGCAACTTAGCAAGACCCTGTCTCAAAAAAAAAAAAAAGAAAAAGAAAAATAATAAAAAGGACTGGGTATGTGGCCCAGTGGTTAAGTACCTCTGGCTTAATCTCTGGTGAGAAAGAAAGAGAGAGAGAGAGAGAGAGAGAGAGAGAGAGAGAGAGAGAGAGAGAAAGGAAGGGAGGGAGAAAGGTTTACCAACCAGAACACCATTCCCTCACCCAATATGCTCACTCTTTTGCAGAGTTTATAATCTGTTAATGTGCTCTTGAAACTTCTGATTTGGAGAGGAATTGGGGAAGATTATTCAGCACAATATCTATAACATTTCCCCTTTTAAATTGATTCCAGGAATGAATACTTTTGCCCAGAATGGATTAGGCCACAGACTGAAAATTCCATATGCAAAACTTAAATACTTCTGTAAACTTTTTCAACTCTCTGTGGGAGATTACCCAGCATAACATTTTTCATCCTTTTTGGTCTCCAAATCCTCTACACTTTACATTCTGAATAAATTGCTTTTGTGGGTTACACCTGTCAATATTTATCCATTTAGAAAGAAAAACTGGAAAGTTTTTAAAGCATTTTTATCAACTTATTTTAAAATTATAATATTATACCACCTATATGTCAACAAATATTTTAAATGAAAATAACTATGTTTTAAAAAAAGTGGGATGAGTGGCATTGTTTTTGTGACTCGCTTTCATGTCTAGTATAATAGAAGGCAGCTGTATCCTCATGTCTATTTCTGTCTCAGTCAGTTGCAATTTAGTTTTTTGGTTGAAGAATATTAAGACAATCTGGTCACTCACATATGTGTAGTTGAAAAGGGAGGGGCTGGGGTTGTGGCTCAGCGCATGAGTACTTGCTTAGCACGTGGAAGGCACTGGGTTCAATCCTCAGCATCACATAAAATAAATAAATAAAATAAAGGTATTATGTCTATCTACAACTAATTTTTTTAATAAATTAAAAAAGGGGGAAAGTATTTTAGTGATTTTTTTCACATAATTGTGAATACTTTTCTTTAATATTACATCAAAACATAAAAAAAGATCTGTTTTAGTTGCAATAAGCAATCTGAAACTGTATAAGTGGGCTTTTTATACTCTATTTTATTAAAAGTTATTGGTCTAGCTTGTGGTTTTAATGGATCTTTAACCCATGTATGATGCTGTCAGATGCATTAGTCCTTTAGAAAATTTTTGTTTCCTAAGTTATGCAGATCTCTCAAAAGTTGACATATTTTATGACACAATATCAAATAATCGCATTTGTTAATATCACCATTAATCTCACCAGAAATGCCTTTAAGTTTCCAGAAGCTGTCAAGCCCATAATGGCAAATATAAGCTTTCTAAATTTTTCATTTTTTTTTCCTTGAAAGCTCAAATTTTATCATTGGCAATAAGCACTATCAGTCATTTTTCCTGAAGTAACCAGCTCACTTCATTCATGCTTGACGAAATGCCTGCCAAAAGCTCAAATCTGAATAACCACAGTTTGAATGTCAGTCATTCTTCAAGAAAAAATGGTGCTCCAGGAAAAAAGCCAATAGTTCAAGCTCCAACTCCACAATGGCACAATACTTTTCCATAAAGGACTGCTGTACCTCAGCGGCAATAGCCCTCTGTGCATATTTTAGTCACTTTGAACATTAAAGACATGTGTTCAGAGTCAAGATTTAATTTTAAAAATAAATAATTTTACTTTTTCATTAAGGATATTCACAGGAAAAAAAACTGGCCTTGCTTTTGTTTTTGTTTAACTGCAAGTACACAGCAGTGATTCTATAGCTACTGTCACTGTTTAGTGCTGTCCCCATGACTGTGCTGAGGCACTTTTATTCACTGTTGCTTTTCTAGAATCAGGGTGGATATCAGTAGAGTGGGAAAAAAAAAAGAGCAAATTAAGTATCTGAATTATTACACAAAGAGTTTTGTCATCACAGACTCCTTAAAAGGGTCCTGGGACACCTAGATATCAGAAGACCCCACTTTGAAAAACACCAGTGTAGAACTTCGAAAGATAAACAGCTTGGGCAGTCTTAAATTACTTGAAAAATTAAACAACAAAGATTAATGCCTTTGAATACCACTTTCATCCCTTGAACAACTAATTCACTGGCTTCTGCTACTGTAATAAAAACGAAACAAATCAGATTCTCCTGTAGCCTCATTTGTGACCACATACCCTCAGTTCTCCTAACCTTTTACATTCTTTCTGTTCCTTTCATTTCAAAGGTAAAGATAGTAACATTAAATATTTAGACTGTTCATATTTCATACTGCCAACAGCATTAAAAGGGAATCATGCCATCTTTAAAGTATAAAATTCTCTATTTAGGAGAATTTGTGTTTAAGTTTTGTGTATAAGGCTTTGTAGTTTGATATCAACTAATATTTATTTAATCCTTATTACATGCCAGATATTAGAGTTGATGCTTCAAGTTATATTTACTCTTTACAACAGTTCATCAGCTATTGGCACAGTTTGTAACTAGGAAGACTCAGGCGCGCACGCGCGCGCGCACACACACACACACACACACACACACACAAAATATATTTTAGGAGATTTACTGATCTGGAGCCATTGCACAAATATACATATTGAAAGAGTCCTTTTTTTTTTTTCTGTTGCCCTAAAAGATGAGTTTAAGCATTCAGTCATCTGATTCCCCATGAGAGCCTCATGAAGTAGCCTTTCTCTGTCCAATTTTCCTACCTACCCCCATGGGGTATCACTGCCTATAGGGTGGAGGAACAAAATAACTAGAGCGTCAGAGTTACATGTAACTACTGAGCCCGCAGACACTCCACAATTACTCTTCTATACTCAGAAACATGAAGAAATTGTCCAAGAGTAGAGATTTCACATGAACCCTATAATAACTGACGATTAGTCAGTTAGGCAAGAAAAACAAAACAAACTTTGAATGTTTGCTAGGGAGTAACATCAACATTTAAAAGTCACTGAGGTAAGGAATGTTTCTCTACACCTTCATAAGGAAAAAACATGCTCCTGAAACCTAGCAAACAAAAATCTTAAACTTTTCCTAGGCTTCACACTCATTTTTTTGCCCCATCAAAGGTCTTGAAACTTTGCTTCTAAACATTCAAACCCCATCTTGTGAAAGAGAAAATCAAAAGGCATCCTGGAATGTTTGAGACTGGAAAATTCCTTCCTCAAAATACAAGTTTTGCATCAAGGCAGAAGCAACTAGAAAAGGCTCATGGCAGTGCCTTTGGGACTTCCTGAAGGTGGAGGACTCTGGGGGAGTGGAGGTACTATAGGTATCTCCCCTGTCATGGAGAATGACCTGCCTGCCCAGGTAGGTGGGGCCCAGTCTCAGCAGACAACAATATGTGGAAAGCTTTGTTCTGAAGGAGGGGGAGCTAATTCCCTCCATCACCTTTCTTCAGTTGAGGAAGGTTGGCAATTTGAGAACCTGTGTCTAGACTTGTCTTTTATGTGGAAAGAAAGACTTTTGCAATAAAATGGGTATTTTGTCATCTTTTAACATGATGTCCACTTTATCTTAAGAAATACACAGAAGATAAGTGGAGACAGGAAACCTTCTATCAGGTCCTATGCAATGAGGCCAGAAAATAAGATTGAAAATTATATCATTAAACATCAGTTCCCTGTAGTTAAAAATACGCATGGTTCTTCCTGGAGGTTTTAAAGAGCAACATTAAGCAGCCCTCCTGTGGATATTAGTTAGCATAAGTCCCTGCTTAGGTATAGGAAACATCAGATTTCCCCCCCAAATCCTACACTCTTTAGAAAATCATTCATGGTGCTTGTTCAATACAACAGCTTGTTTTAATTCATTCTTTCAATTTTAGAAGCCACAGGAATATATCAGAAATGGCCAAATCATAAATATTATTTACTTTATACTAAATGGAACTAGACCTAGGGAGACTTTGCTAATTGCCAGTATTGTAGCAGAGCAAAAATCTGTTCATGTCTCACTCAAGCAGTGGATTAGATAAAACATTAGTTCTGCAGAGCCAAGCCCTCCGGAGCTTTACTCATTTGCCTTCATGCAGGAAATGCTGGCACGTTAGGCCTCCTGGAATATCCTGAAGCTGGCCTAATAACACATCTGCTGTATTTATTTTTGAATGTAAATGGCACTCAAAAGTATGCTTTGAAAATTAATTTCGGCTGAAAAACAATAAACATTAATAAATACAGATTTTGTTTCTGCTAACAATTACTTCATGAAATTGTTAGATGTGGTGGAAAGAACTAGTTTACAAATACAGTTTATGGCAATTAAATTCCTTTCAAATTGAACTACTCCAAACTGGATGAATTCTCCTCAGATGTTGTGAGAGGTATCGATACAGAATTGTATGATTTTCATGACTTTGTGTGCACATAAAGAGCAAAGGCGCCCGTTAGGTCAAGGTCATTGTTGCCCTGAAAACAGAGGAAATTAATTTCTAACAATTGGATCAAGACAAAAGGATAGTTACACAATTCTTTTATGAAAAATTCGTTCTTAGTTGATGGGGACAACAAAACAACAAAAGACACTTCCCTGCTTCCTACTTTCTAAAAGATCTTTTTTAAATTATAAAAAGGCTAAAGGGTATTTTCTCTGCAAGTCCCTAAATCTAAAATGATCAAACAGCAGCAATGGCACTCTGGCTTGCAGTGTGACTCAGACATGGTCTGCCTACCCTTATGGCTGTATCCGACAGATTGAAGCATTCAGCTGGTTCTCTGAACCACGGCCATCTGTTTACACTGTGTGGTGAAATCACAGTGCTGGGAATTGCTCTGGTACCTTTAGCATGGCCTGCAAACAATCACTCCTGGAATGTTTGGTTCTGTCCAATCCGTAAGAGGACGGGAAATTATCCTGATGTGTGCATCCAGAGGCCATAGTGCATTCGTATCCAGCTGGACTTTTCATTCTGAGGTTTTTTTTTTTTGTATTCAACTTCCTCACCTGTGAAACAGGGAGACTAATCACCTTATTTATTTCCTCAAAGGTGCTGATCCCACCTCTTTTAAACTTCTACTTTCTCAAAGGGAGATTATGAAATCCGAATGGTCATATGAACACAATCAAGAGAAGATTTGTATAGATGAAACCAAAGATGTTAATCCCCTGACAAACCAAGTCAAACAACTTTATGATAATAGAAAATGCAATTTTAAAAAATAGAGGACTGATCTAGAGAGACCCAGTTAACGACATATTTAATTATATAGCTGTTGACTCCTGGATGACAAGCAACTTGAATGAAGAGGCTAGGAATGAAGCCGCTTTGTGGTAAATATGCTTGTAGCTTGCAAGTAACAGGCACTCGTGTATATTTGTTGATGGGAAAGTATGTAAATTAAATCAATGAAGCAAAATGAAAAGCATTTGCATTGATTAAAATGGTATCTGTAAGCTTATAAAGTTTGGAAGAGTTGAGGAAATATTCCACTGAAGAACTGCAGAATAAGCCAGTCTGACCTGCCCTCATTCAAGTTGAAGATGTTACATGTGGAAATGCTGTGCAGGGCCTGGCAGGCAGACCAATGAGCAGCACAAAGTGGATCATCTCTGGGAATAACCAGGAGGGCCTAGAGTCCAAGGAGATCAACCATGCTTCTCTTTTTTACTTGACTTTGCTACATTTATATGCATTTCAGATGCATTGAAGTATTAAAAAGTGTGTGGTAAGTTTTCTACTCTTAATCCGCTTTTTCCCAAGGAAAATGAAATATATATATATTTGGCAGGGCGTGGGGGAGTTGGCCTGTGAAAACAGGAGTTAAAACAAGAAAACCAGAAAAGCCACACACTGCTTTCTCTAATTTCATTCATATCACATGCCTGAAGAGTTTAAAGAAGAAGAGAGAAAAAAAAAAAAAAGCTCCTTCTTAAATTGGTTGTTTATAGGTCTTTGGCAATCATGTCTTGGTTCCAGATCACATTGCTGGGTCAAGACCAAGATCAGAATGCCCAATATGGAGTCAGTTTCTATTTCAGAAATTGGTTTGTTAATGACTTTCTAATGTGTATCATCATATAGCAGGAACTATATTAATATTTTTTTTCTCTCAGGCACTGTTACACAGATGTCAGCTCTAATCCCTATAGAAGGCTGCTACAAGTCAATCTTCATGGAAATATATTAGTGATGCCTGTGGAGTTTCTAGAAATATAAGAGGTGTGAAAATTATAATTGGAGAAAAAGAAACCCTTAAAATTTTAAGCTGAACTTGGAATATGTGAAATTATTCAGTTTGATGACAATAACTGGCCGGCATTTTTTTCAAAACGACATTAGCACAGTGTAAACTAATAATGCATCCAGTAAAATCTTTCAGATTATCTCAATATATCAATTGTCATATACAAATCAAGAGGAAAGCTTTCTGTTTGGGCAGAAAGTGATGCCCAGCACTAATATTTCACAATTATGAATTAAATTAGTACAAAATCTGTTTGCAAAACATTATTGATGTTTCTCTTCCAACATAACCTTTACACTGTGCTCAGAGAGCGGGAATACAGATGTTTCCCAACCTGCAGGGCTACATCAGGATTGTGTACCGATGAAAGGTGTGTAAACAGATGACAGGGGCAATTACAATGTGGAATTGATTAGGCTCTCAATTACTAAAAGCACAGCACCAGCATTATTCTTTTTATGCTACTCTTTGATGACAAAAAAAATGAATAGCTCATCAGGACCACAATATGTTTGTATTTTGAATTTCTCTCAGAAAGGGAACATCTGCAACTACAGTTGGGGCTATGGAGAGGGAGCTGGCAGGAATTCTTACAGGAAAAGGAATTTTAGTTATTCAACCTTCAACAGGTATCAGTCACTTTTTAATTTTTCTCAATGTTGCAGAAGCTCTTGGGGCCCCTAAGTAAAGGATACAGTAGTGTTAAAGGGGAGGAGTTGGAGAAGGCCACTGAAAGTCTTAGACAGGGAATAGAAGAGTTTGTTGAGGCACCATCTATAAATCAAACGATCATCAATTATTAAGAATAGATTATTTGAATCTGCCTCCAAACATACTTGTAATGCCTGTCTCATAAGAAATTTCTACTCCTTTTCATACTCTGCCTTTTCAGTTTGTCTTGCAGATACTAAAAATCTCCTAACATAGTAACAGTTGAGGTTACTATACTCTCAAAACCCTCCTAAGCTGGCCCCAGAGTGGAATAAAACTCTCAGAGTCCACTTGGAACTAGTCAGCCTCCACCCCGACCTCTCCACTCCCCGGTGCTCTGAACAGCAAACTTTCTAGTCTCTGTGCCTTGGCCTGGTTGGAATCTCGAGGATCAAACTGGAAGGCAGCCCATCTTTGAGGTCACAGGGGAAAGCTGCTATTCCCCAAGTTGGCAGCTCACCTTAAAAATATCTCTTCCCTGCAGGTTTTTCTGTTTTGTTTTGACTTTTCATTTTTGTTATGTTTGGTTCTTTCAAAGGCAACAAAACAGCCAGCCTGTGACCCATACCAGAGTTGTTAAAACAGAAGGATCGATTTTAGACTTGGCCCTGCGTACGGGCAGATGTTTTGAGCATGGAGTTGGGGTGTGCTTAGGAACACTGAGAACTCATATTTGTAACGTGCAGATGTGGTGAAACTGGAATAAGTTCAGAGACGTGACAAAGATGATTAAAGGGGTAAAGAATGGTTTCTGAGGGAATACTAAAGGGATTCCTTCTGCCTTTATCCCAAGAAATGAGAAAATAATGATTATTAACTTCAAAGCCAGTTTGCTCTTCATGTCTGCAACAAACCCAATGAATGGAAATGGCTTCAATTAAAAGCAGGAGAGAATTTGGTGAGAGGAAAGGAAAGATTTCATGTCCTTTGGGGAGAGAAATATGGCAACCTGAGGTCATAGAGTCCACATGTATATGCAGTTTTTAACAAAGGTTTTTTTTTTTTTTAATCTAAAATCATACACTGCTTTTTTTCTCTTTAATAGTCTAGTTTGGGGGAAGCAAAAGCTGGAAAGATGTAAATATCTCATTTCCAAACCCTATTCCTATTTTCTAAGCCTTCATACCCTATACCATAAAAGGAAATTCATAACTAAATCTCAGTTATGAGTGTATAATATTTTTCTTGATTTTTGCCATTTCAGCACTTTGCAGACACATATGGAAAAAAGGAAATGGAGGATTATGACTAGTCAGGGAGGGTTAAAGGGAAGAGAAATAGTCACAGATCTGGAAGAGAGCATATGTCATTGATCTTGTCTCAAGCTAATTGAGAACATTCCCAGGCTTTGCAGGGCAATACTATTTCTCGACTCTCAGGATTTAAGAAGTGCTCAATAGTTCGACACGAGGCAGTGTGGAATACAGCAGTGCTTGATACAGAGTCTGGCTAAGCAATAATTCAATCTGTCTTCCGAGCCCCCCAACACAGAAAAACTAAGGAGGTTTTGCTTCTATTTGTTTAGAGGTAACTCCATGCCTAATGGAAAAATAATAATAGTAAAAGTGAAGGAAAAATTGGGGGCTTTGTTCAAAGCAACAGAGGACCAACTGACTCCTTTGTTTCCTTATTCAGCCCAAATATTCTCTTTCTCAACACTCCTTTTTTAGAAAACAGTCCATCCCAGAGCCCCAAAGGAGGCTCCAACTACATGTAAAAAGAGCAAAAGCCTCTGTTGGTGACCTTCAAGCTGGCTAAAGACTCAGCCAAAACTTGTCACCATATGGAGTTTCCATTTCCCTATGAGAAACCACAGGGGTGCAAGCTTGGGGGACATGAATGGAGGTGCTCGGTTGTAAAATGTTATTCACATGCAAGAGATCATTGTTATTGTTTCCTGTAATTATTCTGCCTAATAACAAAAGGAAAATAACTGATTTTGACACCCAAGTTTTGCTGTAAATAGGCAGAATGTTGTCATGAATATGCAAAATATTATGATCATTGCCATACCTAACTAATTGCATTTGAAACATACTGGCCATAAAATAATTAATTAGCAGTGCAGAAAGGCATCATGATACTAGCTATAAATACTAAACATAACTAATTATTTCCGTCATAAAATGGTCCTGCCAAGTAATTTATAACAAACCCGGCAGAGAAGGCAAAGCCCAGAGTTCCCCTAGCACTTGCCTTGCAGGGGCTGTGTCACCCAGGCCTTTGTATTTTGTGATATTGTTGGGATGAGTGGATACCAATTTGAACATAAACTAAAATGAAACTAATCTAGGATTTTCAATGTTCTTTGAGCTGTTGGGTGATTGTGGTGGAAAATTCAGGCAGATCCTTTTGTTGTTGACATCAAAAGTGGTAGGTCACTCTGGACCTGCGGAGTACATTCTGAGCTCAAGCAAAAATTGATTTCCTTTTTTAAAAAGCAGCTGGCATTACAATGAATAGCCTTCTTTCGATTTTTCTTCTCCAGTGAAGCATTCAGTGAATGCAGCAGGCATAATAGGCTGAAGTAAACAGTGTCAGGTTCTGTTATATCAGGAGCTCTTTTAAACCAAGCAGACAAGCTATCATCAGTGCCTGAAACCCTGCAAATCATGGCAGAGTCAGAAAATGAGTTTGTTTCCTGACCAGTGTGTTGATGACATTTTGAAGAATGGAAGGAGGCGCTTTGCTAATCACTCTGGCTGCCGCATGCTCCATTATGATGCCATCTCGTTAATGAGCAAAAATAATGTGCCTGGATGAGGCAGTAATAGAATTAGAGGCTCCGCGAGCCGGACTCAGGACTGTGGTGAGCACTGTCTGATCTTGCGTGAAACATGGGAAAGGACCTTGGGATTCATCTCTTAGGATCATTTATCAGAATCCTATGCCCTCATTTCTTTTTTTTTTTTCTTTTTCTTTTTTTTTTCCTGGTGTTTTGAAAATAGGAAATTGGCCTACATCATAACACACTATCTTGCCCTAGCTTTTTGTGTTTGTTGTTTGTTTAGTCCTTAGGGTGAAGGCCTGGTGACAACTCAAAGACGGCAACCCTGGACTGTGGTCATTTTGCTTCCCCACCACCCCCACACCTCCCCCATCCACTCCAAGGACTGTGAAAGAAATGGTTATAAGCAAGGATTTGGGTGATGGAAATGTTAAAATATATTCATTCATGTCATTGTACAATCAGGCTTGCAATGATCTGACGGCTTCCTAAAAGCTGAAGACCGGCATTAACTTTTTTGTAAATAACATTTCTTTTCTAAGTACACAGCCCTTTCACCTACACAACTGTAATAGCAAGGCCATCGTCCCTTCAACTCTCCTTCATGCAATCCAGGGGACAGGGGAAGCATGGAGTGCTTTGGGAGAGCCCCTAGAACCCAAGGCAAGTACCATTTACATCCAGCTGATGAAGATTCCTCCTGAGAGTCTCTCCAACATAAATTCTTCTGCCCACAGCTCTCAGGATGAGAGGCAGCCACAGGGACAGGAGGGACTCCAAAGGCACCCCGATGGGCAAGTGCCCAAGGGTAAAATAGAGAAAACAAATAGTTGCCACATGGTGCTGGGGACCCCTTCTTCTTCATCCTGTACTAGAACAGAAAAGCTTCCTCGCCAGGAGGGTGTTTCTAAGCAATCGCACCTCTAAATAGAATGTAATTACGGAGGAAATTAACTTCACAGCTGAAGATTGTGTTGTCATGATAATTTAGAAGAGTGGGAAGGATGTTTTCTGAGCAATCCCTAATCTTTTTTTCTTCTCTCTTTTTGGTTATCACTTAATGGTATTCATTAAAACCGATAACAGAAATTGCTTCTCTTTAAATTTCCTACTGAGTCTCGATTTAGTTGAGTTAGACTTTTCTTGAAACAATACATTAGTGTCATGCCCAATTGACTTCTGTTGTAAAAGAAATAAATCTCCCATGTGACTCTGTGGCTCCCCTCTGGAAATGGTTAAAAATAAGCACTCTGTCAGGCCATTGTTCAAAGAACAACACAAGATCCCTTGTCCCCCAGTCTCTGTACAGTCACCACTCTGAGCTCTGCTGCAGATGAACTCCTGAGAGCCCTTCCTCCTGTCCAGCAGTATTTACCTTTGGAGAGAATACATGTCTAGAACACAGTGGGGGTTTACTCTTCATCATCAGCCCACAGGTCACTGATGTTTTATGCACACTGACCCTGTGTCCCTGTAGGCAAGCCTACAGCTTCTCTATGAGGCCCTCAAGGTGTTCAAACTAAAGATTCAAGAGATGCTAATAAACATTGTAGCACACATGGGTATCATTTAAAACTGAGTTTCATCCTCAAGCAATTAGCAGAGAAAACAAGTCTCCCTCTTCCATGCTTGGAATCCTAAGCATCCTTTCTAGCTTGATGAAGTGGAGCCACTCAGACATGTGACATGGCAGCCACCATTTACTCAAGCTGGCAGCCTGAACCTCAAACAAAAGTGGCATAAATTTAGTGAACAGATGATGATAAATGCTTCCTCTGGTGTTGGCCCCATCTTTACCAATATGGCTAAATTATGTGGGATTGAATCACTGGGTCTCTACCTATAATCCTCAAGACCATAACTCATCAGAATCCTGACCAAAAAGCAAGCATCTAGGTGTGCTGAGAAGAGGGTGTCTGAGTCCCTGCCCTATGCTGAATATATAGAGCACTTGTCCACATGACCCAATTTAATCTTCCATAACCTTTAAGGATATTGTTACTAGAATTTCTTTTTTTTAAAATCCCTGTTCCATTGAAGAGGAAATCAGACTTACATTGGAAGATGTTGCCCAACTAGGATGTAGAGGAACCCAGATCTAAATTCTGGGCTTTTGGTCTCTTAAAGCCACCATACCTGAGATACCTCATGGCCATTTGATTTGGCTATTAGCATTTGGTCTGAAAAGACAATATCGTTGCATTACCACAGCTCAATAATTTCCAATTATATTATTGTGATTAGTACTACTTCAGAGATGTGAATGAACATGCGGGAGAAGTTACTTTCCCCTTGTTAAAAGAAAAGAAAATGAGAAAGGAACCAATATTGGCTGAGTCTCTGTTATATACATACAAGTGTAACAATTCTTCAAAGTAGATATTTTTATCAGCATTGTATAGATGAGGAAAGGAATGTTCAGAGGAGAATGATCTATGAATTTCATACAACCCAGTAACAATGAAGCCAGACTAAAACTGAGATCTGTTTTGTCCCAGATCTTATACTGATTCCAGGGTTAAGATAAAAACTTCAAGTCTATAGGGATTAATTATGAGAATGAGTGAGCAGAACTTTCCAAATGCAGTCCTAACATTGATGAATTTAGAGAAATCTCTCTTTTAATCTTCAAATCCAAAGTCTTGAAAAGAGAAGGAAGTAATCTTAAAGTCACTAGTCTCAATTCTCATGGGAGAAAGAATAAATATGTTGGTTTTCCCCATAGCTGTTTGGAGTTTCACATATGTAAACCATGATGTATCTCTGCTGAGAACAAGGAACTTCACATGAAAATAACAAAGCAAACTAGAAAGCACCGTGATAAGATTTGGCAATAAACTATGGTTTAATAGTTTTTGCTGTTGGATTTCTCACTAGTCAAGGTCAGTGTGCCATCCAAAATCTCCTTCCCTTCCTTTCTGTGAGTTAAGAAAATCTGCAAGGGTTAGTAGCTCCTCACTGTAGCCTTTTCATCTTCCTTTTGTTATTAGAACATTTCCTTAGAAGAAGGTCAGTGTCAGATGCAAAAATGATATAATGTGCAGTTTTGCAGAAACAAAAGGTGTTCTGTGGAATACATATCAAGCAAACACCACAGTAAGCCAACGAGTATTTCATGAATACATGAGATGAATAAATAGTGAGCAGCATTTTGCATTTATAAGTTCCTTTTTATTGAAGCAGTAAACAGTCACATGACCTTGAATATAGCCCTTCGGATTGCAATAGAGTCTTTTTTGACAGTAGTCCAAAAATACTGCAGTTCTAGAGAAACAGAAAAGTACTAAAATTGATCAATGTCCCAGGAAGAGTTGATGAAAATTTTACATAAGAGAAATAACTATTTCAATCTGAATATCATATATAAAAGTTCAAACCAACTGTCCAAAGTAGCCATATTATCAGAATGAAGACAACTTACTCATGAATTATATGCCTTTATCTTGTAATTGGTTGCAAGATGTACATCAAATACTATTCTTCAAAGAAAGCTGATGGTCACTGAGGAATAAAATGCTAACAAACTCCCAGAGATAGATGGCCTAGCATCAAAGCACAAGACTTTTACATGAGCTCTTGTGCTATTCATAGCAAATGGCTTCAAGTACTCTTGGGGAGGGGAGTGTCTGAACATAGTGCCCTTCAATTTGGAAACTGTGCAATATTTTAAGTACATTATGCTATTGAGGTCCCAAGAATATTTGTCATAGAGCCAATATGGCTAGAAGTTGAATTCCTGAGCTAATGAGACATAAAAGTCTTCCAGTATTAGCAGTTTTCCATCTTGTTCAAATAAATTGTATCACCATACATGCCCTTTAAAATGGCAGAAAAGCTGTAAGTGTGTCTGTATATCCTGTTTGAGATTAACAAAACCAAATGATCAATGTCTTATCACTTAAAGAATGAATTCTCAAGGAGTAACATCAGCAAAGATGATAAACTAGGATCCTATCTCCTCCATAGAGAAAAGGAAGTAAATACTACATGCCAATTAAAATAGTTAAGGGAGCATAGCACAGTACAGCAAAGAGTAGCAAAAATCCTGTGGAGAGCAGAAAGAAGGATGTTTGCACCAAAAAAAAAAAAAAAAGTGTAGGAAACACCTTTCCTGTGTTGCCCAACTCTCAGTCAAGATCTGTCAGACAAAGATAAACAGAAGGATCCCTCATCTCCTCCTCACTTCTACAAATACCTACAGGCTTCAACAGTACTGAGACCAGTGCATGGCCAACTGAATGCAAAGTTGCTTTAACATACGTTTATCACTATATATAATATACCACACAAACAGAATGAAGGATAAAAACTGCATGATTATCTTAGTAGATGCAGAGAAAGTATTTGATGAATTGTCAGTGTCATTTCTTGATAAAAGGACTCAAGAATATATATACTGAAAGAAATTTCCTTAACATGATTAGGGTCATATATGCCAAGCTCACAAATAACATCATAACCAATGAGGGAAACCTCAAATTTTTTCTTCTAAGATCAGGTACAAAGCATCTATTCAACATAATGCTATAAACACTAGCAAGAGCAATTAGACAAGAAAAAATTAAAATATAAATAAATAAAAGGCAATCAAATCAGAAAGAAAAAAGAAAAATTATTCTTATTTGCAGATGGCTTGACTGTGTAGAAAATCTAAAGATTCCATTAAATAAATAACTGTTAGGACTAATAAGCAAATTCATTAACAGCAAAGGATTCAAAATCAATATAACAAAAATCATTTGTGTTTCTTTACAATACTAACAACCTATCCAAAGAAGAAACGAAGAAAAAAATCCCATTTTTAAAAGCATCAAAAAGAATAAAATACTTAGTAATAAATTTAACCAAGAAGGTAAAATATCTGGTCAGTGAAAACTCTAACACACTGATAAAAGAAACTTAAGACAGCACAAATAAATAGGAACTTACCCTGTGTTGGAGTAGAAGAATTAATCCTGTTAAAATGTCCATACAACTCAATGTGATCTACAGATTCAATGTAATCCTTACCAAAATTTCAATGACATTCATCACATAAATAGGGAAAAAAAGATTCTAAACTTTATATAGAGCCACAAGCAACCGCAAAGAGCCAAAACAATTTTAAGGAAATTGGAGACATTGTACTTCTTGATTTTCAATTATGCTACAAAGCTATTGTAATCCAGAATATGGTGCTAGCATAAGAACAGATACATAGACCAAGGGCACAAATACAAAGTCCAGAAATAAACTAAAGCTACATAGGCAACAAATTTTCAACAAGAGAACCAATAGGAGATCCACTGGGAGATACCATCTCTTGAATAATTTATACTGGGAAAAGGGAATGTCCACATACATAAGAATGAAATCAGGCTCTTATGTCACACACTAAAATGTCAACTTTTAGTGAGTTAAAGACCAAAACGTCAAGCCTGAAACTAGAGAACTTCTAGAAGCTTGACATCGAATTCATGTCTTCATACATGTACTTTGGATAATGATGTCCATCACATTCCACCATCCTTGCTAATTTCCTGCCTCCTCCCTTCCCCTCCCACCCCTCTTTCCTAACTATAATTCACCTATTCCTCAACCTACTTTATATACAGAGATATGAAATATTATGGTATATATGTGTAATAAGAATTGTAATGCAAAAAAGTACATGTGTAAAGAGATGAATTGGCGTGAACACACTTTATATACAAAGATATGAAAAATTGTGCGCTACATGTATAATAAGAATGCATTAATGCATTCCACTGTCATGTATTTAAAAAAATAAAAATCAATTAAATTTATAAAAAAGAGAACTTTTAGAAGAAAACACAAGGAAGAAAAAAATCCTTGCCACTGGTTTAGCAGTGATGATTTTGTATATTACAAAAGCTCAGACAAAATAATGCAAAAAAAAATTGTACTATAGCAAACTAAAAAGCTTCTGAGTAGCAAAGAAACAATGAGAAAAATGAAAAGACAGCCTACAAAATGAGAGAAAACATTTGCGAACCATATATCCAATATTGGTTGAAGGAAACCATTCAACTCAATAGCAAAATAACAAATGGTCAAGTTTTAAAATGGACAAAGAAACTGAACAGACATTTCCTCCAAAGAAAGCATACACATGGCCAACGGTAAACGAAAAGATGCTCACAATCACTAATCATTAGGGAAATGCAAATCAAAACCATAGCATGACATCATGTCTTACCTGTTAATATGGCTGTTCTCAAAAAGAGAAGAGATAAATAGTGTTTGCAAGGATGTTGAGAAAAGTAAATTCTTGTACATTGTTGGTGGGAATGTGAATGGGTACAACCATTATGAAAAGTAGCAGAGAGGTTCCTCAAAAAAGGTAAAATAGAACTGCCATATCACCCAGTGATTTCTCTTCTGAATAGAGACTCAAAAGAAATGAAATCTATTTTGTGTTGATGAGGTAAGTGCCTTCCAATATTCATTAATCTTTCTCCACAGTAGCCAAAATATGGAACCACCCAGTGTTGATGGAGGAATGAATAAATGTCAGTGTCTACGTAAAATGGAATTTTAGCTTTAACAAAGATAGAGATTCTGTCATTGGCTACAATATAGATGAAACTGGAGGATGTTATTATAATAAGTGAAAAAGGACAGGCACACAAAGACAAATACTGCATGATCTCACTTATAAGTAGGGTCTTTTTGTCTAAAAAAAATGAATACATAAAAACAGAGAGTAGAAGGGTGGTGGTTACCATGGGCCTGGGAGGGAGAGAAAGAGAATGCTGGGGAGAGGGACATTAGATAATGTGGAGACGTAAGTCAAAGGAACAAAGCTGTGGTTATGTAGGATGAATAAGTCTAGGCATCTATCCACCACACAGCATTCGGACTACTGTTCATATTGTACTGAATCCTGGAAATTTAGATGCTTTTAGCACAATTTTTTTTTAAATGGGTAAAATATGTGACATTATGGATATATTAATTGGCTTCACTGCTGTAACCATTTCATTATGTATATCAAAACATTATGTGGTACACATCAATTATATGTAATATAAAATAAAAACATGTTACAAAAAAAGAATAAAATCTCACATTCTCTTTCCTACACAATTGTTCTTTTACCCATTTACACTAACATAAGACAATGCTCTGAGAAAATATATTCTCTGGAGACTCATATTAGCTTTTTTTCAAAAGGCCGAGTGAAACCAATTTCGGGCAGAACAGCTTCCTCTTATAGAAAGTTCAATCTTATTTTAATTTTTAAAGAGTAATCCTACTGGGCACTAGACTATTGAATCACCATTGTGTGTGCGAATCTCATGCCTTTAAAGTTGCACACCAGAGAGCCTTCTGGACTGAAGTTTGTTTATTTGCAGCACAAGTCCAGCCAAGATGGCAGTTACAGCTTTCTACTGGCCCTCCAGGTATTGCTCCTCCTCTCCCAAGTGCAGGATCTCTACAGGGAAGGAAAAGAGCTAACCCTTTGGGCTTTGTCCTGACTCTGTAAACTCTACATCCCATTTGGAAAGCAAAGCTATGAATTCCAATCCCTGGATGCCCACTCAAAAGCTTTTGAAATGTAACTTTGTGTCTGGGATTGAGGCTTTGCTGTCTTTTATGATGGAGGTGATGGATAATGCTGACCTACAGAAATTAATTAGTATAATTCACTTGAAGGCTTATTGCTAACATCATTATAATTCATCCCCATAGGAATCATTTGATTATTGCCTTTCTTGCCAATACAAATTAAAATAGCTAGTTACTAGTTGCAGATCATTAACCCATTTCAGTCTTTGCCATCCTACAGGATTGCAGTATGGAGAATATCAGGACCCTGTCTCCTATAACCCATCCTTTCTTGCTGTATAAAAATGATTTTCTTCATGTCCTTGAGCCCAATACAAAGAATACACAGATCACAGAGAGGGACTAGCCATGTTTCTGATAACTGTTCAGAGATATGGGATATTTAGGTGATATTTCCTTCATTATCTCTCTACACATGTTAGGAGAAAGGTCCAGAATTGAGGAGAAGGAGACAGCTCCAAATCTGAAATCCAAAGGAGACAGCTACAAATCCACTGCAGGTAGATTACATGTGGCACAGCATGCCTGAGCAGGTAGTTGACAAACAAACTCATATTCATTAATTAGTGACTTAATTATTGTAACTTCTAAACATACCACTGTCCAAAGGGAACAGTTTGATACCCACTCTAGAATGCATTCATACTTCATGTATTATTGAACTGTTGTCAAAGTCTTGTCATTTTTTCAAAAGTACGTCACAGTCACAATGTATGAAGCTATGTTTTTAGAGGCTCAATGTTATTTGTACACATCTGAAAGATCTCTGTGCCTGTTGTAAATAAGGTGTCAGAAGTATGTTATACTGAATTAAATTGGATTTGTCCATTCTATAATTGTGTAGTTAGTAAAGGAGAAAGACTAAATTAAAATAGTGTATAAATTAAGAAAAGAACATACAACAGAAGAATAAACCATTTACTTCTTAATTTGTGTTTGTTATTCCCGATTCTAAGGAAGTCATGTTAAGTTATTGTTACATTGGTTTTTTTCATCCTGATGTTTCTGGAGAACTAGTCTAGCTGTAATCTATCCTCCCAATAAACTTCATCAAATTCCTTTACTTTGCTATCCTTTAAAAAAGATTTTCTAACTACATTTTCACTCCCTCTGAAGTATGTATTCCACATCTGGACTTTCAGGAGGAGAAGTTTACCTGTGAAGTTCATTTCTTTAACAAGAAACCTAGTAGGGTCACTCTCAGTGTGTCTTGAGTTTGTGTGCAGTATTCAAGAAGTCAATAACATTAAGTCCAAAGGAAACCAAGATGAGTTGGGGGAAAATCACATTCAAGTCTGTTTCCGGGAAAAATAAACTATCCTTTACTTCCATAAATATTTATATGTTTATTACCCTCAGAATCTAATAACTATAGACTCAGAGAGAACGACTTCATAGGGGGAAACAAATCAAAGACTGTTCTGGCAGAAATTATAGTAGATTGAGACATGTGAGGGCTACTTTTAAAATAGCTGTTAGCTGGGCACAGAGGCACATGCCTGTGATCCCAGCAGCTCGGGAGGCTAAGAGAAAAGGAACGTGAGTTCAAAGCCAGCCTCAGCAACAACGAGCCACTAAGCCACTCAGTGAGACCCTGTCTCTAAATAAAATACAAAATAGGGCTGGGGATGTGGCTCAGTAGTTGAGTGCCCCTGAGTTCAGTCCCTAGTATCAAAACAAACAAACAAACAAACAAAAACTGTTAGTTCCCAACATTAATTTAAAAAAAAAAAGTAGACATATTAGGTCCATATTTCCCCAAATCATTACCTTCTAGGTCTAAAATACTTTACAAAGAAGATGTGTTGTTACAAAAACCACCAGCTTTGGCACCTGCAAACTCACATTCCAGTCCTGACTCTAACATTAAGTATGTCTGTGGCCAAACGTACCCCAGCTGATTGGAAATTCGTTTTTACAAATAAAAGGCAGACGAATTACAGCCTGAGGCATTTGGTTACCCAGGAAGTTTACATGTTACAATGCTCATTCCCTTTTTAAAATAAAGTGAAAATGAGCCCTGAAACTCCTGGTATAGCAAAAACTAGTTCCATGTTATTGGTTTTGCTCTCCACCGTGGAAAACCTTTAACTCCACAACCATATCTGAATCCCAAAGTATTTGTGATGGGTTTCTGTTCTAGTGGACCATTTGGTTCTTATATGTTCTGTATTTTTTGTCAATCCTTACAGAGTGAGGCAGGAGCAATGGTGGGAAAAAGCATAGGCTCTGGGCTTATGCAGTTGTGGGTTCAGATCCCAAGTCTGCCACTTACAAGCTGGGTTCTGGGTGTTGTTGGGCAACACCTTCATCTCCTTGACCATCATTTTTCTCATCTATCAATGAGTACAGCATTAGTACTAACTTCATAAATTATGTGCTCAAAATCTAGGGATAGATCAGTGGTAGAGTTCTTGCCTAGCACATAAAGGCTTTGGTTTAATCCCCAGCACACACACACACACAAAAAAAAAGTTTGTGTGAGGAGTGTTAAGGCCCATTTATACAACTTAGCTATATGGTGTATAACAAAGATAACTGTTATTTAAAAGCAAAGCAAAATTTATGAGAAGAGTTCATAACTAAAGAGCAAATACTACCTTTGTTTTATGTAAGACATGAAAAGAACTTTATGATTGTGTGATGAATTCTACTTTCCAGGGTCAAACTAAAGCTGACTGATAGTTCTGTGAATGAATTGAAATGATAATTTCTAGAAAACTGAATTTTTCGCTTGGTATAGGCAAAGCTATTTTTAGGCAACTTAACTAAAAGTCTAAAGATAAGAAATATGTTTCCTCCCACCTGGTTTGCTTTACTAGGGGAATGGTTACATGCATCACAGATGCTATGTTCTGAGTTTGGATTTCACAGAAGCCTAGTTCATTGTGTTATTCCAGTTTCAGACAAGGGGGACTTTCAATAGCTGTGTGTCTGTAACTCACTTTGCATCTTATTTAGACAAAGATGAAAACAAATTAAAATTTCACATAAAAGTGGATATAAAAGAACTACAGTGGAAATAGAGTTAGACGGGGAGATCACGTAGCACTGGAGATTGAAAGATCATGAGCCTTGCATTAGCAAACCCTACATGAATGACCTTGGAATTTTCTGGACTCCAAATTCCTCATCTATAAAACACACTAATAAAGAATATCTACCTCCTAGAGTTGTTGTGTGGATTAAATGAGACGATACATGAAACAATGTGTCTGAAGTTTTACCTGAAGTTTTTGGAATTAGGGTTCCTATAGTTGTCCTCAGACTGAATGCTTTTACTAAAAAGGAAATCAGTCATCATAAAGTCCCAGTGGATACTAAGAACTCTAATTGTGTTCATTATCCATTGTTGCAGACAGTTTCCTTCAAAATTCAGTGGCTTAAATAATGATCATTTATTAGCTCAAGAGTTTCTGTGGGTCATGAATTTGAGAATGGTCTAGCTTGAAATTTTTCACGAGGTGATAGTTAACACATCTGCCAAAGCTGCATTCATGTAAAGCCCTGACTGGAGCTAAAGAATCTGCATGCAAATGACTTACACAGACTGGGAAGTTGGTGTTGGTGACTGGTAGCAAGCCACAGTGCCTTGACATATAGATGTCCCTATTAAATGCTTGGGTGGTAGCTTCCTTCAGAGCAATTGCCCCAAGAGAAAGCATAAAATAAATGATGGTTTGTGACCTATCTTTACAAGTCATACACCATCACTTCCATCATGTCTGTTGGTCATGAAGAACAACACTGGTTCTATACAAGGGTACTGTGGGGCCAGGAACAGTGGTACATCCCTCTAATCCCAGCTACTCTCAAGTCTAAGGCAGCAGAATCACAAATCCAAGGCCAGTCTGGGCAATTTACCAAGACCATGTCTTAAAGAATTCAAATGGCTGGGGATGTAGCTCAGTGATAGAGCATCTGCCTACTATGTGGAAAACCCTGGGTTTAATCCCCAGCACTGAAAAAAAAGAGACCCAGGAAGGGAACTACTCAAAAGCATTAGTACCAGGAGGCAAGATCACTAGGACCACCTAGAATGCTGGCTACCACACTGCTACCTTCTTCTTCTTCTTTTTTAATGTATATATAGTTGAAGATGGACACAATACGTATATTTTATTTACCTTTATGTAGTGCTGAGGATCAAACCCAGGGCTTGAAACCTGTGAGATAAGCACTCTACCACCAAGCCATAACACCAGCCCCAACTACTGCTACCTTCTTGTAGTTGAACCCCAAACCTTCTTTTTGAGACATTTTCAGCATATTCTTAGAAAAAGATGACCAAAAAAAAAAAAGCTAGAGATATCATAATACCAGACCTCAAAATATGCTATAAATCTATAGTAACCAAAAAAGCATGATACTGGCATAAAAATAGACAGACTAAAGAAGCAGAATAGAGAATCCAGAATAAATCTGTACATCTATAAACAACTATACAAAGTCACCAAAAAACAAACATCAGGTAAAGAACAATGTCTTTAATAAATAGGAAACTCAAATAAAAAACCACAATGAGGTACCATCTGACTACATTTTAGAATAGTTATTATCAACAACAACAAAATAAAATGCGAGGAGGGATGTGGAGAGAGTAAATAAGAATGTGAATTAGTTCAGTCATTATGGGAAACTATATAAAAGTTCCCTCAAAACTAAAAATAGATCTACCATATCCTCCAGATGTGCCACTCCAGGTTTTATATACAAAGAGAAATGAAATTGTCATATCAAAGACATTCCTGCAGTCCCATATTTATTATAGCACCAACCACAATAGCTGAGATATGAAATCAGCCTAGGTGTCCATCAACAGATAAATGGATAGGGAAAGTATTGTGTGTGTATATATATGTGTATATATACACATACATACATACAGTGGAGTCTTATTTAGTCATAATGAAGAATGATATCCTGTCATTTGCAAAAAAAAAAAAAAAAAACAATGGATGAAACTGGAAGACACTGTGTTAAGTGAAATAAGCCAGACATAGAAAGGCAAGTACTTCATAATTTCTCTCATATGCAGAAGTTTAAAAAATCCATCTGATTAGTAAAGATTGAGGTGGGTTGGGGTGGGGGTTGGGGTGAGAAAAGTGTGGTTAGATTTGATCAGTGCACACTGTATGTATATATGGAAATATCACCCCAAACTCCATAGATATGTGCAATTAAAATATATTAATAAAAAAGATGAAGAGTAGAATATGCAATAAATGTTGCAAAATATATAGCTAAAAATAAATAAAGTATGACTAGTATTGTTTATTGGGCTTTCTAAAAGATGAAATGAGAATACATAAATGCAGTTTTATCATATTTTCAAAGAATGCTATTCTTGAGAATAAACATGAGAGTAGTGACTTCATTGTTCATGTATCTCCAGAAAAATGCTTAGCACAAAGTACGCCTGTATAACATTTGTGGTGATTCATTTTGAAATATTTTAGTGTGCGTGGTATGATGTGATGTATGTGGAAATAAATGAATACTCAACAGGATCAAAGCCTGTCCTGCTGCTTTCCTATCATGAGAATGTTAGCAATATGTTGGTATTGATGTGATTTGTGATTTTTAAGACATGAAATGGTTTGGGAGTGACATGAAAAAACTTGTGAGTCTTAAGTGAACATGAGATTATCAACTACCCTCCTCGTTGCTGGACTTAGAGACCCAAGTCCCCTTCTTCCACACATTTCCATAACAGAGAGAGACCTGTCAGAAGATAAGGCTGCAAACATGCTGGAAGATCTGGAAATGAGCCTTTTGCATGTGAGAAGCCAGTTATGTACCTAGGGGAGAGGGTAAGGAGAGAGAGAGAGAGAACTCTTCAGAGTGAAGAGCAGAGATACTGGCTGATAAATGTCTATATGATTGGCGGACTCTGCTCAAGAGACACTCCTTCATTGCAATAGGCATCCTGATGACACAAGGCTGGAGGATGGGGATGTGCAAGCCTCGCTGGCGTTCAGCTTCAAAGCTAAGAATAGTCCTAGGGATAACCTAACATTCACTACTATTTATGTACATCAACCAAATCAAAATAAATTCAGCTCCAAGGGTAACAGCACTCAGTTGAGATACCTGGGGCGGGGGTAAGGGATGAATCAATGACTGTTCTTCTTCAATCTTCCAGGGTAAATTACTCTGTGGATTTGACACCTCTTTAACTATGTTCTCCACTTGAAACCAGGCCCAAACTTTTTTTTTTTAAGAAAAAGCACATTGACCTCCTTTCCTCCTGTGTCTTCACTGTTGCTCTGTTCTTTCTTCTGTAAAATAAAACTCGGTCATTTTGGTTGGCAGTTCTCCTAATCAAACCTCTGCTGGAATGAGGTCTCAGCTTTGGTCGACTGTGAATAACTGTCAGTTCTCTCTTTAGCAGTCTTGTCATGTCTGGGGGAAAGAATCTTTATGTCAAGAGGCAATAGCTTTCTGCTCTACCCTAACCTGTCTCAAAAGCCACAGCAAGTCACTCCCATGAGTTTTGCCAAATTTACCTGTGCCATTGATCAAGTGATACTAGAGAAGGTTCCTGGGGGAGGTGGGGGGGGCAGGTGCTTCACATGGGGATGGAGATTATATGGAATAGTATGTCTCCTTCTGATTTTTTTCCATGTACCAAATAAGAAAATGTGTTTTCCCCACAATACAAACTGGTTTTAATAGAATCTATATTTTTTTGTAAGTTCCCCCACCCCTGTTATGTGGTGGTTCCTTATAAAAGAACTGTGTGAGCAAAGAAGAAACCACATGAGCAGTTTCACAATTAGGGATGCTCCTGTGGTCACAGATGTATCCATAGCTCATGGCCTTTGTGAAGCACCAAGGTGGCTTCACCTGGTTCCACTAGGTGGTAGCTCCCAGCTAGAACTCACCTGGTTCTTCCAACAACAGAACAGATTCCAAATGTCTTATCAACCATTTAAACATTGTCACTCAGTCCCATGGGCAAAATCTTGCTCATTCTCCAGTTTTGCAATGACTGACATCTACAGAAAAACACTTGTCATCAAGGGTCAACTTTGCTCAGAAACAACATCACAAGCCCTGAACCCATTACTGAATAAACCAAGTCTATATCTGCAGGTTTCCATGAAAAAGACCTTTTCTGGAGAGGCAATAGTTTGGAGGTCCTTCCAGAATTTGGAGATAGCAGATGTTATTTACTAAGTTCACCTTTTGACCACTATCTACACTTACACAGCAAGGATTATAATGACAATGAAGGAAAATATTTTATGAACAATCTGTGTTATACATTGTGGTGTTTCTTAGAACCAAGTTGGACCATCTATGAAGCCTTAATTATCAAAACTACTACAATATGCTGATCCAAAAATGTATGTTATATGGCCAAACATCTAATTTCTTCCTGAGTATAGGTAATACATTAAGAAGGAATAAAACATTATACTTGCTTCCAAAATTTTTATAAAAAGAAATCAGATTGAGTAATATTACTCAATAATCTCTTTATTCAACCAAATTATTTGTTTCTTTTAATATAATTTCTTTATAGAAGCTTTTAAATTAATATCTAAAATAGTGTCAGCCATTCCCCCCCCATGTCACTAATTCTCATATTTAAGAAGGTTCAGATTTATTTATGATTCAACCTCAAGAAAGGTTTCTTTAAAATCTTGACTAAAGTTATAAATTGGTTTTTACACTATTTTAAATAGATGTAAAATCTTAACATTGAATTCTCCTTCTCTTTAGAGAGCTTTTAAAGTTCCTGTTATGGTTTGGATATGAGGTTTCCCCTAAAAGGTCATATGTGAGACAATGCAGGAATGTTCAGAGATGAAATGATCAGGTTATGAGAACCTTAACCTAATCAATGGATTGATTCACTTGATGGATTAATAATATGAATGGATTAATGGGTGGTAACTGTGAGCAAGTAAGGTGTGATTCGTAGAAATAGGTGGCTGGGGATGTGCCCTTGGAAACCATGTTATCCCTAGCTCCTTGCACTAAAGCTTTCTCTACCTCCTGACTGTCATGAACTGAGTAGCTTTCTTTACTGTGTCCTTCCAACACAATGTTTTCTACCTCCGCTTGGGTCCACAGCTATGAAGTGGATCATTGACTGAACCTCTGAAACTAGGAGCCAAAAACAACTTTTCAAGTTTGTTCTGATCAGATGTTTTGGTCACTGTGACAAATAATTGACTAACACTGTTCCTGAAACTTGTTATATTTTAAGATGTATGTAACAGTGATCTATCTTAAGATCTTTTGATTATCAGAAATAGCCCTAATAGGGAATGAATATATATCATTAGTGACACTTTTCTAAACATCAGTTCCCTTTTGCAGACTGAACAAATGTCCAAGTAATTAATTCTTTCTTTTTCACCCTTTTCACGAGTAATTGTTTATACACAAAACCTTTTTTTTTAATCAGTAACTAAGATCAATGAACTAAGTGGGCAAATGGCCCAATGTTTTTTTTTTTAAAACACAATGAGTTCAGCATTATTCTGAGCATGCTAAATACACACACATATATATATATGCTTATTTAATCCTCTCAACAACCATATAAATAGGTATCATTATCTCATTATCTCCATTTTACTGATCATAGTCATGAGGCACAGGGTGGTTAAGCAATTTGCTTTCAAGGTGCCACAGCTAAGATGACATGAAGACATGGGATAAATCTAGGTTATCTGGCACCTAAATTCCCTTTCCATGCTGAATTCCTTCAATGTGGTCAGATAGATCCAGCAATGAAATAATTATTCAAAGTGTTATATTTGAAGGTGACTTTGGGTTATCAGGCAACTGTAGAGTGAGTAAATAAGCATTTTTATTACTCATTTACTATACAATAAAATATTACACAGTGACAAATAAGAACTATTGGTTTACACAGAAACATGAATGAGTCTTACAAACATAATGTTGAGTAAAAGAAGTCAAACCCAAAGGAGTACATACTACAAGAATTTATTTACATCAGGGTTTCTCAACTTCAGCTCTATTAACATTCTGAGCCAGAAAACTCTTTGACATGGGGAATTGTCCTGTGCACTGGAAGACATAGTTGCATCCCCAGTTCCACCTACCAGACGGCAAGAGGATTTCCACCCCACTCCCATTGTGACAACCAAAGATGCTTCCAAATATTACCCAGTGTCCCCTGGGAGATAAAAATTGCCTTAGTGAAAACCACTAATTTATATGAAGATAAAACACAGGCAAAGTGGGTCTATGGTGTTAGAAGCTAGAGTGGTGACCAGAGAGCCTTCCCTTCAGAAAATGTTCTAGATCTGAATTTCAGTAATGGTTATATTTAAAATTCATCAAACTGAACTGCTAAGATATGTAAATGTTATTGCATATAAGTGATAAAACATCTTTTTCAAAAACTGTTGAATTAGGAGTGGGATGCCAATGTCTTGGCCGGGCACAAGATCATGAGCCACTCACACCTTGTAGATTCAAACAGCGATTCTTTATTCCCGAACTCACCCTCTACCAACACGTTCTGGGGAAATCCCAGTTCTCCAGCTGCCCAATCCACCTACTCCACGAAGCTTTTTTCCAAATACTTTTTGAATCTCACGAGAACTCAATGGGAACTCAAGCAGCAGGAACGCCCTATTCCCAGCAGCAATAAACTTAAACCTGGAACTTCCTTAAAACCCATATAGTCTTAAACCGGGAACGCCTTAAGCCCAAGAACAGGATACTCCCTAAAACCTGATCAGCTCTAAACCCAGATCCGCCCTGGTCCTTGAGCAAGGTCACCTTACTAAAGCATACATGCAATGTCTCAGCAAATGTCCTCTAAGCAACATGGGGTACGCTGGCAAGGAAATTTCGATGCGTCAATCCTACTTGGCAATGGCCCTCGTCAGTGGGAGAATAAAACAATCTTCGGGAACTTAGAAGAAGAAAAATTCCCATGAAGGATGAAGGATCTGTGAAGGCTTCTTTCTGGGAAGGTAAAGTTCTGAGCAGGAAGGATTCAAATAGCAGAATCAGAGGAAGAGGACTACGCATTCTGGTCACAGGAGGCAGCAAGAGCAAAAGGAAGAGAAGCAAGATCATTCTTTATTAAGAATATTTTCCCAGATGCTATTTTCCTATAAATAAAACCAACAGCAACTGAAATTGCACACCAGGTGGGTGAATATACCTCTATATTGTAGTATCTAGGTCAATGCCATGTTCATGAGGGGATGTAATCATCACCATTTGGTAATGGTGAAAATGAAACCTTTGAAATTAAATAGAATAAAAAACCATTGGGCCTTTCAGCTCATTACCTCACTATTGCAGAATTCCCCACTGTCGTCTATTCTTGCTATTTGTCCAGCCCCACTGCATCCCAGGTGGATGAGGCTTCCACTACATTTTTCATACAGCTAGTCGAAATAGGAATCAAACTCTCCTGGGAAGTTCCCTACTGTTTTTTCAGACATCGTTTTCTTTTAGGCTACTAATTATGGTTAGTTGCATTATTCGTCATCATCCTTAATTGAGCATGAACAATGGCTCAACACTGCAAAGAAAATGTTAGAGCAGAGTCATTTTATTGAAGCCAAAGGATTTGGAGCTGACTCAAAGAGGAAGAATAATGGGAAATAGAAATTGTACTAAGGAGAGGGTGGCCACTGTTACAGCTGTATGAAGTGCAGAGCTTCCCTACATGGATGAAGAAAGGCCATTTAGTCCTGAGTACAGAAGAGTCAGGAGGCAGACCCGGGCCAGCCACCACCCCTGCTGATGTACTGTACTCCTCACCATTATATTGGGGTTGGGGGGTAATGCAGGCTAGAACATGGAGGAGAGTGAAGCATTACTTTATATACCGCTTTGCGATATTTTATATTCCATATGGAAAACTAAAACCAGAGAAGAAACCAGGGGCAAGTTCATCACCCTGTAAGCACCAAGATTTTAAAGGTTCTCAGCATTCCTTCTCAAGAATAGCTATGTGTTTGCTTCTTTGAATAAACCATTACAATTGAGATTTATACAGATCCATGTTGTCTGTGTCTTCACTTGTTGAAGTCCTCTGTATCAGTAAGGCTTATTTTTAGCCGCAGGTCATTTTTAATTTAGCTACAGGAAAAGGAGTACTCAAGGAAGAGTGGTTTAAGCAATACAAACACTCATTACCTGACTTACTGGGAAGTCTGCAGGCGCTTGTTCTGAGGTTGGCTGGCAGTGACACTGTGGACAAGGATTTCATCTCATCCTCCGTTTCTGCTCAGGAATCCTCAGGAAGTTGGTAATGGTTCTTTTAAGGTTATAAGCTGATTGTTCCAATTCCAAGCACCACATCTTCAAAAAGAAACAAAGCAAAAAGCAAGGAGGGCTAATATGAACAGCTTCCGTGTACCACCCGCTGTTTTATGAGTGAAGAAAAATTTCCCCAGAAACTTTTTTATATCACATTGACTAAGAATGCTCCATTCCTGTTAGTCACACTGGCCAAAAAGGAATGGGATTTCACATGATTGCCTCAAATCAGTCATCCTTCATTCTGGGGCTTGTTGAGATTTACAAAATTGTTATAAAATCAGAAGTCTTTCACTAAGACAAAGGGGGGAACAGCTGATGGATAAGCAAATACCCTTGTCCAGCTCCTGATTTTGCATCTACTTTCCTTAAAAAGTCTCCAGTCCACCTGCATCAATGGTATATTCCATTTCATAAACCTTGGTCTGAAATTCAGATTACTAATTCTGTTGCAATTTTCAAATCTTATAATAGAATGTTCCTCTAGGTTAGACTCTTTATATATTCAAGGTAACCACCAGGACCATCTGGACATTTAACCACTAATTCAACAAATATTAACCAAATCCTTCTATATGTAAGGCACATCTTGGAGTTCTGAAGATACATCAGTGAATAAAAAAAAAGAATAATTTCTTTCTTTATGGAATGTATATTATAATGGGAAAAATTAGACTTTGATCAAAAAAACAATTGCATATCATATTGTGATAACACCATAGGGAAAAGTAAAGAAAGAATAGGAAGTGCAGAAATGGGAATTGCAATTTAAATTGTGTAGATGGAGGAAACCTTGTGGAAAAGATGACACTGGAATTAAGATGAAAAGTAGTCGGGTGAATATTTGGGTAAAGAGTGGTGAAGGCCAAGGGTGCAGAAGCTCTGAGGTGGGAGTGATTCTGGCATGACATACAGGAAGCTGGGGCAGGAATGGAGTGTGGGATGTAGGTGGCAGTAGCAAGGAATGAAGTCAGAGAGGTAAAGCAGTCAGATCATGTAGAGGCTGCTAGAGGGACTCTGTCTCTTATTTTAAGTGACAGGGGAAGTGGTTGGAAAAGTTTGAGTAAACAGGTGATTTGACTTTACGTTTTAAAAGAAGTGCTGAGTGTGTTAGGGGAAACCAACTGTAAGCAGGTAAGAGAGAACACGGGTGTATGAATAGGCCCCTGCAGTAATCCAAAGAAGTGGTGTAGGTCAGGTTGCTGTTAGTGGTGGTGGAACTCTGCTGGTAGATTATGTGTGGTATTCGAGAATAAAAGATGATTTAGCTGCAACTCCAGTTTTGAAGCTTGAGTAGACAATAGGATGGAATTTTTATTATTGAAGTAGAATCATATCAAGAAACAAGTGGGGTGATGGGAATCTGACATTCAGTTGTGCATATATATTAAGCATGAGATGCTTATTAGACATTCAAATGGAGATGTTAAGGACATAGCTGCATGTATGAGCCTGGAGTTCACATACACATGGGATTTACATGTAGTCACCATAAAAGTGTAGCTCATGTATATGGTACTTAAAGTTATGAGGTCCAAAGAGATCATCAAGTGCATGAGATCAAATAGAGTCTAAGTATTCTAAGGACTAAGTCCTAGAACACCCCAATGGTGAGAGTCATCCAGTAAAAGAGATGGAGGAGGAATCAATGCAACAGAATACTAGCAGAGGGCAGGGTCTTGCTTGTGATTCAAGCAGGAGGGAGTGGCAAAGTGTAAACATGCTGTCGAATAGATCAAAATATGAACTGAGACTCAAAAGAGTGTGGCTGAAGAAAGAAATAAAGTGAAGTGATTGCCAGTCTGCCCAGATTAAGCACTCCTAAAATCCTGTTTACATTTTATTGACTATGCTGTAAATCATTCATGATTTTCTATAATTGTCTTTTCTCTTGGTCATTCTAGTATCCTTATGGACATTTAAACTGCTTTCAGCAATATTTTTATGCTTTACTTTAATAAAATCTGATTTAGAAAATCTAATCAATTAGATATTTTAGGCCTCATCATTGACATTACAAATGGACTCTGGTTTTACAAAATGATGAACCACAAATGACAAGCCCACTGATTTAATTTACAAAAATTTTACTTATCTGTTGCCTTTCAGAATCCATCTACTGCATAAACCGAGACTTGCTGCCCTTCCTAATAGATGACATTGAATTTCTAATGGGAACTCGGCAATAGCAAATTCATCACGTCCCAAGCATGCCCCTGCAATATTTCATTTTGTCATTAGTTACACTTTTCTAAGCTTTTCGGTGAGAATCACAAAAGCCATGGTGTACCATTTTGCCTGAATGAAGAGCTTTACATTTCCAAAGAAGAAAGAGAATGTCAAATCCCTGTTTAAATTTAATAATATATATACATCAAAAAAAATTTGTTCCAATATATACTTTTTCGTATTATTTTATCATTATATTTATCCTAAAGTATTCAGTTCATTTCAAATAACTCTGTACATCACTTAACTGAATTAAACTAATATTATTATCTCATGATCAAAACCCAACATATGATTATGTATTATTCATATATATTTAACATATATATCAGATAGATGATAGATAGATGATAGATAGATAGATAGATAGATAGATAGATAGATAGATAGATAGATAGATATTAAAGAGGCATACTCTGGGAACTATTTGAAATAATCTTCTATTTTATGTTATCCTCTTTTTAAAGTCTGGTCTCTGTGATACAGCTATTTTTCTTCTACAGCTGATATAACATTTATGTGGGGGGAGATTTCTAATTTTACTTTGCTGGTGTATAAATGTGTCATTTCATACAACTAGCTGTTTTTCTTTGTTGTAACTTCTTTCTCTCTGTTTTAGCCTGAGGCTCTCCTCTTTATTTGATCAGTATAGTTTATATCATATTCTAGGCAGCACTTCTTCCCAGGAGAAAAACAGGATTTCAAATTGCTACTCATGATTCCTAAGGCAAACTGAAAGGGCACCGCCTGAATTAATGCTTTCTTTACTATTTTAAGTGCTTATTGGTTTTATTTCCATTAGTTGATGGATATATTTATTTTCTACCTTTTAATATCATTCTTTCCCTATGACTTCTAATTATTTTTTTTTGCTTGATTATTTACTGTTGGCAATCCAAGTGGTTAGATATAAAAATAATTGATGTGAGCACTGGATGGCAAAATTCGAATTAACTTCTCAATAAATAATTATATGATAGTTGGGGTATGCTGAGTTCAATTTTCCCTTGGTTGGTTTCTGAGATAAATTTTACATTTAAGGAAGAAAAGTTGGATTCTATGTTTTCTATCACTATTCAAAGCTTACAGGGATTATATTTACCTTTAAAAGACAGTATCTCTTTTTAAGAATATTTCTGTATGTAGCTGCCTAAGAAAACAATATATTAGAGCTAGGGATATAACTCAGTGGTAGAGAGCTTACGAACATGTGCAAGAATCTAGGCTTGATCCTCAGTACTGCAAAAAAAATAAGTATTAAAATCTTAAAAAGTGTTAGTATAATTAAAATGTTTCTTATGCCTCTTCATCTCCAAATTTAAGAGAAAACATGTACCACTGCAGAAAATAGTGGAAATATTCAACTGCTTCTGATAGGACATTAGTTTTCTTTATCTGCCAAAAGCAAAAGAAACCATGAAAATAATTTCTCCAATAAAAATTATTTGAAAAAGAAAAATAAATAAATTATTAACAAATTTGTAAGGAACTCAGAGAAAATGAAACAACATGTATATCCTTAGAGTAAGATGTGGTCAAGAGCAGAAACAAGAATG
The DNA here is from genome assembly GCF_052094955.1 of Ictidomys tridecemlineatus. Classification (NCBI taxonomy): domain Eukaryota; kingdom Metazoa; phylum Chordata; class Mammalia; order Rodentia; family Sciuridae; genus Ictidomys; species Ictidomys tridecemlineatus. Next base: position 136,331,376 of record NC_135477.1, on the reverse strand, counting down.
GGAGCCAGGATTCAGCACCCTCTTCACAGGCAGGACTCAAGATAAAGCCACCAGACTCACAGCAAAACCCATGGTGACTTCAGGCCTCAGGAGGAGATGCATCCACATGAGGCATTTTCTAAACAGTACAAAGTTCTAAGTCCTTTTTCATGTCCACCTTTGGCAATTTATATTGTTAGTAGATATCCTAACAAAGAAAAAAAAACACATTCATATTATCTCTTATGTTGTTACCTTTTAGCCACAAATTTACCACTGGAAAAGAGAAAGTCCAAGTTTCCCTATGTTTCCATTATGCATGAGATATTATTCCTAGAATGTTATTTAAACTATTAAAATTCAAATAAGGCCTATTTTTTAGCTCTACAGTTTGCCAACAAAGTATAAATGCACCTCAGTCTTATGTTGAAATGCAGCTCAAAGAGCTTAGGAACTCTCAATCCCATTATAACACATCTTGTAGTATGGATTTGAATATAACTTGTCTCTGTACCAAATCCCATCCATCCACAGGTTAGAAGGCCAGCTAGATACCTATTTCAAGAGAACCCATTTAACCCAAGCTTAATTTGGATGATGGATGAATTGGTCTTAACCTTTTCCTCTTTAATATACCATAATTCATAACTACTCTGAGAATGTGACTACATTTATTCTGCCTCGGTTACCTCAAAATGAAGTACATTGGTAGGGAAGTGCTATTGTTTCACTGATTGTAAATTAAAATAATAAAATTAATGTCAAATGTCATTTTAGCATATACTTTATTACCACGGTAACCTACAGGTAACCGAGTTGGTAAAATTGCAAATTACATATTCAGCTATTTAAAGACATCAATGAACTAAAGTCATTTAATCAAGCTTCTCATTGCTGTGCTATGTAATCAAGGCAACCCGATTAATGTCAAAGTCAGAAAGCCACAAGCTTCCCTCTCCTTGTCTGGCGTTTCTACTATCAAGTTCAGCCTGCTCATGGCTACGTGCTACATTTTGTAAGCATATTAATAAAAATTTGTTTCCTTGAGGGAATGGGGGCATGTTACAAAAGTAATTTCACTCACAAATGCAAAATGGAGAAGGTCAAATTCTTCATTTATCCTTCAAATGCAAACACCATGAAGAGCCTGAATACATCTCCTTCCAACAGAGAGATACCTGCAAGGTCGTTCCACTTTTACCCTCATCCAACCTCAGCCACTGGCATCAATTCCACACCACTCCATGGACAGTTGGCCCCAGATCAGAATTGATTCCTGCAGTTTGTTCCTTCCAGTTTGAGTACAGAGCACCAGAGGACTCCAGCCTCCTTTACATCGGGTATTATGCAATTTGATGCACCATTGAATTCCTAACAAATCTACAGTTCTCCAACTGTCTTCACTGGCCACCAAACCAAACTGGATTGTGACTTTCAGTGAACACAGTGAAAGTAAAGTGAATTAACCTATTTGTCCTTTGAGAGTTGAACTGTGGTGAAGCATGGATATGGAGAAGGAGAATTCTGTGTTTGGAATATAGATGCACAAGCCCCAGAATTACTGTTTGCCTGTGAGATTTACAGGAGTGATGCTTATTAATGTGATCTTAATAAGAAACAAATTGACATAAGGCCTCTCTCTTATCCCCAAGTAGCTTCACCAGCAGATGGAGAGAGCTCTTTAGTCACTCCTGAAATACCTTGAAAAGCCACAGGCATTGTTGCCCTGGCAACGTTCTATGAGAACAAATCTTGACCCAGATGAGAGGGCAAGGCAGGTAACGTGGAGTTTACTAATCGGAATGAAGCCTTTCCAGAAAAAGATGGTTCAACTGTGCTTATTTGCTAGACCCCTCATTTCTTACTCCGAGTGACACGTAAAGTAATTTCTAAATCCCAAGCTGACTTGCCATATTATTTTTATCTGTTCAAACCTCTTCCAACTTCTCTCTATAGGCACAGAGAAAGAACTCAGCTCAGCAAGATTTCCAGTACGGCAGGTAAGCAGAACTTGTGACTCCCCAAAGTGTATGAGGAAGTCCATGGAGCCAGAGTGATGATGAGACCCAGTGGCAGCCACTCATGACCTGATAATGCCTCCTAGGACCTATAGCACCTCCGAGATCACCAAAGTATGGAGCAGGTCCTAAAGCAAGGACCTAGAGACCCTGTGCTCCAATTGCTACCAGGTCATTTACCCAAATACGATCTTGGAGGAAAGAAGAAAGAGAACTCTAGGAGGCTGAATTTTACTTGAGTCAAATTAGAAAAGACTGCGTTATCTCAAGACATTTTAAATGTTTGCATCAGATCAGATTGAATTTATTTGACCCAACTGAAATTTGGTTTTTAGTCCCACTGGCAGTGTATGAGATCTCAAGGGGAAGATCGGATCAGTTACAAAAACAAGAGTTCATCTTTTTTCTGTATATATATAATTTTGTGATTTCATTCTGCCTGTTTCTGCTTGCATAGGACTAACACACACACACACACACACACACACACACACACACACACACATAGACACTCACATTTGCCTAAAGAAAAAGATAGGGAAGTTGCACATCTATAATGCCAAGGATTTGGGAGGCTGAAGCAGGAGGATCACAAGTTTGAGGCCAGCCTCAGCAATTTAGTAAGGCCCAAAGCAACTTACGGAGACCCTCTCTCAAAATAAAATTGAAAAGGACTGGGAATGTAGCTCAGTGGCTAGTACCCTTGATTCCAATCCCCAGTAAAAGAAAGAAAGAGAAGTGTGGGGAGCCACTCGTCACCCCTGGGCCTTGAGTGGTGGGGGTTATCAGTCCAGCACACACACGAAAACACAAGGCAAGTGGCCTTTACCCTTGCTCAGCAACGGAGCCTGCTTCAAGTCTTACCTGGGCATTACCTAATGGGGATGGGCAACCCCCTGAAACCTGATTCCCCTGCATAAGTGGATAGAACATTCCATCGAACCTCCTTTTGTGTGTCCCCACTATAAAAATAAAGAGAATTCTTGATCCTTCCAGCTCTGGAGCTGACCCTTGGGTCTCCAAGCTGTCCTGCTTTAGAAACTTATTGTTCATGTGCTGTGTGATTTCTTTGCCGTTTTCCTACTTATTGATACAGCCAGCTCCTTTGAACCCAGCTCATATTGCCAGGGAATAGAAAAGGAAAAAGAAAGGAGATTGATTAGAAGAATAACAAAAGTGGAGATGATTCTTTCTGTCTTTTCTTCTCATCATATTTTCTAAAGTTGGTATAATAAACCTATTTTAATAGTATGTAATTCATCTGCAAAGAGAACTCTTCAAAAGTATAATAATGAGAGTACACTGCTTGTCAGGAGGCATCCCTTTTTGAATCTAAATAAATAACCCATCTCTGCTTGACGCATTCTATAAAGCCTCTACTACAAAAGGTCTATCCCCTGGTGTGTTTGGGCCCTGGATTAGTACTTGGCCATAGGTTACCTTGGGTATGAAAATTAAGTTTTAAAACCAGTACTAGATCAGTTCACACATGTAACAATTACACATATCTCTATTTATCTTGTTGAAGATTATTGTTCCCAAAATTATTAAATTCAGTTCAGGTGTAGTCTCCAACTTGGTACTACAAAGCCATGCATCTTCTAGAAATTCTCTTTTCTAAAGTAGTATCTTGGGATAGATGACTGCATTATGTGCATTCTCCAAAGACCTCACCAGACACAACAGGCCCAAATGCTAGCAGTCCTAATATGAAACCCTAGCATTAAACCCATCTCAGAGCACAAAAGGAAAATCAAAACCACTTTGCTCAGTCTCTGCAACATGGTAGAACCTATGGAGCTACCAGGCTGCCCTACATGCAGTCTTAAAATCTAACCATCTGAGAGATTGAAGGTGCCACATTTCTAATGTCCACAACTACTTGTGCATGGCTAATCAAAGCTATTATAACAAGAGATTTCACCTCAACAGAAAGGGTTAGGCAGAGCATTCAGAAAAATCAGACTTTTTTCTTCTGTTACAGTCTGATTCTCACCCATTTTATCAATAGTGCCACAACCCAACAGATTCCAGAAAATATGTATCTAAGACCAAATTTGAGCCAAGTGTTATCAATCCCTGAACATACAAACACTCTGAAAGATAACATGCAACACTTCACTCCAAGTAATTAAAGCTTATTGGAAGCTGCCCTGATTCTAGCAGTGGAGAATCCAAAGCTCTTATCTGACAGGTTAATGAGGATTTGAAATGAATAGTATTACTAATGAGAGTCTTTGGAAATTAATCATATCATATTATTATTAACAACTGCAAAAGCTAAACTTCCAGAGATTAGATTACATAGGATAATTTTGAAATGTGAGAAAGCCAATATTAAAGTGACAGGCTATTTCCAAGTGGGCATAAGAAGACATAAAGTATAGAGTAAATTAAGAATGGATAAAACAATTAAACTGTTCCTGAAAGTTTCAAAATATTTGAAGAGATGATACTTTATGTGATCATAGTTTGTGATCTTGGTTGTGTGTGCATGTGTGTGTGTGTGTATGAGTGTGTGTGTGTGTGTGTGTGTGTGTGTGCGCGTGCAGTGTGCTCTTGTTTTGATCTTCTACCTTAACTACTACAAGAAAGAAGATATCAATGAATGCTGGGAAATACTTGATGTTATGAATAATGGGGCATAAAATAGCAAAATTCTTATTACTCAGATTTGTTCTGACATAAGGCATCACATATCTTTCACAATTCCTCAGTTGTTTCTTCCTGGGATCACGGTATCTGGACACAGAATGCCAGTCTAAAAGTTGTCAAAGGTGAAGCACTTATATGGCCACCTCCTCTATCCTACAAGTGCGTGATGGGTGGGTCCAGTGACCAGGGACCAGCCTCCTACCCCTCTTCTTCTATGGGACTTGGAGATATGCTGTCTTATGATTTCTTGTCAGGGGACACAGAGCTAGGCAGATTTTACTAAGCCACCATCATCACTTGGTTGGGCACGCTGAATGAGCCGCAAGTGTATATCTGGCTGATACAGTGGTGAGCAAGACTCTGAGCTCATAAAGCTAAACGTCTAGTGATGGAAACAGATATGAACCAAGCAATACAATGAGTTTCAACAAGCTGGAAGAAGGCCAAGAGTTGCAAGAAATAGTGTTGAAGTGGTGTGCAGGGCCAGACCATGTTTTGAAAAGTTCCCTGTCTACTATGTGACTAGGCTGGAAGGAAGCAACAGGGTCAATATGGGAAGATCACTAAGGAAGTTATTACGGTAGTTCAGGGTGAAGAACTCGCTCCTTGTTGTCTTGCACTAAAGTAGACAAAATAATGATGGGAAAAAAGTAAATGGATTCAAGAGATATTAAGAGGATAAATAAACAGGACATGGTGGTGAGTTGAATGGGTAGAAATTAGATCTTTGGTATTCACTGAATTTCCAGAACAGTCCCGTAAGATTAATAAGATTATTGTTATTGTACAGAAAAGAAAGCAAAGGTTCAGAAAGACATGAAAAAGACAAAAGCCAGATTTTCTCCCGTCTGTCTGGGTAAGAGACCCCTGTTTTCTCCCAGGAAGCGTATTTGAGGAGCAGAACATGACCTTCAACACTGTCACCCACATATTTGTGAACATTCTCCTGCCATCTCAGTTCTTATTTCTCTGTTCCCAACCTTTGCTCACAGAACTAACCCTTATTATTACACTTGCTGCTCCAATAGGCAACATAAATCCTGTGACATCTGTATTCCCATATGACTGCTTTTTTGTTTTTTTTTTTTTAGCCAAGTTTTCTCCATTGGCTTTGTAAAACATACTCAGAATTTTTTTTCCCTCTGTACTTTATAGAGTTGCCTTATTTCTCTTGGTCGCAGGTTAACTTTTATCTAACATCTGCCTGTGGATTTGCTCTTTTATACACAAGTGAAAATATATATTCCCCTTGATTCTCTTGTCTTATCCTTTTAAGCTTTCTCCCCCACTCTGCCCCCTACACACACACACCTTCTGCTATTAACTATCTCAACAATCTGTTGTAGTTCTTTAAGATATTTCAAAACCATGCACAAAGTCAAGACAGCAAGTTATGTTTTGTGGCTTTTCTCACTCCCTCTGCTTCCTCCTCTTCTTTATTACTTGCTCCCACATCCCAAAGATTTACTGATCTCATTCTTTGATCAGTAATGTCACATGTAATGCTTTCTTGTCTCTTATAAATTTATGACCTAGTCAAATTTCTTCTGAGATTGAAGTGATTTTTTTCAAAGCAATGAAGTACATTTCCTACTGTATAGAGAGCTATGGCAGCTATTCTCAGGTCACCAAATACAGCCAAATGACCACTTGGATGAACATCCATCTTCCTGGGCCAAGCTGACACATTATACGTGCAAGGGTTATTGAGGGAGGTCACAGTAGGAGTTTAGGAGATAGAATAAACCATGGTCTGGCTCCTCAGAATCTGCACACAGAATAAGTCAACATGTCTCTCTGACCTAACCACATTTTTCGGATTTTTAAAAATACATTAAAAGATCACTTTTCATATTTTTATTTCACATGATCATTTCCCAAATTCTTAATTGGCAAAATGAGCCCCCTCTTCATATACTCTTGCCACTCACTTCCCTAGGCAGGCAATCAATCCCCAACCCTTTGAAGGTCATAGTGACAACTTCTTCCTTAGAAGTCTTTTAGCATTTACTTTCTAGATTGGTGCTTCTCAAACTTTAATGTACATTCGAATTACCTGGGGATCTTGTTAAAACACAGATTCTTATTCATTTAGTCTACAGTGAGGGTTGAAATTCTCCATTTCTAACAAGTTCTCAGGGGATGCTTATGTCACTGGACTAAGGGCCACACTTTGAGTGACAAAGTAGAATATGCACAAAGCTTATGTTAACTCATACCAAAAAAAAAAAAGAAAAAAAAGAACTGAGGGCTGGGATTGTGGCTCAGTGAAAAAGAACTCACCTAGCATGTGCAAGCCGCTGGGTTCCATCCTCAGTACCACATAAAAAATAAATAAATAAAATAAAGGTATATATATTGTTGTATAGTAATAGAATTTTGAAACAAGACTCATAAGTAGGTGAGTGGATGGCTCTGTGGGGCCAAAATGGCCATGAGGACGGGGGTATGTATATATATATATATCTTTATTTTATATATATATATATATATATATATATATATATATATATATATATTGAACATAAGTTTTACTGTACATGTGGCAACACTGTGTGGTAGTTTTCTAATCTTTTACCACTTATTAGCTACATGATCATGAGCTATATATCTTTCTTTTTAATTTTTCTCACCTATAATCTCAATATTATGTACTTGATAGATTGTATGAAGATTTAATGAATAAATACATGCAAAGTGCTTATAAAGCACATAAAACATGCTCAATAAATACTGGTTCTTATAGTCACCATATTCATTATCTCTACAATCAGATTCTAAATTCCTCAAGGTAAGAGGTTGTGTTTTATGGCTCACGGCATCCTCGGGACTTGTCACGTGGTATCTCTTCATTGTGATGATAGGGTGTAGAGGGGTTAATATTAATTCTGTAGGATGATTTTAGCATCTTTCTTAATCTGAACAATGTTTTTCTATAAAGTCTTTCGATAGTTAATTGCTTATTTATTAATTCCCTCCCACCCTACTTTACCCATTTAAGGAAGCATGTAATATTGCTGATGAATAAATATTATTCTATGTAAATTTTAAGCAACTAATTTATTTATAGACCCCAAAATACATTTATAGCACAAGCATACAACCGAACAGATTAAGAATAAATTGGGATCAGAGATACCACCCAGAGAAAAACTATTTGTAATAATAATAATAATAATAATAATAAATATCTATGGAGTCCAAGAGTCCAGAGTACAGAAAAAAAAAAAAAGCGGGGATGGGAAGCTCCCAGAAAAGAATGGAGAATTCCACCATGAACTGAGGATTCAACAGATGAAACAGTCCAGTCTTCAGAGCCTCCTTTCATCTTTACAAACACAACCAGTGGAGCAAATCAAAATGGCACCAAGTCACCTCCATCCTCATAGGCCATTTTGGCCCCACAGAGCCCTCCACTCTTCTACTTATGGGCCTTGTTTCAAAATTCTATCACTATACAACAAATTATGCCAAAATTCAGTGACTGTAAACAACTTATTATTGTCTCTTGTAGCTCAGAAAGAGTTCAGGGGAGCAGTTTCTCATGTGGGTACTTGGGTTCACTCATGCAGTTGCAATAGGGTGGCAGAGAGGGCCCTCTAACTTCTAGACTTGGCAGGCCAACTTAATGGCTGCATAGCTCATGTGGCTGTTGCCTCAGGTGGCTGGTCCAGTGGGGAGGGGGATGCTCAACAGTACCAAGACACCTCTGTCCATGCAGCCTCCCCACGTGGTCTGCTTAGACTTCCTGTGCCAAGACAGTCCAACTTCTTAGGGGGGCTGGCTGTCCCCCAAGAAAGCATCTCAAGAGACTGTGGCAAAATCGACAAGACTTCTGAATGATTTTCAATAGTCAGGCAGCAGCACGTCTGCCTCATTCCATCAGTGAGCTGGGACTCCAGGTGTAGGGACTAGGCAAGGGCTCCAGTCAGGAAGTCACATTTCCCCGGGGAGGGAGATATCTTTGGATCGTAGCTGCCACAAGCCCAAAAGCTTCTTAGCCAGATCCTTTCCTTCATGAATATGGAAGAACATTTATCAGCATTGTCTTCTGTCAAGATCAGTCAGGAAAAGTACAAAGTTAAAAAAAAAAGTAAAACACTTTTTGTAAAAATCTCTACATTTGTTAGGCCCTCCAAAGCTTTGGACAAAATCATCTATTAAGGAGGAAAGTTCTCAACCAAAACAAGACGAAGAAGTTGCCAATGATAGCAAGTAAGAAATGACAAGAAGCCATCACCTCCCCTTCCACTCCTCCGGCCTCAGATAAGGTTCAGACATTGAAATGATCATTTCTTCCTAAATATTTTCCCTGCAAGAAATGTTTAGGTGGCAAATATTGTAAGGAAATATATGATCTATTTCCTGAGTAATGAAGTTAAACAGAAAAAGTCAGTCTAATGCCTGCTGGTTCCCTCCTGCCAATATCTGTGTTGAACTATTTATGAAAAACTCAGGAAAGGAAAACAGAGACCCTTTCCTCCCTCTAATTTATAGCCTCCTCCTCACTTCCCAGAGGAAAAGAAAAAAACAGAAGCCCCGAGTTTTTCTGAGCACAGCCAAAGGCCCACAAGTTAGTGCCTGAACTGGGTTTGGACTTGATGCCATATTGCCCAGCCAGATGTTTTCTTTCTCAGAAAGGTTTTGCATCTCTTATCTTTCCCTCCTCATTCATAAGTGGGATAATTTAAATTGATTGAGCATCTACTGGACATAAGGTAATATATTCAGTGCTCTTTCCAAAAATCTCTTATCTTCATTTTTCCAGAAAAGCAGAAAATAGACAGACACAGTTGTTTTCATGGGTATTTTTCCATGGACCACAGGCAGGAGTTAAAAGGTAGTTAGGAAGGTCACAGGAGTGTTGAGTGTGAACAGCTCACAGGTTTCTTCTGTTTCACATACACATGGATGACTCTCCTGCATCATTCCTATACCCAGTGACCCATTATTTTTGAGAACTGTTACAGTGCACATCTCTTGTTACCTCTTTCTGCCCAGCCCCATTTTATCCTGCAAGAAATGACCTTCTTTGGATTTAGTAGAACAGTTCCTGGTCAATATATTCCTCACTTCTTGTCTTCTCCAAAGAAATATTTCAGCCTGGAGATGTGGAATGTACAAGTGTAAAGAGTTTATTTAGTGAAGTGAAAGTGCAGTCCAGGGACCTTAGAGCAGGCCCTCCCAAGAGAAAAAGTGGCCTGGGGTTTTCCAGGTGGAGTGTTTTTATATTTGGTCTGGAAACCTCCCGCCTCATGTGTTATATATTTGAGGCAGTTACTGCAAGTTCCCACCCTAGTTTAGTATGCCTGCACTGATTTCACCATGTTGGAAAATTTCCTATCTGTACCGTAGTGAAATCCCCAGGGTGTTGTAAATGATATTACGGTAAACTGGAGTCCCCAAATGAAAGTGCCTCAGTGCTGTGCACAAGCTTGGAAGCAGGAAATTCCCTTAGGCAGGTTACACCTTGTTTCTTCAGTGTTAAGAAGATCTATCTGGCTATGAAAGAGGCAATTTATGGGCGGGGTTTTCTGTCACCTGAGGTGGAGTGTTCTTTCCTCAGTCAAGATGGAGTGGGCCCTGTTCTCTCTCCTCCCATGCCTGCTCGTGCCTACCTCTCTACCTACTCTCACAGAACTGTCCCCACCTTATCCAGCTCTGGGATAAACATATGATCCAGGAAAATCAGAGGGAGTATTCCATCCCCTAGCCATAGAGAAGATAGCCTCAGAATAAGCTAGGAGAATAAGATTTCATTTCCAGGATCTACCATGTGTGAAAACTGGCTTGGGCATTTAGGGAACTCTTTCTTTTCTGCTTATGTATCTACTCCCTCAAAATAAATTTTAATAAAGTGATTACTTACAGAGGGATGAGCAGAATTAACAAGGGAAGAGCACCCAGAGACTAGCAACAATGAGAAGGCTTTCCCAGCCTGTGTTGCCAACAGAGAGAGTTGGAACCCTGGAGGGGCCCTTGGGAGGACCTATGATCATGGAGGGAAGCATGCCAGAGACACAGCACCAAGGCAGGGAGGAAGCAAGAAAGAAATGACCCCAATCCTCTGATCACCTGCCAGTGTCTCCCATTAGCCAAATCCAATTGGAAGTCAGCTGGCAAAGGAGGCCCTTGGTGAGGCATAAGACAGGCAGCCCCCTGGGGCAGAGAGCAGTGCAGAGAAAGAATCAGGATTTGCAGACAGAGCGGAGAAGAGTTAGAGGACACCTACTCACCCCTATTTGGTGACAATCATATAGTACCATGAAAGAATCACTAGGAAAAGAAAGCGAAAGCTGTGTTCCTTGGTACCATGATGTTCACATTCCAGAATTTCCTTCTGTCTTTGTTCAGATGACTCAGGACCACCTCTTCTGGGCTGATTTTAAAACTCCTCTCTTTTACCATTATCACATAAACCTCTTCGCTCCATACCTTCTAACTTGTTCCCTAGATAGCCTTATATACTGAGACTACAGAGCAAAATAGAAAAGGACCAGGGAAGCTCTGAAGCCAGGCTTGGGAATGACAAAAGAAAGTGTTTGATGTTCCTCACACTCTTTGAAGAACAAATACACCCAAGTGCATAGTCTTTAACAAGATGAATGCACACGCTAGGATGTTTTGCTTTGTTTTTGTGCATTCTCCACATAAATCTCCGGGCAGACATTTCTCCTTAATACATACAGTATGTGGGAAATTGTTTTTTGCCTATAAAAATGCATTAACAGCTCCAAAGGAGCAATTACACCATGTATTGTAAATGCACATTAAGAATAATACACAACACTTATCTAAACCTCAATGAATTCAGAGCTGTGGTACCACAAGTCCAAAGGTGACTCAGATTAGTTCAAGATATAAAGCCCCAGGGGGAGAGGGCTTTCCTCTGTTGTGTCAATTACAATGATGCAGGTATAAAGCAAGAACCTGATCTCATTCTGTTGCTTTTTAAAGAAGCATCAGCCCTGAGGAGGAGGCTGTTTGCACCAAGGAGTGTTTATGCCAGAACATTCCCATGGTGAATTTCTGCAAGCCTTCTGACTCAGGTTAGCCTCTTGCATGCAGAAATCATTGCGTCTCACACAGACAGCAAGTCAATTACTCAGGCTATATGCCTGGTTTTAGAGTAGACTTTATTTATTACTCTTGTTATAGCTGGGATATGGAGGACCCTAACCATAATGTGTGAAATCAGATTCTTCTACTGTTGCATTACAAATCTCATTGGATGCAGTGAATTTGCTTTATTCTGGTCCATTCTGGATTAACAGGAAAGGAAATATGGATTTTTTTCATCCATATAAACAATGAAGACTTGTTAGAGACTTGTTCCTGATGTTTATGGATTTCTCTTTAGTGCATACAGCCTATGGAAAATTGTTTTTAAGCAATAAACAATAATTGTATTTGGGGACACAGAGGTACTAGTGCCGTATTGCATTCAGCCTGCTGATAAATTTCTCTGGCCTCTTTTTTTTTCTTATACAGACATAAAAATACAAAGACAAACAATAAATTTTCCTCCCTCCACTGCAACCTTTTCCGCTTCCACTTTATTTTCCACTACATTTCTCGTTTGATATTACCTTTTTAAATTGCTAAATATAAATATTCCACAATGAATGCCTGTAATTAGGTTGTCTGCTCCCCTTCAAGGACTTGTTAGAAAGAGAAAGGGCTTTAATCTAAAGCAAACTAACAGAGCTGGAAGTTAATTAGAAATTAGCCATATATCCTGGGTAAATTATTTATGCTAAGCCATGTGTTACTGTAAAAATAATATACATTTACACTGACTATTGTAAACATAAAATAATTAACAATAAAAGGGAAGATATTATCCCTTAATAGAATCCTTTTGCTAAGACCAATTTAATTTTCTCTCTCATAATACTGAATGATAACCCAGGCTTCCTGCTTTGTATATAGAGTGCAAAGAGTCTTTATATACAGCACAGTCTTTTGCAGTGTTTCTTGAATTTTTCTTCTCTCTCTCCCTCTCTCTCCTGTCCCCTCCCTCCCTGCCATCTTTCTCCATCTTCTGCACGAAGACTTATCTGATTTACATTACATTTTAGCATGCTTTTTAAAAAAAAATTTTTGAGATGGTGGGGGAGTCTCACTATATTTCCCAAATTGGTTTGGAACTTGCAATCCTCCCACCCCAGCCTTTGGAGTTGCTGGGATTACAAGTGTGTACCACCATGCTGTTTTTTTAGCCTGCCTTTTTCTTTTAGCATTTTTTTCTTTCTTTTATTCTTTTTCTTTTTCATCTTTCCCTCATCTTTCCATTTTTCCTTTAATTAAAAACTAGATAGACATCTAACCGTTCACTGAGCATGCTTCTCTCTATGCTTATTCTTTCTCTGTCCCCTTTCAATTTTCCCTGGTCCCTTTCTCTTTGTGATATCCGATCTTCTTGCAAAATGTTTATTGTTTGAGCTGTTCAAGAAAAAAAAAATCCTTAAGTGGCTGATATAAAATTCAGTATATTTTAATCCTCTCTCCCTTTCCTTCCTTATTATATTAGCAAAAAACATATGGGTCAAAATGGACCAACCCTGATGTGTGTTCTCAATCCACTGAGGAGCCTTCGGATTCAATGCAAATGTTGAAATATATTTGGTTCCTGTAGTGAGCATGCCAATGCAGCAGAATTTCACAGCATCCCTTTTGGGAATTGGGCATTTGTACTTGTATACTTCTATATGCATAATCAGTATTAAATACAATCTAATGAAGTGTCTTTGTGTCTAAAACGCAGTTACCTGAGGACTCTCCTTACAAAACGTTCATTGAATTTTTTCCCCATTCATATCTGGCAGCAACAAATACTGTGCAGCTTTTACATGGTTGGTGTAGGTGTTGTTAATGTACTTTCCACATCCATTTAAATGCAAATCTTCATGCAAATAATCACTTGGAGGAGGAAAAAAAAAAGAGAGAATGTGTTTAGCTGAAGACAAAGCTAGAGGGATAATAGAAAGCATGAATAGGGTGTCAGTGGAGGACTACACAATAAAAACCTCCTCTGCAGGAAAATGAAAACACATTAACGACAGCACAGAGGATCTCTCAATAGGTTCTTACAGTATTGTTGTATGTAAACATGATTCCCAGCAGGTGAAACAAAATGAAGGAATTTAGGAGAAATTTACACATGTCTGTAGGAGAAGTAGAAGGTCAAACCAGATTACAGAACAAAACATTTGATCAATGCCTCACATACCAATCATGGGCAAATATTTATGTTTCCTGCAGAAATCCAAAATTCAGAACCAAATAGTGCACGGTCCAAATGACTGGATTGTTAAGTAATGCTGTGGGGAGAATGTTTCAACAGAAAAGTAGGAAATGAGCTGGGACTGAATAAATATCATTATACTGGAGAACAGCAACTTTGAGACTGAATTTGGCTCTCGGGAGGGCTGGATTGTGATCCTAGGGAAATTTCCAATTTGCACTATTTGCAAAGAAAACGTTACATCAACAAAGGTTAAGTGCTGGCATTAAGAAAAGCAGAATGTCCTAGAGTTTCCCAGTTATTTCTATTTTAAGTACCTCTCCAAGTTTCCCTTGGATGCAATCAAACGAGTTGACAAGAAACCAAGGAAGTTGCAAAATAACAAGGCCAAAGGACTGGTAATGGTGTATGAAGGGAAAAAGTGACCTTCTGGTGTCACATATTTCCAAGTGGATAAATCTATTTGTGACACGTTTTTATATTTGAAAAAAAAGTGCTTCAGTGTTCCTGTAGGTTTTATGATTTGCAATTGCGCCACTTGACGGCACCAATAGAGCGATGGAACTTGGAGAGCTGAATGTGGACATACTCTGGAAGAATTTCAATAGACTCAGGCAGTATTAGATGTTCTTTAACTTGGAGTGATTTCACATTTCTTGGAGAGTACAACTGGCTAGAATGATCACTTTTGATTTCCTTGGCTGCATATCCTCCAACAACCCGCCCACCCCACCCCCACCACCCCCTTGCCGAAAGGAAAACAGAAAAGAGTAAAAGAAAATAAAGATTTTGCAAAAACGTAACTATCTGTACTGCTGACTTTTCCCACAAGGGAAGTGTTCCTTCTGACAACCATTCTGTCATTTTATTTATTTATTTATTTATTTATTTGTTTGTTTATTTATTGTCCTTCGAGATATGATTCAGAATCCTGAAATTATTCTGTACTTTATCAACCCACGCATCTCAAACATTCCATATTTGCCTGCTTTGTACCTTCAATTTCAAACCATTTAGACTATAATCAGAGTTGGATGAATTCTGTAAAGGGCTTGGCTCTGTGGCAAGATACAGTATTGAAAAGGAGAGAAAAAGTTAAAAAGAAAGTCAGAGTGTACAGAAATAGATAAGGTTAAAGGAAGGAGAAGAACAGGGACAATTTGGACTTTGAACAGACACCTAGTTTTCCAAGCATTGAACTGTTCACTGGGATTAAATGATACCTGGCTAAAATGTATTTATATTGATGTATATATTTAAATTATTGACTTACATGTAAGCTACTAAATACACTTATTATTTTAACTATTTACATATTTATTAAACAATGTCTTAATTATTGGCTGTATTTGTTATAAATACATATTTGTTTATATTTTTGACTTACATGTCCTCTTTTCCTGAATAGGTCAGGATGAAAATTCATCAGGGTGAGCTAGCTAATACAGTAACAAACAAGCCCAAAATTCTCTGTGATATAAACCAACAAAGGTTTTTCTTATGCTTTCTGGATATGGAGGATGGACTCAGGAGAGTTTTCGGAGACTAATAGTTATGCATCAGCTCAATCATTCAGGTTCACCAGTTTCTTGCAACTGCACCATCTGAGACTTGTGGCCTCACTGTCACCACAGTGAAAGGAGAGAATTGTTATTTCAGTTAAACACTTTGGCTAGGTAGTGATACATATCATTTGTTCTTGTAGCCCCCTGGTCATAACTGGTCCTAAGGCAGCAAGAGCAAGCTGTGACCATCCCATCTGCTCAGAGGGCCTAGAGAATCTGCAGATCTGCCCCAGCAGTAGAAATCTCCAGCACCAAGGAAGATCTTGGTATTAGATGATTGTTCTCCTTAGAAATCCCACAGCTTATAATTAGTACATTGCCTGTCATATTTTAAATTCATTTTGAATTATATTTCTGGCTTTTCTTCTTTACTCATGGTGGCTTGTGAGACATTTGAGGTTAGGAAACACTTTTTGCTCATTTTTTAATACCCATCTGACCCTGAACATAGTGAGTACTCTATAAGTATTGATTCAATTAAATGAAGCTATTCTTCCTAAGATAATCACAAAGGTTTCTTTGTCATTTCTTGATCCAGGTATTAGTTCATAATGATTGCAAATTTATCCATGCCTGAGTTATAGGTAAGTGCAGAATTTAGTGGCCCTGCTGGTTTGCATCAGTAAATAGTGATGAGCATATTTTCTAATTGAGATATTTCATGTATGTTCCTTTATCTTCCAGGAAATTTTTTAAAAGGTAGTTTTAGGAAAGAGATGATGCTGTGTGATGCTATAAAAATAACACCAGACTAGAGTCTGGAAGAGTAAGCTGTTATCTTGGCTTTGCCCTTCACTTGCATTGGTACCTGTGTACTCACATCAGCACAGTCTCAGTTTCTTCACAGAATGGTGGAGTTGGGGCTCTGAAGTTGAAAGAACTGGAAAGCACCTCATACATGCAACACTCTGAATGTTGCAACCCAAGGAAAATTTTAGATTACTGTTTCAGAAATTTTCCAGTGTTGGTTAAGGGGATCTGGGTGGGGAAAAAAAAAAGATTGTGAAATAAAGTAATGTTTACCATCCTTTTATTTTTTTTTCACATTTTTTAACCTTGATTCATCCTGGCCCTTGGTCATTCAGCATTCCTTCCCTTCCCACCAATGTTTGGTTGAAATTCCACCATTCTGAATTCACATCAGGGCTTATTGTTTCTATTTTCTCTTGATGCAGAAATCAGTACGTTATAAATAATAAATTTGAACTAAACAATTGCATTCTCCAGCATAGATAGTCTTCATGGTAGCAGTTCCCTGTATATTTCTGTAGAAGCTAAGGGTTCCCAACAAATGGTGGGAGCCAGCCTACAGGGTGGTATGTGAGACAGAGTTAGCTCCTGTTCAGGGCTTTGAATCCTGGACTTGTAGCACCAAAGCACTAGGACTGCTTGGATTCATTTACAGCAACAGATGTACTAGAAACATTTTCATTAATTGAGGAGGGGGTGAAAGGGGCAGGAAGTTTGTCCTTCCAGTAGCAGAGGCCTATACTACAATGCTGCTGGTGACAACATTCTACTCAGACTGCTTTTGCTAAAAAGTCATGGCTGAGCACTCCTGGAGCTAGATGCTCTTGGCTTCTGCCCATTTTTACAAGTTTGGTCCTTTAATCTCCTATCAATTCTGAAGTATCCAAGAGCTTTGCAGTATTTCATCTATTTGCCTAATATCATTGGAGACTATTGTTGCCCCTCACAATTAAAAGATTCACAACCAATTTAGAGGTTTAGCCTGATAATGAGCTAGTGTGCCACTTGAGCCAGAAAATATTTTTTAACAGAGGTCACCTGGTTTGACCACTAATATGCCTAAGGCATGTCATTGTTTATATATTGTCAACAAATATACCATCTCATTCAGTTGTCCTATTAATCCTTAGAAGGGTTCAAGATATAAAATACAAATGTTTTCAAATTAAGGGTGGTAAATTTAAGGTTCCAGGAGAGTAATTGACTTGACAAAGGTCAACACAGAATTAAGTAATAGGTCAAGATTCATAACCAGAACAAATCACTCTACAGACAGAGTTTTTTTTTTTTAATTATTCAACCCTGTCCTCTCCATAGGAGTTGTTTTAATTGCAACTGCTCAGAATTGAAAAGACTTTGTTATCAGACATGGAATTTTCCTCCAAAGGATTGGTCCTTGCTTATGACCATACAAGAAGTGAGCTTGAACTTTAATTCTAGTTTTACCACATTGTCATGACTCAATGCTACTGGTTCCCCAGAAGAGGATAAATAACCTCCCAGAGGAGAGTAGTTTCATGATCATCAACAGTCTATGTGGTATAGCAGAGCCCAAGAAACCAAATGGATACAGGTTTTGCCCCCTTAAAGAGGTTTAAAACTTTCTCTTGTATTTCAGCTAGAACTTTTTCTTCTTTGACATTGTCATATCTCCTCCCCATTTTGACTTTTCTTGGATCTAGTATGAATTCTAGGAGTACAAACTCTCCAAAATGAAATCAAAGAGCCTTAATCTATTTCCTAAATTTATTTTTGCCTCTCTAGTCTGTTCTCCATGCTCTCTTCCATTTTTAACCCCTGTTTGGAGCTTTGCTGCTTAGAAGAATGCATGTTCCTTGAAAACTCAGATGCCTTGGCAAAGAGAGGGTAGAGGAACACAGTTACCTGCACTGTGTAACCCTGAGGAACCAGTTCAACAGCCAGTGTGCCAATCACAAGCTCACCTGGACCTGGGGATTGGTTAAGCTAGTAACAGGGATGGAGTAAGGTCACTGTGGCTATAAGGTGGTATGAAGAGATCAGGGATAGCAACAGTGATACCATGTGACTGGCATATTCCTATTTCTCTTCATATATTGTCGAGCCATTAGCATTTGAAATCATAGAGATAATTACTAGGGCACTTCACCTATTAGAAGACAAGATAAGCTACAGGGTTTTCTCCTCAGTACTAACAAAGAAGGAGAAGAAAAAGAAAAAATAGTCTTATTTCTGGGGATTGAATAAGGCATAACGACTGAATGAGATTCACCCAAGAAGTATGTGAAAGAACAGGCTGGCAACGAGCAACTCTAGTTCCTGCCTCACTGTGAACAACTCATAAAGAGGCTTAGACCCCTGCCATTCACTGGGTTTTGTGAGCAACCCCATTCTTTCTATCATGGAAAGCAATAAGAAACCTAAGATGAAGATCAGTTTAGTGAGTTTAAGGATGCATAATAATTTGTATTCTTTTCTTACAGATAGTGTGCCAAGCATTAGATCCCAGAAGTGGGGGAAAAATGATGACAACTAGAAAGAAGAAAATTATGCAGCCCACATCCCCGGAGCCAGCAGTAAAATTGGAGGAGAGGCACAGGGAGCAAGCTCAGCTTGACCCTTTAAGAAGACTGCATCCAGACTTCTCAAAGAGATTGACTCTATCCGTCAGTGTTTTTATTGCAGACAACAAAATCCACTCCAGATGATATGAAGAAAAAGTGATTATTACAGGAAAGAGTTCTCAAAATCTTTGGGTGATGTGGACAGACAGGCACTAACAAACTTTCAGAACAGCTTCCACAACAACTCCAGAGAACAGGAATATTAAAGGATTTGGTAACTGTGTGGGCCTCTGTTGCTGAGTCAAGAGACCGCCTTGTGCAGCTCCCAACCCCAGAACCATACTGTCTCTCTCCTTCTGGCCAGAAGATTAGCTCTCCATGCATATAACCACAACCTCTTGCTCTGTTCCTCCTTCCAAATCCCATGCGAATATGTCCACTTGGAGAACGGAGGTCAGAGGGACTCCTCCCTGCAAAGGAATCCATCAGAGTTTCCAGTCTTCCGGGACAGCATGCTGGGATGACAAACTGGAAGGAAGAGGTCTCAAGTGACAGTCTGCAGGATCTACCACACTGATCCTGCTACTACACTTGTGGGTCCCTAAGCTGAAGGCAAGGCTACAAGGGTATTTGCTTGCCATAAAGTAATGTGTTTGTTCTTGGGAAATTACAATCCAGATTTCATCTTAGGCACATAAATCAGCCTCCCATTGGAATTCTTTTTTATTTAAGGCAAAGGCCCTCAGAAAAATTGTCACTGGAAGAAAACAGGAAGCCTTGCCCAGGAACGGCCCTTCCTAAATTTTCTGGAGGTGAGTTAGAATAATGAAAGGAGCAGAAAAGCCTCTCAAGTTCATAAAACGAAAGTTCTGTGAAATATTCAAGGCATAAACAAAGGCTTCATCTCTGAGGCAGAACACGTAAGTGGGGGTTCTTAGCGTTTAGTAACAAAGCCACTTGACTAGTAAGATTCCTTTTAAGTCCCTTGAAATGTGTATGGAATACCCAGGATTGCAAATGAGAAGAAGGGGTAATGTCAGGATAGCAATGAGACAACGAAGAAAAGAAGCTGCTCTTAGGCATTTTGTTCCTGGTCTAGATTCGGGTATTTGGCTTCCCCTCTGACTTAGCTACTCTTCAAGAATAAAACCATCTCATCACTGTTAGACGCAGAGCTTGCTGGTTATTTGACATTTATTTTCCCATCCACTTGTTTCCATTTTCCTGCCATAAACAAGATTTAGGTAGCAAACGAAAAGCTTTTCCCAAATGGAACTTGAAGGGCTATTTGTTTGCTTGCTTGTTTTAATTCCATCGGCACAGATACAAAGCCCCACATTAATTCTCATGAAAATTCATAACAACTCTGGATATTGTTCTCTCTAAAGAAAGAGGCACATATGACCCTGAGTGATTGCGTTGGCCTTTCCAATATGGTTGACCCTCTGCTAATCATGCTTGCTAGTCATTAAACCAAAGTTACCACAAAGTAATGTGTTTGTTAATTGGAAATTAGAATCCTAACCTAAAGCTGACTACATCTTTAAAATCAGGAGGATCCGGATATAAATCAAGCCTCCCCTGGAAGCTGCTGTGGGAAACCATGAAATTCAAAATGACATCAACAGCCTAGAAAAATCTTTGACCTACTTTTCATTAAGAATGATCAGAAGAGAGCTTACTTCCCATTGGAAAGGGTGAGTCCTCCTGTTCACACAAAGACTGCCAGATTACAGCCACAATTTGGAAATGTGGAAAATCTATTGCACCTTGTGATAATCTCTTCCTGGAGTTTGGTCCGTCTTAAAAATTTCAAGGAACATAGGCCAAATCGCTGGTATAGTTGGGTCCTCAAAGTCCGGTTCAGGCACATTTGTGTTGTTTCTCTCAATGTGACTGCTTCATTTAGAAAAAGCACCAGGACTTTTAACATGAGATGAGAACAAAGCACATCAGGCCTCAGAAGCTAAATGCCACTGCTACTTTCCCTGCTGGGTCCAGTGCACACATTTTCTCTGTTGTAAGAATTATAATTCACACTGAATTAAAGCATCATAGGAATAACGGGATGATTCCCTTCTTTACCACCAGAAACCCTCTGAGTTTCCCTTATGCCCCGACTGCCTCCTTCTGCAGGAAGTAAAGATGCAGCAGGATGGCTCTACCCTAATTGAGCAGAGAAAACATGTGGCTGAGGCCAGCGTGGCTTCCCTCCCAAATCCTCTCCTTTGTGTTTTTAATGTGCATCAGTGTTGCCTTCTCTGTCTTGCCTCTTCCATTCCTGTGGATCTCCTCTCTACTGACCACCTGCTAGGCTTTGTGGCCACCTGCATTATTTTTCTTTGACATCTACTAGCTCCTAATACCAAACTGCTAGATTCTTTCCAGAAACCTCTCTTCTGAGCCCTGCTGTCAATTTATGCTCATTTGTTCAGCTGTTTCCAAGCCCTCCAGTTTTACTTTGATGATCAGACTTCTGCCTTCTCTTTCCAACCTGCACCTGAGTGTTCTACCACCATGCCAACCCTCCAACTCTGCCGGACAGCACACCCCAGCCTCGGCCTCTCAATATGAATTTTTAGAATCCTTGCTGGCCTTCAGTATTTCTCCAAATAACTTCTCTTATAGCTTAACACCTATATTTTTCACTGATTTTAAGATGTAATCACACTTAAAAAGAGCTTACACTACTCTGCACTGAACACCTGGTGATGAATATACGTAAAATCAAATACAGCTTGGAGCTGAATGCTCACCACGTCCACACTCGCTGTTAACTTTTGATAGGTAGGATGCAGCTCTAAGACAGCAGTGCTTGAAGGGTTTAATGATTCAAGGAACTGACATAACTTCAGGTGGCTTTTCCTTGTTTATAATACTACCAGTAAATAAATAAATAAATAAATTCAAAGTCTAAGGCTTGAGACTAGAAACAACTGCATCCTCCTTTTTATGTCATCTGGCCTATTCAACCACAAGAGCAGCTGGGAAATGTAATGTATCTGGGCAGCCACCATACAGCTCTTACTGTAAAAGAAATATTAATGTGGGGGACAGCTAGCAGTCTTCTCTGCAACTTGCTTATGGGTTGGTACCAAACGTGTCAGGAATTCTGACTTCCCTGTATGCCTTCCGCAGGGTTTCAAGTCAGAATGACCCTCATATGAAATCACCTTATTCTGTGCACAACTGATGAGATTTTAAAATCTTTGTATGTGGCTCCTTTTTTTTTTTTTTTTCCATCTTCTCTCAGTGCATTTGCTAATGGAATT
Organism: Ictidomys tridecemlineatus; assembly: GCF_052094955.1. Classification (NCBI taxonomy): domain Eukaryota; kingdom Metazoa; phylum Chordata; class Mammalia; order Rodentia; family Sciuridae; genus Ictidomys; species Ictidomys tridecemlineatus. Next base: position 136,309,347 of record NC_135477.1, on the reverse strand, counting down.
TGAAGAGTCAATATGGCTCCATATTTTCTACTCCATTGAAAGCTGGCTTTTGAAACCAGTGTAACTTCACCGTGACCGACGGGCAGTAAAGATTTTTTTCTTAAGCCTTCCATTCTATTTTTACACATTAGAAGGCAACTTACAAAATGGCAACTCAGATTAATTGAAAGGAGTGGTGATTCCATTCAGCATCCAAAGCTCTGCCAACTCTCAGCAGCATTCTAGATTTCGAAGTTCATGGTCCATACAAGGACATTAGCCTGTTTTATCCTTGAGCCTAAAAATAAAGCTTTTGGAAAGAAAATTTGGGCACTTGAGAGTCCTTTTTTGTCTGTCTCCAACTATCCCCAGTGTTTTATAGCACCTCATGTGCTAACTCAGCCGTACAAGTATTGGAACATGCTAAGGATTAAGAAATCAGGTTGGCGGCAATCCGTAGCACCACACAGTACTTACTGCCAGGCAGCTTATATCAAATGTGCCAGTGAAAAAAGAGCCAGCACATCTATCATAACAAACAACTCCTGGAAGAGAGATGGGCGGGCGGGCAGGGCAGAACCTGAGACATTGCCAGTATTTTAAATATCTCTGTATGGCACATGGTGCTCTTGTACCAATACCAAAAGAATAATATTCCTGGTTATGTAGAAGCAGCAGCAGTGTTCAGAATATATGAAGAAGATGAGTTCTCAAGCAAAGTGGTCTCATGATTCTTCAGTAAAGACCCCAGGCACCTGTTATAGAAGATCTAATCATTTAATAGAGAATGCCCACAGCCATCCCTAGAGCATCTCAGTGAAATCTGTTCCTGAATCCCCTAGAAACTCATCCTGAGGTTAGATAGGTACATCTCCCATTTTGAAGATGTATCACATTCTTCCCCACAGAAAGTTTCAGGAGCAATGCTATAAAGTCAAGAATATTTGATTTGTTGTTCCTAGGATGTGAGAAACTCATCTGTGATCAGAACAACCAGACCAAATAAGCTGTTCACTTCAAATAAGCTGGAACTTTCCCATGGCTCTTGAACCAGGGTTGAACTGAAGCCAAAGTAAAAGATGGAATTAAATTTTCTGCTGGCCCAATGGGATAAGAGTTCAGAGACAGATTTTATAAATTTAGAAAAGCAAGATACCATGATATTTCTTAACTGTTTATGTTTACTAATCAGATTCATGTCTACTGTGAGAGAAGCCAAATGGAATACTGTTGATATCTTTATGAGGTCCTTTTGCTTTGTACTTATGTAATACTTTTACCTCTTCAAAATGATCAAAGCAATTTATCCATCTGACAATGGGCAAGAAAAGTTGCCTTCAAACAATGAGCCAAACAAGGAAAAAACTGTGGCTGGCCAGACAATGTACCATTCTCTAAGGAAAGAAAAGCCTGTCTTTAAAACCCACACTCAAACCAATAGCATCACCAAGAAAATCACTAGTTCCAGATTGATATGTATGTCTTCTAAGCTATAGAACATCATGCCCAGCTGCACTCTCTCCTCAGTAGTTTTCTATGTTCTCTGAATAGCGTGGGCACTCCTCAGCTTTTCCTGGAGAGGGTCCTACTAGGCTTGACTGTCTGCTCCTTGCCATCAAGGCTACCAGAGTCACAACTCTGCTTTTCTAAGTTGGGGTCTGAATATAGCATGTGATTAGTGTGTTCTCATTTAGAGAAGAATTCTTCTAATGAAACTGGAGTGTGAACTATGTTTAAAGACTTTTATTCTTCCCCCACCAGCAAAAAAAAAAAAAAAATTAAAGTTTCTTCCACTCATCTCTGGTGCCCCTTAGCATGATAAATCAAGCCAGTAGACAATCATTTCTGGCCTGCCAAGCAAGTGTGTTCACACTAAATGGTGTCAACACATTCAACTTAACTTGTTTCATTTGTACTTGCCTTTATATTCAGATTTCCATTCTAGTTTCAACCAAATGTCAAACAGTAATAAGGATTTCATCTACAATGAAATATTGTTTATTTGAAATTCTGTAAGATGCTTTGACAGCAGGAGAGTGGAGCTTTTACCAATTTAGTGAGAATCTAATGTGTTATATACATTTATCTCTAGTGTGTACATGAGCTTTGAAAGAAGGAGAATCTCTTCTGCTTGTTGAACAAAGACTAGGGAAAATAAATTTAAATGCTGGTTTTCATCATTCTTATTTAATAAGCAAGAATAAGTGATTAGAAATATCTAAGATACTGTCTACATTAAATAGAAGTTAAATGTTCTATCTGTTGTAGCCACACTGAATTCTACTCTCAAATTGTCATTTAACAAGTTTGCTAAAATACAGATTCCTTTAAGTCTGATGTTTTTTCAGCCAGTGATGTCAGGCCATTCTGCAAGGTCTCCTCCATGCACAAAGTGGAGAAAAGAGTTCTTTAGAAGTTCAGGTCACAGAAGGCTGAGCTTAAAATTTTTCTCAAAAAAAAAAAAAGAAAAAGAAAAAAGAACAGAATGCAAAATGAAAAGTAAGTTAGTAGTTATTTAAACTCTCAAACCACCTGAGACTCTAAACAGTGTTCCAGAAAACCACAGCTTCTTCCCAGACACATTGTTCTTGAGTGCCATGGGAGTCTGCCATCCCAGTGTGCAGACTTTCTTGGAGTCCTCTAGGAATTATATGGCTCAACACTGCTTTCCTGGATGTCCTTTGGCCTGAGAAATGCTTCCATCATACCTCTAATTTCTTAAGCTACAAAACAACATGACTTATGCTCCGCCATCTCCTACCATCACCCTTCCATTCAATTAGTTACCATATGCTGTTCTGTTCTTCTGTCTAAAGCCCCTCAAGTTCTTTTACACCCCACCTTTCTCACTCCCAGGCCACTGCCCTTCTTGAGGCTTTTGTCATACATTAAGTGGGCCATTGGGTCAGCTCCCAATTAGCCTTCCTACTCCTCATCTCCACTCCCTGCCAAACATGCTCCAGACACACCATTATGTGATATTTCTCAATCACATATCCAATTAGGCCTCTGAGTAGAACCCTTCCCTGGCTTCCTATTGCCTTTAAGATAAAGTGAACAGTGTCTAACACTATACACAATGTCTGATCCTTGCCTACCTTTCTCTCTCTCTCTGATGTCTGTTTCCTATCTCAGCTCCATGATGATACTTCACTTTTCATCTTTGGGCAGCTCACTCCTCATCCATGGGGAAGAAGTCTGCTTTGTCCTTTTTTCAGGCTTTTACTTAACCCCCAAGATCCATTTCAAATGCCATTTTCCCTATGAAATCTTTTCATATCCTACCATATACCTCCTTCTGAACTCTTGTCCCAATACAATGGAAATGTTAGTTGATGCGTCTGCCTTCCCATGACTTCCCAATTCCCTCCAAGCCAGGGTCTACAATGTCATCATTATATGCTGTGTAGTTTCTGTCATAAAATGATAGACCAATAAATGAGTATTAATGGCTGATGTGTTAATGGCTTAATTCTCTGTAGACATTTTCACTAGACTTAGAGACTAGAGTTCAGACTCCCTTACTGTGGGATAACATTCAACTCAACCTTGTAAAGGCTCAAGATGTTCAAGAATAAAGTTGTGAGGAAAAAATGGTTAGTTAAGATCTTAGTTTTTTGCAGCTTCATAATAAAATTCTACAATTTCATGACCTACAGGACTGTGATGATGGCCATTTCTGTCTTCAAGGAGAACACTTAATGTTATCGACATCAGAGCACAATTCTGCTAGTACCACCTGTGTCCTCTGTATTCTTTACACATTCGGTTACCTGAGTCATTCCATATGAATAAACGTGGAACAAGTCAATGAATGAATGGTTGAATGAATGAATACCATCACTTTGCTTTTTATATCCTCTGGTTAATAAATTTGAATCTCGTCCTTGTGTCCTTGTTTTTAAATGCTTTCTTTTAATTAGACTAATTTAATGGGGAAAGTTATTGTAAATTACACATATATATACCTATTCATAAAAACAAAGCAACACTTGTATAGCAAACCTGGAATTAGTCCATACAAGTTTGATATTGACAATGGGAAAGACTTTGTTTCAAAAGACTTAAAAAAAAAAAGGCAATGACACCTTAATTTTACAGTTTCTCTTTAACCAATATGAGAAAAACATGCCATTGGTATCATGTTCTTGATGCTGAGTCTTGCACAACAGGAGGCACAGGGACGCTAAAAGAGATCTCAGATGACTCAGATAGTCCATGTCCAGGGGGAGACTAGCATCATAGCAAAGGAACATTTAACATTAATTAGGCAGTTCTGGAGGAAATAACTTGAAGCATAATGAAATACATACAAGCCTCAAACTTTTTAGTGATAGCTTTAAAATATGCACCCACACATTTCCAACTGGTTGTTTTTACCACAGAGAAAAAGGAGAGCATGACAGTAATGAAGTTGTAGAGGCACTTGATACACTTTTCTCCCAGGCAGACCAATTAGTAACTGTAGCCTTGAAAAGGATCATTTTGTACCTTTCTGTCAAGAGAAATACTGCCAAACTGAGCAAGGGGGGGAAAAAAAAGATAGTATTTGATTTGCCTCTGCTGTGACAGTCTTCCTTTTCTCTGAAAAAGATGCTGGCCTCCCTCACTCTCTGGTCCTAAAAGCTCAGTTTGATATTCTTCTCTTTAATGCATAATCCTGAGCGTGATGATGTCCAGCATAGTCGCCACTGAAGAAATCCACTGCAGGTCCCACCAGCTAACAGAAATGAATAGATCATTGATACATCAATCAACACCCTTTTTAGTCGTAAAAGAAATAAATGTCACCTCACACTAGCTTAAGGCTAAAGGTGATCCATTGTTTCAAAGACGTCGGGAACCTGCCTGCCCATCTCTCCATCTCTTTTACATCCACTTCAGTCTCCAACAGGATCTCTTAAATCATGGCACAGGTGCCTGCCTGCAGCTCCAGGTTTATAAACTTTCAGCTAAACAACCTTCCACAACATAGATCTCCTCCATTATGTTAATGCAGACAAAGGTCCCAGGCAGGGATCTCATTGTCCTTTCCTAGGTCATAAGTTTATCTCTACCCCTAGGACCCACCTAGGGTTAGAGACACCTCAAGCTGTATTTGTCCACAGCTGGCCTTACCACATTTCAACCTGAACCTACCATTTCTCCTAGAATTACCATTTCACAGTTGTCACCATCACCATTACCAAACCTTCTGGTGATCTCAACATACCAACCCCTGGCTTCTTTCTCTCACCATCTCTCATCTTCAATACCACCTATCCCATATCACCATGTCCTGGTACTTCTCTCTCCTAAATATAATGTTCCACAAGAAAGTTCATTCTGCTCTACTCCATGATCAGAGCTCTCTTCATCTCCCACTTGGAGACCCAGTGACTCCAAGAGATTCTCTGGTCTTGTGTTTGCTTCTCTCCTGAGTAGCTGCTAGGGAGAAATATCACTATCCTTCCTACAACCTTGCACTGGTTCTCCATCATCTACCCCTCTGGTTGTCTAGGGAAGCCCAAGGTATCTGTTTCCAAGGGCTTCCATAGCAAGTCATCACAAACTTGGTGGCAGAGAACAGAAAGTTATTCTCTCAGAGATTTAGAGGCCAGAGTACCAAGTCAAGTGTTAGCAGGATCATTGCCTTTTGGAGGCTGAGGAAGGATTGGTCCCATGCCACTTCTTCCCAAAGTTCAAACCCTGGTGTTCATTGGCTTGTGGACACTTCACCATGTTCTCTGCCTCCATCTTCATCTTACATTTTCCCCCACGCTTCTCCTCAGGGTCCATAAGTCTCAAATCTCCCTCTCCTTTCTCTTATAAGAAATCTAGTCATTGAAATGGGATCTAGTTAATCCCCCTAGTTAATCCAAGACAATCTCATTTTTATATCTTTCACTTAAATACATATGCAAAGACCCTGTCTCCAAATAGGTCACATCTACAGGTATCGGGTAATAAGATTTGACACAAATTTGGAGGGAACACAATTCAACCAAAAATGCCCACTATATGCAATAATGATATCAAGGTAAAACCCAAGGCCTTAAAATCTTGATTCCATGATCTTCATGGATTTCCATAATTTTCATTACTTAGGCCCCTTCCTCTCTTAATTCTATGCTCAACTGGCTGCCTCTACTGCCACTGACTCCCAGTACTGGTCCTTACACCTGGGTGCTTTTCCTCCATGCTGCCATATCACCTGACTATGGCCAGTCCAAGACTAGACACCAAGGCAAAGGTCTCTCACTGGTAGTCACAAGTAAAATGTAACAGCATGGCCCTATTTGGCATTTGGATGTTTAAAGAAAAATTTAACAAGTTGGCAATTTTTTAAAATGAGAATATTTCCCCCCCAAAAAGTCTACTCCTCGGCAGCATGGACCTGCTTTTGGGTGTAGCACCATGAGGCTGGAGCTGAGCAGTGGCATGGCTTCCCACCTCAGTCCTTCACATAGTCTCCATTTCACCCCCAACTCATCCTGGGCCTGTGACACTTCCATTAACACTGGGCCTTCTAGGCCTTGAATTTATTCCCTGATTGGTTCCTACCCTGAGTTATCTTCTGCTTATGGGAAGTTCAGGCAACACTCTTCCTCCCTTTTGTTCTGGTCCTGCCCTATCATCTGCCTTAAGAAGGCCTTAGAGACTCATCTCTTGCATGCTCTCTCTCTCTCTCTCTCTCTCTCTCTCTCTCTCTCTCTCTCTCTCTCACACACACACACACACACACACCAGAGGTGGTATTGTCTCTCTCTACTTCTCTTTTGTACAATGCATTATAATTCCCATGAACACACTTAATCCTTCAACCATAACTTAAGCACAACCAAGCTTAAAGCACAGCACTGTGATCCACACCAAATGCCTGTTACCCTGCCATTCATAAACTGCTATCTTTTGCTTATTTTTACATTTCAATGCTATTTTAACTATTCTTTTTGACCTGGTGTTACTAATACTAAAATGGCATAGAGTTCAGGAGGAAAAAAAAAAAAACAACAGTAGGATACCTCCTAATAACAGTGCAAAAAAGCGATTCTTTGTAGACACAGTTGATTCTTTATTTTTTGGATCCACTGACCTAGGGTGGGTACACATGGCATATCTACAATATCTTATGCCTCTATGACCTAAAGTATCAACTTACAGAATTTGGAGAGTTAAAGTGAAGAACTACTGCAAAACAAGGACTGACAACAGCACTTAGAGAAGCCCAACTTTCCCCAGGACGATTCCCAGAGTTTCCTTACCTTGAGAGCACTAAAAGCACACTCTGTGGAGGTATGTGCTCAGGAAAGTGACTTTACTACCTTTGTGGTCCCTTTAGTTCTACCTCACATTATCACAAGACCCAAATAGTTAATACATGTAATGTAGTTAAAGCAAGACTGGCACCAATAAATATTAGGGTTTGCCCCCACCCCAGGAAAGGAGATAGAGTCTTAAGGATAGGGCTCTCAAATTCAGGTGTTCCAGGGGCCATGCAAGGAACAGGAGAAAACACTTCATCTTAAGGAGCAGCTGTTATTATGTTTCAGCTGCAATGAAAGCCCATGTGGCCCAATCTTCTAGTGGTCCAAAATAATCAGAAAATGCAGATTTGTAGGTGAAATGCCTGGTATTCCAGGTTGCCAATTAATTTAGCTTGTATTTTATCACAGGGCGCAATCAAAGCACCACCATGGATCATCCATGAGTGTCTTCTGTCCAAAGCTAGTAAAGGACAAGTCCTCTTGCTAATGAGTTCCCCAGATGAATTCTACCCATCAGCTATTCTAGGACCCTGCCTATTAACTCCCCATTTACTGCCACTGAACTGACTTAATTCATCTAAAAATTCACCCATTCTTCATTTTCTCCCCAAATTACTGAAAAAGGTAGAAACTAGCAGTCAGCCACCCCGGCAAAATTTAATTCAAAGGGTAAATTGCTGCAATTACTCCTTTGCCTTCCTCACAAACCTGCTTTCTGGAAAAAACGCTGAACACTCACGCTGAAGGAAGCCCACCCACACTCACGACACTTCCAGATTTGTCCTTTGCTTAGAAACAGCCAAGTCAGACCTCACATAGCAACATTAAAATGCCACCATGGGACCATTTGTCTTTCTCAGCTTCCAAGCTTGCCATCTCATATGCAGGATGTTAGATCTCGAAAACACTGTCCATTTTTCCAGAAACAAGCCTCGCACATTCACAGAACCACTTACACTTCCTGTTCCAAACAAGGTGGTCCTCGTTGCCAAGCAGGCCCAGGGAGTTGTCAGGATAGGATCTCATGCTCCAATCCCACATCAGCAGGGTGCCTTGTGACCCAGAGGGTGTTGTGATTTAACTGCATGAAGGTTCCTCCTTAAAACAATGGTGCCCAGAAAACTAATCACATTAGTTGATTACTTCACTGTTGGGCTTCTGTTTCTTAAATGACTACATTGTGCTTTTTACACCTATATTGTACTGTGTTGTACCCTGAAGGTGTCACTTCAGTCTATCTTTATTTTCATTTTAGGGCATATGGTTTGCAGTTTTGCAACAGTTGAAACAAGTTGGAGTTGTAATAAAGTAATTTGAGGAAAGGCTAGTCTTTGAAGTCTGTATTTTTAAGGGGTTTGAATTAGGGAATAAAAACATTTGTTTTACTTATTTACTGTGGTTAAAAGGACCATTACATTTGCTTATAAATCAGTCATAACTTGAGAAAGGATAGTTTTTTAGAGCCTCAGAAAAGTGGTCCGCTTGCTACCAACATATTTTCCATTTGGACTCAGTAATAAAATAGTATTCAGTAAATGAAAGACATGGGAATTTGTTTGGATTCCTTTTTTGAACTTTTTATATAAAACATTTCTGTTCCATTAGTATAATCCTATTTGACTTGCTTCTTTTCGTCAAAGAAAAGGAAAAAAACTATTATGAGAGACCAGGAACAAAGGATTTCCCACCCCTGGTCGGGCGTTTGATCCTCACATGGTCATAACAGGCCTCTTGCAGTATCCAATAACTTCCGGCTTCAAAGGAAGGGAAACAGACTTAAAATGAATCTGCCTCCCAATGATGCCCTGAGGTCTGTGGCTGGTGCATTGCTCTCCTGACCCCTGTGTACAATTGCTTGCTGCCCTCCGTGATGGATACAATTACCATTTTACCTACAGAAAAACCCCTGCTACTATTTGATGGCCAGTGAATTTGCCTGCTCGTGTCTAATTCAGTCCTGGTGTTGAACTCCACCATCTCCCACTATGCTTGTATTAAGATAATCAAGGAATGTGAGGCACTGAGAACCTTTTGTTCTCTGTAAAAACATCAAAGTCGAAACCAATAGATTTTTAAACAATTTACCATAGCAAGACCTTTTAATGAGTCTTGCTGTTATAGCAGTTGCTTGACACAGAAAAAAAGTAAATATAAATTTGATACTGTCCTGGATCTTCACCAATAAGAAAAAAATATTCATAATTTTAGGAATTTTCTAGTTCAGCAACTCTATCAACTTTCCATTAACCTCAGAAGCCAGGCCGTTACTGCTACCAGATTGGCCTGGAAACTTGCCAGGACCCTTTAGTTCTTTATACCAGACTTCTTTCATTTTTTATTTATCTCTTATATTTTCTCTCTTCCACACCCTGTTCTCTCCTCTGCCTCCTCTGCTTTCTTTTCTTTTGATGTCTTTCTCCATCTACCACAACTCAGTAGTTAAGGTGGGCAGATGACTCTGCCACCACTTGGCATTAGCAGGGACTCAGAGCTTGACTGGGAAATCCAAGAGCTGTGAGCTGTGATTCCTCCCCCCCAACCCACCACCCCCCGCCAAATAAGTAAAGGCATATTCACTCTTGGCCACTGACACTCCTTCTTTTCCACATCATCTTCACTATTTCCTTTCATGAGTTTTGAGTCTCGCTTTCCACCTGTCTCTGCTGCCTTCCTTCCAAATCTTTTGCTCAGCCTACTCTCTCTTCAAAGAATACCTTCCCTGAGTCTCTCGACTCTGCATTTCAAAATACAGCTTAATTTTTTCACTTTTTCTAAGCATTCTATGATCAAAAGAGCAGGCCATGATCTTTCCTGCCTTGAATTCATGTAGAACTCTCTATCCAGAGCAAGAATTTATTCATGCTACAGACCTCATTTGAGTGCTTACTATAACCTTTATATAATGCTAAACTCTGCCCTGTAGGATATTTTTTAAAATGAATAAAATTTACTCTAGCAAGGAAGAAAAGATGACACATGACACAAATATCTGTATGACAATGCAGAATGTAATGAGTGTCATGAAAGATATATAAACTAATTTTATAATCCAAAGGAAAGAGACAGATGACTTATCTCCAGGGAAAATGCTTCAAGGATTTGTTTGTTGTGCCAGCCTCAAAGGAATGCCAGTCTCCAACCCATTAATACCTGTGGCTATCTTGCCCTTTGCCCCTTGCTGACTTGCATTGTTCATTGCATTTTTAGATTATTCTGTCTTGCCACTCTAACTATCTCCTAACTCAAAATGGGTATGAATCTTGTCTTATAATTTTATGCATTTCCTCTGCTGCCTCTTAAATAATAGTTGTGAAGTAAAGACTTAGTTTTTACCTAACAAATTTTTACTTAACCCATACCAATTTCCAGACTCTATGCTTCAGGCAGAATGTTTATTAAAAAAATGAATAGAATCATAAAAGCCAGTACCTGCCTAAGTGAAGTAAGTGGTCTAGTATTTGAGACATTTCCACAATGTGATGTGAAGCATGCCCCTCAGACACCTTGAGAGTCAAAAGAATGCCAGTCAACTTCTATAGACAGGGACCTGGCCTTCCACCACGCAGGGGAAGCATAAGCTGAGTTCCATAGGCAAGTGGTGGTTCGCTTGATGGACAGCAAGAAAGGTATTCCTGATGTAAGAAGAAAATGCACAAAGGCTTGAAACCCCCAAAGAAGTAGGAAGCAGAATTTGGGGCTAAAAATGTCCTTTTTTGCAACACTAATGTCAAACCCTGATATCTCATGAATGCACACATAATGCAAAGTTAAATTAATGACTATTCTTATTTTCATACTAAATATTATACTTCTAACATAGTATTGTGAATTGTAAGATGAAACAAAAAATATGTTTTCAGGTTTTGGTTTTCTCTTACCTTCAGTCTCATAGGATCTCCTGAATTTATTTACACTTTAAGTAAACAACTTAATTAGTTACCTATCCTAGGATCACTACATCTCCAGATTGTAGAAGAGGAATTAATTTTAGTACTGGTAATTTCTCATCAAATACAATAAAGTCCCTTTTTGAAGAACCATTCTAACATGATTCCTTCAAAGCACCTGTGTAAATTATCATTGGAATTTGAAATTATGGGTGGGTCAAGAACACTTCTTGATAAGAGTTCTAAGAAATGGCAACTTCTGTGTGGTTTCTCTGAGATTTACCAGAATTCTCATCAAGAAGCAAGGCCCTGAGACATTTGGTCTGAGAGATTTATTTAAAGTAGTAATGAACAAGTTTCATAATCTCTAAAGTAAACAACTGATTCTGCCCTTCATGCTACCTATTCTCCAATAAAGGAGTTCTCTTCTCTTTTCTTTTCTCTTCCTAAGTTCTCTGCCAGGCTTGGAGCCACATGACATACTAAACTAACATAGCTCAGACTATGTTAAAAATGCAAAATCTGACTCTTTCTTATGCTATCATGTGTCTTTAAAGGTAATCAGTATGTCACTAAGACCCACAAATGTCCCCAGTGTTCATTGCTTCTGCTATTATTCCCTGAGCAGCCCTCCACTCCTCCCACTCCACTCCAAGCCCTTTTATGCCTCACACCAACCTGACACTCTTCCTGACAACTAAGTATGGCACAACTTCCTTCTCCTTCCTCATTCTACCTTCCTTCCCCCACTTGGCTTCCCTGAGTTACTGTCTTACATTGACAATCTTTGCCACCAACTGTACAGAGAAAGAACTAAGTAGGAGTCAACATATACCAAGGTCTACTAGAAGACAAGCTGAGATTAACACTTCTGTCCTTTGAGAGAATAAGGACACTGTCACAGGGAGATAAAAAGCAAAGGGAGAACAAGAACAATCTAGGGCTCAATAGGATGCTTTTCTAGAATTCCCAACAAAGTGTTATTACCCCTTCAAAGTCAGAGAACAGCTTAAAATGAGAAAATCTTTGCTTATTCCATCAACAGGAATAAGAAGAGTGGGACCAGATTTACCAATGTTCGGTCAATAGAATGAGTTCTTCACAGATTTGATCTCAAAGATATAGCTATGGTATTAGCTGCTTAGCAGCACTCAGAACTGGATAATGGTATCTGCAGGGGAGTGACCTGGGCTACCATATTGGAAACAATAGAATGGCCCCTAAGTTGTTTCCATTGGGAATTTTGCAAGTTCCTGAATCATTGAAGCATAAAGGAAGAAACTTCTTTGCTTCCATGATTCACCATGTTAATTGGGAAAGACGTATCTCTTTAGAGTCTTTTGGCTCCACTGCCTCTGAATCTGAGTCAGAAGCTGTATTCAAGAGAATGTCTAAAGTTTTAAGATTGTAACTGACATGTCCCTCAATGACCCCTGAGCTTGTTCCGCACAACACAGTAAATACCATCACCAACATCCCTGTTGCTTAATCCTGTAAATTCAAACCATCCTTGACTCTTTGTCTCCATATATAGTATCTCCTATTCAATCCATCACAAAATTCTATCAAATTTTGCCTCTATAAATATTGCTTCTCTCCTTGTCTGCATCTCAGGCTTAACACAGGTTAATGTCATGTCTGGTTCCTTCTCCACAAGTTCAAAGAGATAGACTTTGAAACTTTAGGTAGAATCTTGTTACCTACTCCCTGATTAAAATTCATTGCCTTCTCAGTGATTCCAATTGGATCTTGTCTAAATCTCAAACTCTAGCAAGCAAGACTCTTCATGGGCCAGATCCTACCAATCTTTCCAACTTCATCTGTTTATATTTTGTATCTCATCCCTCCCCACCTCAGCTTACCTCTCCCCCTCCACACGCACATACCACACAGATATATGCACACTCTGATTCAGCCATAGTGAAAAACTCAACTTTTTGATAAACCACACTCTCTCCCCTTACCTGGCTATTTCCTGCCTGTACAATACTTTTCCTCCTTCTTATTTCTCAATATTTACCTTACAACTCAGTTTCTCTGGGAAGTTTTGTCTGAGCAATCAAGTGTGGTGGCAACTAATACACAAAGATTCCTCCCGTCAGCATAGTTACCCAGGAAGCTGTGTGAAGACCCACTATTAACAGATATGGGACCAGGACAAGATTACACATGGAAACACGTGGACAAAGGTTTGTTCTCCCCTGTCTTTCCATTTCAGTTTCACCAGGCACTGAGAGGAGCTGCTCATGGATGTGGACACTACAACCCCATGTTAAGTCCTGCCATAACCCCTTTTTTGTGGAGGGGGGTGAGGAGGGTACTAGGAATTGAACCCACAGGCACTCTACTACTGACTATACCCCCAGCCCTTTTCATTGATTGATTGATTGAATGAGTGATGGGTAGTGTAGATTAAACCCAGGGTGCTTAACCACTGAGCCACATCTCCAGCCCTTTTTATATTTTTATTTTGAGACAGGGTCATACTAAATTGCTTAGGGCCTCACTAAGTTGCTGAGGCTGGCTTTGAACTTGCAATCCTCTTGCCTCTTCAGCCTCCTGAGTCTCTAGGATGATAAGTGTGTGCCACCAGACTCAGTCACAACCCCTTTTTTACCACTGTCCTCAGTCAATCCCTGGGCCTGACAGAGCTGGTAGGAAACCATTGTTGGTTCTAGAAATCTCTCGTCTAGGAAGAAGCCAACTGATGCTTGGGAAACTAATGGAAGAATTGAATAGGAATTCCCATCCTGAACACCTGGAGAAGAGGTGGGAGCAGTATGTTTTCGATAGGAATTGTCCCATTGTCCTCAGGGCTTCTTGCTCACGGGTAGAGTGGGGCCTCCTATAGCAAAATGCCTCTAGCTGGGGATATAGTTTTCCTGAACCCAGGGAAGGTGCTGCCTGCCTGCCTCTCTCTGCATGAAGTTTAGCTCCAAAACATGTGCAATGTCTAGCCCAATTGTCATGTTACTCAGTCCTTGACACAACATGTAGTCACTGTTCAATAAATATTGGCTAAAAAATTAAATATACTACAGAATTTGAGGGAAACAAAGCAGGGATTCTATGAAGACTGGTAAAAATGTGTTCAGTTCTGCAAATATTTATTGATCCCTTATGGGTGAGGCACTGTAGGGGATTCAAAGATGAACGAGTTATGGCCCCACAGTTATAGTTGCAGACAATTGGCTATGTAACCTCATGGTGAAGGATAATAGTAGGCTTTCTTTCTTTCTTCTTTCTTTCTTTTTCTTCCTCCCTCCCTTCCTCCTGTCTCCTTCCTTTCTTCCTTCCTTCCTTTCTTTTCTTTTCTTTTTGTAGTGCCAGAGATAAAACCTAGGGCCTGGCTCATGCTAGGCAAATGCTTTACCACTGAACTACACCCACAACCTGATATTCATTTCTTTTCTTTTTTTTTTTTTAAAGAGAGAGAGAAAGAATTTTTAATAGTTATTTTTTAGTTTTCGGTGGACACAACATCTTTGTTTGTATGCGGTGCTAAGGATCGAACCTGGGCCGCACGCATGCCAGGCGAGCGCGCTTGAGCCACATCCCCTGCCCTGATATTCATTTCCTAAAGAAAATTTTTAAGTAAAGATGCTGATCAATAGAAATTTAATATATCTTTATGGTTGTTAGAGAAGTTTGGTACAAAATTTAATTGTGATGACTGATTGAACCACAAGTAAGACTTTCTATACTTTTAGACATTTTCATTTGAGTAGCACTTGCTATCTCTTTGAACATTTATCTGGTAACTATAAAATGCAAAAAACAAAAAAAAAACAAAAAAATCTTTTGTTCCTCATCTTTTTTGTACTGGGATAGAAGCCTCCTTATATACCTCTGCCTTCCTGGGCAATGCAGTATCCCGTAAACCATTATTGTGCAAACTGAGTCACTTTGCAGGGAGAAGGTGGCATCTGATTGTGTATTGTGTTCTGACACAATGCTTATTACTATTCTTTGTACAAAACATTTAATTGACTCAAATTGCAGAATAGAAAAGATGTGTATTTGCTGGCTACTATTTACAAAAGCAATACATTTACTACTAGATGATCATAATTGCACTTCTGAAAAACTAGATTTCACCATCACATATTTTTGTTATTTTCAAGAGCCTCTTTGGTAAACATGGCCCCTGGCCTTGAGGTCCTCCCTAACTAGCTCCATTTGATTACAATTGTTCATCTTCATTAGGAACTTCACCTATAATTGAGTATATTCAAGAGAAAACTTGGAGGGTGTTTTAACACAACACACAGTTGCTTTCATGCTTCAAGTCAGAGAGTCTATCCTCTTGATTTTGCTCATTTCTAAGTTGTTTCTTGGATTTGGCTACTTAAATATATTGTTAGACTTGGATCTCTCCTGAATGAAAACCCAGTATCCAAGATATTATTTGATTAATATCTTAAGGCTTTTATGGTCTCCGTTTACCTACCTCGATTTTAGTTTATGGGTTCTATTTAACAGACTTCAAAGGACTTCCAAGTAACTTAGATGTAGTATAACTTATCATATTATCAGAAATAGATGGCCTGCTCCCTGAAGTTTGGAAATGTTTTACTCTGTAGAGACTCAAAGAATGCTTGCTGGACTCTTTCAGGATGCTCAAAATAGTCAAATGGACTCCAGATTTGTTGTCCATGTTTACTAACCAGAATTCCTTTTATTCTTCCTTCATTATGATGTAGGCTCCCCTTCCACTCTCACTTCCCTGTCTCTCCCTTCATTCAAGTACTTGGCTCATGGTGCTCACTACCTCAAGGGAAGGTTGTTGCAGCAAAATGTAAAAAATAAAAAGGAGTCTGACTTGGTAGAGTGTCAACATTTTTTTAACCTGAGAATAAGAGTCCAGATTCAGAATACATTAAAAAAGAAGAGGAATAAGAGAAATCATCACTTCCTCCATGTATAAACCAAGGTGACCTTGGACTTTCCAAAGCTAGGGAATGAGAAGAGTTGAGGGAAAGAAATTAGAAATAAAAGAAGGAGACATGTGAAAACATGCAATGAGTACAGCTTAAAGCAAACTTGAGGCTATGGTGACATCAAAGTCCTTGAGCTGCCTGACCTCTCCTCCTTCAACATCCTCTGTATCAGTCAGTTTTGCATTACTATAACAAAACACATGACACAGATGATGTATGCATTAAAGAAAGGATTATTGGGCTGGGATTATGGCTCAGTGGTAGAGCGGTCACCTAGCACCAGCGGGACCCAGGTTTGATTCTCAGCACCACATAAAAATAAAGGCATTGTGTTTTGTCCATCTACACCTAAAAAATAAAAAAATAGAAATAAATTTTAAAAAATTAAAAATAAAGGATTATTTTAGTTCATGGTTCTGGATCTGACTCAACTCCCAGATCCAGTGGCCCCATTAGTTTGGGCCTCTGGTGAGGGCAGTCCATTGTGGCAAGAGTGAGAGTCACAAAAAGCGTATTTCAAGTCAAGAATAGAGAGAGAAATTAGCTGAGATACCATAGTTCTCTTCAAGGGTACATCCCAATGACCCAAGGACCTTTTACTAGGCCGCCACCTCTTAAAGGCCCACAGCACATCCCATTATTACTACCCTGGGAACCAAATCTTTACATATGAACCTTTTGGAGGACATTATCAGAATTATATCGTCTTCTTCCACTAGCACCCTGTAGCCCCTCGGAATTGGACACCTTCTGAAGATATCCAAGTCTAACAATTTATTTAAGTAGCCAAATCCAAGAAACAACTTAGTTCTCACTTCTGAGGTTGCTCTAAATAGCAGTGCTATCTACCTTCCCATCACTCCCAAAAAAGGCAGCACATCCTTGAGGTGGGGTCTGGGGGAGGACATCTCTGTTACCAGATTTTGTCAGTTGCAGTAATTTAACTCCTGCTGCAATAACCTTGAAAACCCATGAACTTTCAAAAAAGGACAGGAACTTGGTTATCACACAGGGAGCAGGTAATTTGAAAAGAGAATTCATGGCATGTGTGCCTGGATACAATGGGGTTCATATTTCCCCAAGTCCTACTCCCTCCTAAGATCCTGAGCTAGACAATAATAAACCACAGGAAATCCAGTAATATAAGAAATCAACCCAATTCAACCTAGCCAAGTCTCACAGAACCCAAAATATCACTCAAGATACAATGCCATCATCAAAAGTAACTATCAAGCCATTTTGTCCCCTTGACAGCTAACTTCTGCAGCTCCCCACACTGGTGATTCCCAAGAGTGGGCGACTCTCCCCATAACTGGGTCTTTGGTTCAACTTTTCCTGCTGTTGCTAACTAACACCGAGTGTCTGAAGTTTAAGCCACTCTTGTGACAGGACTGATTGTTCAGCTCATACAGAGTGGCTTGGCTGAGCATTCAACCCACACTCCCTTTAGATCCTAGGTCAGCCTATGAAGTGGCTTCCATTATAGAGTCCAGCAATTACTGGAAGGTCCAGTGATGCCAAACTGGACAGAAGAGAACTGTGGGTATCTTGGTTATTCTGAACTTTAAAATAAGGGGCAGAAACTAGCAGATGCTTCACAGAAAGGGGAAAGATAACTGCCAGAATAGACTAGTAGGAAAGAATGTGGAGGTTGAAAAACTGCCTCGTTTTCAATTTGGGGGAAAACTAACCCCAGAGATGAAGTGATCTAGCTAAGGCCACACAACTCTTTATAGAGCAAGTTAATTAGAACATTGTTCTCCTTGTATTATTATAGAATTTAAAATATGCAAAACAAAAATAAGTTGAGAAGCACACAAAACACTTTCCACATTTGCCACAACTCTAACATCAGCTCTTCCAATGTGTCCAAATATAAACTTGGCAGCATTGATCATATAGTACCCACAACACCTGAAAGAGAGATTACTTGGATCTCAAAATACAGCAGAGAACAAAATGAGAAATGACTAACTCTCCCAACCAGAAGGCTTCAAGTCACCTTCAGCTCAGCTAATAGCATCCCTCTTCCACAGGACAGGAAGGATAGTATAGAGGCCACTGCTGGTCAATGAGAAAAAAAAAAATCATTAGTGGATGTGCCTGTGTGCTTTTACAGAATATGCAGAATGTTAGAAGTCCTTGGATTTTGCAAATCTCCTCTTGTGCCTTCTAGGCAGTGCTTTTTTGTTGTTGTTGTTCTTTTTAGATATTCATGACAGTAGAGTGTATTTTGACATATTAAAAACACATGAAGGGGCTGGGATGTGGCTCAAGCGGTAGCGCGCTCACCTGGCATGCGTGCGACCCGGGTTCGATCCTCAGCACCACATACCAACAAAGATGTTGTGTCCGCTGAGAACTGAAAAATAAATATTAAAAATTCTCTCTCTCTCTCTCTCCTTTCTCACTCTCTCTTTAAAAAAAAAAACACACACATGAAGTATAACTTATTCTAATTAGGGTCCCGTTCTTGTGATTGTACATGATGAGAAGTTTCACTGGTCGTGTATTCATATATGAACAGAGGAAAGTTATGTCCAACTCATTCTCCTGTCTTTCCTATTTCCTTCACCGCTCCCTTCTCCCTTCCCTTCATTCTCCTTTGTCTAATCACTTAACTCCCATTCTTCCCTCCCGACCTTATCATCTGTTAGCATCCACATATCAGAGAGAACATTTGGCCTTTGGTTTGGTGGGGGGGGGGGGGGAATGTCTTATTTCACTTAGCATGATAGTCTCCAGATCCATCCATTTATCAGCATTTATTCTTTATGGCTGAGTAAATACACCATTGTGTATAGGTACCACATTTTCTTTATCCATTCATCTGTTGAAGGGCATTCGGTTGGTTCCATAGCTTAGCTATTGTGAATTTATGTGACTGCATCACTGTAGTATGCTGATTTTAAGTCCTTTGGGTATATACTGAGGAATAGGATAACTGCATCAAATGGTGGTTCCATTCCCAGTTTTCTGAGTAATCTCCATACTTACGCAGTGCTACCTTGAGTTTCCTTTTCTGTGTTGGTGAAAGACTGATAATCTCTATAACTAAGGACATGAGCCTGAATTATTCAAGATGTTGCACAGGCATTTCTTCCCTAAGTCCTTGTAAATATACCCCAAAGCCTTGCATACTATACAGCTGTATACTAAAAAATAATAGGACTTTCAGAGAAATTAGTGTTGGGGAATTGAGAAAAAAAATATAGAAATTTGTCACTAAAGCCCTAGTAAAAACAACAACTCTCACAAATATATGAGCACAATTAACGTTCCATGGGCATTAGCTTCTAGGGCCACAATCAGTCAATCTTTTGCAGTCTTAAATTTGAAGCCCCACTTTCTCTTCAATGATGTAAGTTCGTGAAGGCATGTACTCCTAACAGAGACCATTTTCATCAAGACTGAAATCAGATCCTTTGTTTGAATACAGGATAAAATGTCTTTTAACATCTTTATTTGCAGTCTCAACCTCCTAAAAAAGCTTAACACATGGAAAACTAGTGGTTTGTAAAGTCACAGAAGCCACCACTACCAGCTCTAAGGGAAGCCACTTCCACAGGATTTCCAGCCTTTCTCTTAAGGTCTTTATATATGACCAGAGGTTTCTTTTTAAATATGAGGAAACTTATTTCTAACTACTTCAGAACATTAATGTGCCAGGGAAAATTCCATACAAATCAACCTGACTTCTACATCATATTGATATTATTCCCCATTTATGAATTGTGTTTCAGTGACTTCACATTAAATAAACCTGCACGGTAACAGAAGAGGCTGTTATTCTTTCATCGCACAACATTGTCATTGCTTCTAGGAAACAGAAACCTATTAGTACAGCATCATTTTCACTGACATGTTGAATTTCTGTTATCAGTTGAAATTAGGATTATATTATTAGGTATAACAAACAATAGCTAAAAGTTCATAAGAAAATCAAAGTGAACCCAAACTTTCTATGAGCGGATTTTGGTATTACTGAGCTGACTGATTCAACTGAAGCAAACACCAATAGAACAAGACAGTAGAATGGATTCACCCTTCTGTGCTTTCTATCAGGATATGCATTAAGTCTCTCAAATGAAAACTAGAGCTGAAATTTTCCAAAGCTAGCAATTAGACACACAGTTAAAATCCAGATCTAAAAGAACATAAATATATTTAAATATTTTATCTCATTAAAATGAATAAAGAAAAAAAACAAGGAGGAGGGAAGCAGGGGAGATGGGACCATCTGAGTTCTAAAAGTCACCTGAATACTGATGGTGAAATGAGGACTGAAGTTAAGGATAATATTCTCACCATGAATTCAAACTCATTGAGTGCTGTTCCTTGTCCTTGTAAAATCATCTTCTATAACTCCGTGGTACAGAACCTACAGTGGGAATTACTGTTCTAGGGCAACCCATGAGGCACATTTAGGTCAGCCCCAGGTGAGGAACATGCCTGTGGTGCTCTCTCAGCACCAAGCAGAGCTCCAAGCCTATGGCAAGACTAGTGCTTTTCAGTGCTTTTCCTTTGGGGCAACTGGGGGAAATTTGGTCCCAATCAGCTTTTGGTGTGTGTAAATTCCAGGTGGGTTTCAATTACATACTTCAATAAGCTATGTTTTTTTTTTTCCTTTTGTAGATTAGACAGGTCCTTCCTCAGTTCATTAGAATCCTGCTCCAAAATTTGTTCTGGAATGGGACTAGGATACAAACATGTAAAAATTACATTTAGGGGAATGATAGAAAGAATGCTCTAACAGGAATGAGAACAATGGAGATGCCCTATGTGTGACTCACTGGGTGTGCATGTGTATATGTGTGTGACATCAATCTTCCACTCACAAAAGCCATTTTATGGGGATAAAACTACTGCCCCTTTTGTGCAACAATTTTTAAATTGAGATATTAGATATACACCAAATGGGTTTTTTCCTCAGTTGAAAACCTGAGAATTTGAAATCATGACACAAACACACCCACATTATCCTCCCATCTTACTTGTATTGCCTCCTATCTCGTTCTCTGTGAGGCTTGTTTTTTCCCTTCTCCCATCCCGGCCCCAAGAAAAGAGAACTTGAAATAACAAGAGCCTAAGAGAAAATGAGCTATGATTTAGGTTGTCTTCCCCGCCCCCCCCCCATTTTTTTTTCCTTCTTTTATTTCAAAAGAATAATCTGGAACAAGGAATGCGTTTGTGAGGTAAAACAGATGATCCTGTAAGAGGACTGCACAATGTGTGAGTGTTATTGATTTTTCTTCCTAAGTCATTTCAGCGATACAATCTTGAGCCGAGTGACCATCGATAGTAAATGATTTCCAGCCAGACTCTCCATCGTCAGACCTGCTTCTCTCAAAGGCTTAGCACTTCTGGTAAAAAATACATACAGGGATTTCGAAGCAGTAGCAGTGTGTGATAGAAGATGTAAACTGCAGAGGATTCTTACTTCTTATAATAAGCCCTATAACTGGAATTACAAAAAAGAGCCTGAAAAGGGAGACACAGTTCCTGCTAGTATTCTATGTTTTTTATTCGAGGCTTGAGAAATTACATTAAGTAAGTAGATCTATTGCTTTCTAAGCTCTAAAGACTACAGTGCCAATATGAAATCACCTAGGATTCAGATTTCTCATATCAAAGAACACAGAATGAGTCAGATGTCTATGGTTGAAGTAGCAGCGTTACTGACAGGTCAGTGATGTGATTTTGCTAGGACTGTGCAGTCAGGGGAACATTTTCTCCAATTCCTGTTAACCCTCTCCCTGTGACTCTGGCCTAAACCACATTCAAGGCAAAGTCCTTGAAAAATTCAATGGTGAGGGAAGCCATCCATGAAATACATGAGGACCTTCTCTCAGCATGGAAGCCAGGGAGAGATAGGCCTGGCATTAGGAACTTTCCATAGCTCTTCCATAGTAACAGATCACCCAATGCATGACCTTTTCCTCCACTCTACTAGTATGGTTCCTTTAGTAGCTCTGGAGATGGGAATAATCCACTAGGAATTGAACAACCCATCTTTAACCTTTTCTGGAGAAGAACATTCTATGGAAGGCCTTTGATGTCTCCCAATATAAATAAAGCAAGCATGGGCACCATTTTTCCATCTGATCAGCTTGCCTGTCCTGCCCCTGCTATAGAAACAAACTACTTTCTGTGTTCTGTGGGGTTTTGCCATTTGATTTCTCTTAGCTTTCATTTCTCAATCAGTGCATTTCATCTAAGGGAGTCCCATTTCCACGGCCCACTCTGGATATGGGTGGGACAATGGGTCTCTTGATTTCTATAAAATGCCAAGGGTTTTTAACCACAAAATTCAAGCTCTTAAGACATCCCAAACTTTCATTCATGTAGAATTCATAATTTCTCAACCATACACCTTTCTCTTTAAGTTTCTGTCCGCCCCCCCACACACACACATACCCACACATCCCTGCATTACCTCCATCCTTAGGGTGAAAATTATTCTGATCAGGCTTATATGATTTCTTGGGAAATCAGAGTTCCTGTGAGGTATGACCACACCTATCAAATGAAAGGGAACACTCAACTGAGATAAAAATGGGGACCCTGTAAGAATGCAATTTGAGGTTCCAGTGGGCTCTCCCACGATCTTCCATGGAAGGGATAGCATTTAAATGCTTTATAAATGTAGCAGAAACTTTGTAGGAGGAGGGAAGAACTCAGCAGAATGTTCTTCCAATGTTTTTCTCCCTGAAAAACCTATAGTGCTACCCCTTGTCTCCTACATAAATAACATTTCCACAGGTTCATGGGCTCATACATTTGGCCAGCCAGGTGGCTAGGTTTTATTTTTGTTTGCTGAAAGGCAAGTCTGTCCATCAAGTAGATATGTTATTAGATTTACCAATTCCAAACAACTCATCAACTGATATCCAGGTGATCAATTTAAATTACCACTAACTTCATTAAAGTTGTGTCTCTAATTATAATGATACTGACAGACTGAAAATTGTCTTGGCTTTTTCAGTATCTACTATAACTCTAATCTTCCTAGTCCCAATGAGGGAAATCTGTCTCCCAAAAATGGTCTATGGAAAAAAAGGCGGGGGCGGAATGTAGAAACAATGAAATAAGGTTAAGGTTTTAAACACAAGGATTGGTTTTGTTTGGAAAATCTGTTTCATTCTTATCTGAACTATGGAAGAACCGAAACCAGGCAGGCCAATTCCTTGTATTCCAAATATAGTTCCAGGATTGAAGGAAGCACTTGCTGGTCATAACAGACAACATGAGGGGTGCTCAGGAATGCAACCAGCAGATCACTTTCTGTTCCCCCATGCAGTAATTGTCAAGTAAGAGCTTGTTTATGTCTTTTGCCAGTCTCAATTGCAAACTGGCTTCTCACCTTTGAACTATAATCCCCTAGTTTTAATTGTAAACAATAAATTGCCTTTCAAATGCTTTCACTTTTCTTTGCCTCCCACCTCTCAAAATCGAATCTGCCTCAGCTTGACATCTAGTAGAAAATGTAACAGTGAGAGGAAGAGAAGCTGGTGCAGGCTGTGGGAATCAACTTTAAGCTAAACTTCAAGGAATGGGAAATATGGGGTAGGAGGACCTAGAAAAAGGTCTCACCGGACATAGCTAGTTCACCTACCCCTAGTGGCCAGCTTCACACTAACCTAACTTTGTCTCCACCCTCCTCTCCCCTTCCATAAGGTCTGAGGGAAGGCAGGATTAGCCATTTAAACAGCAAGATTCCCAGAGATTGTGCCAAACAATTCTTCTTAATTGCCTAAGGGGCCTTAAGAAATAAATGTTATATCACCGAGGTCCTTCAACTTGTTCCAATGTGAATCAAGAGCAGATCTCTCAATCTGCTGGGTAACATTCCTATTTATTCCTTTGTATATCATTCGGAGTCATTAATCAGTCTAGCAGCCGCTCCTTCTCATAGGAGATGTGAGGAGATGATAATGTTTTATGTGAGTAATTAATCCTGTGGCAGATGTGGAGTTTCCAAGACTACTACCATTAGCACATTGACAGGCTTCTGAACACACACCCCAGCACTGGTTAGTAATGATTTTAATATGCTAATACTATGTTACCCATAAACAAGAAACATTCAGGCCTTAAGTTTTATATAAGCGCTATTATTTGCAAGGGCTTTTCAGAGAAGACTAGTGATGAGGTTTTTATATTCTTAATGTTGCTGTTGAATAAACAGTGTCCGATTAACATACCAGCTGGAAATACACCACCCCTTAGTTCTGTTTCTTCCTGTAATATTCAACATTTGTAAAGTGAATAAAACAACTCAGAGTGAAACTAATGGCCATTTAGAGAGGAGAAAACAAGAGCTCTGTGCTGAATTATTTTTCTAGCAACATGGCTTTTGGCCTTCAAAAATCACAAGAATGACAAATAGGGCTACAGAAGAAGATACAGGAAAAAGTACTGACTGTACTTAATATTTAAAGATTTCTCCCAAAATACAGAATTAGTATATGCAGCACACTGGCTTTGCCTAGCAGCTGCTACCGTTACTTCATCACAGACAGGCTCATGTGCTCAGATGAACTGTTCATCCAGAGCTGACCCAGTGTGCAGTCTGAAACTTGCTTTTTTTTTTTTTTTATTTCTCCCTAGTTTAAGGTGAGGTGATAATTCCCAGCTAGTCACCAGACCTTCTGTTGAGCTTTCTTCTTGCCACATTTTTTCTCCTTAAACACGTTTTAGTATAATAATAAATTGCTGTCCCTGGTAAACGTGCTCCATCATAATTTCACTCCATGCTGAATTTGTAAAATGGCCACAGTCATTGACAGGCAGTCTGTAAAACCAACAGCAGCAGCAGTGTTGCCACAGGAACTAACTCAAGGTCAAACCCTTAGCTTTAGGAAGCATAAAACACTGCCTCTTGGAAAATATTGTTTCTTATTACTTAGTGTTTAGCTTGGTAACAGAAAAAGACTTCAGCTACAAGAAACAGTTATCGAAACAAAGAGTTGTTTTAAAAAAATAAACTGCAAATATTGTCATAAAACAAATTGGGCAACCCTTTGTCTGTAAATGGAGACAGAATGCCAAATATAGAAGCATATATTGGGGGAAGGGGGGTGCATCAAATAACTAAATGAATGGATTTTTGCAAAGGTAGCAGTCTTTGCACAGTGCCAGTGCTTGCAAACAGGAGTTTTATTAGAAAGCTCTTGGCCAGCCAAAGGATCCCACCAATGAGAGGGCTTTGTTTGTTTTGTTCAGGCAGCCTTGTTATGCTCCATGAAATTTCTTCCCAAAATATCATGCAGGCCCTTTATTTAGACTGATTGCACCACAATGCCTCAGCACTATACAAATAATACAGTCCTAACACCTCTCAGGGAAGCAGGAAATGGTGTCACTCAGAAGAAGGTATTTCTTTCTGCAGCTCCCCTAGAAGGTCCTCCTTCCTCTTGCCCTTGTTTCCTTTGTCTTTTGATCCAAGGAAATGGCCCTAACCATTGAAGAGAGTCTATGAGTACCACATTCTCAGAATGCTCTATCCTGATTTAATCCTGAGAACAAACTTATGAGACCAGAGTAATTTTCTCCAATACAGATGAGCCACAGTACAGATAATTAACTTATTCCAGACCCAGAGATTCAAATCCAGTTTTGTCTGGCTCCAAATTCTGCTTTTATTATTTCCTTTTCTCATCTTCTCAGTACCAACCATATTCCCTGGAAATTACTACTGAGACTATAGTATGATAAGATTATCCCTGCTTGGACCAAGCTAAAAGTGAGCTAACAGTTTAGAAGTTTATTTTTCGTGTTATCAGGAAACATTTTCATCTTGCAGAATATCTGCTAAAGAAGCCATTTACATTGAAACTTTCACTGGAATCATAAAAATTTCAAAATTATAGCTGACTTATATGTTTTTGCTTCGTTTTTTAAATAATTTTCATGAAGAAAGTCAGATGTCAGTTCAATGAGACAATAGTAAGCCTTCCCCATAAATAAATATAAATCTTCTAATCAAATTCTTCAGTTTTAGTCACTTAACTATAAAGGTTCCTCAAAGCCTGACCTATTGTTCCATGTTATATACCTAAAAGAAAATAAAGCACACAACTAAAGGTGAATCACAATTACATCTGACTCTATATACAGGTGTGCATGCCTAATAGACTTTTTTCATTTTATCCATCTCATGTGAGTTCTATGGAGTATGTGAGATCTCTAGTCCTTTGCTTTTATTAGTTTATAAAAGCAAGCTTCTTCACCTTATAGTGCCATGTACTTTGGAAAATGTATAATTATGACCCCAAAATGAAGTTTGCGAATTTTTTCAATCATTCTCTCCATAGCAAACTCAGATTTCCTTAATATGTCACTTTAATAATTCAACAAATCATTATTTCACACTTACAATATACTAGGCATTGTGCCAAGAAATAGTGATAAACAAGGTACTTATCCTTGCAGAGTTCATGTTTTTTATCAGCAGGTTTATTTCCTATTAAAGTCAAGATAGTAAATATTTTAGGCTTTGTCAGTCATATAGTTTCCAATGCAACTATATACTCAATTTTAACATTGTAGGTCAAAAGTAGCCATAGAAAATAGATAAATTAATGAGTACAGTTGTATTATAATAGAAGGTTGTTTACAAACATAGGTAGTAAACCTGACTTGATCTACAGGCCATAGTTTACTAACCCTTGTTCTATTAGATGAATAAAGATTAGTAAACTATTAGATTCTATTCTGTTGTTACAATTTTTTTTCTTTTTATTACATGTATTTTTCAAATAAACCTATTATATTTAATTAAGCTATTTACACTGATTGATACAATTAGTCACTCATGTAAAGTTTTAAGAAATAATACAAAGAAATTCTGTGTACTTCCTCCATGATAATAATCTACAAAATTTATAGAATTATATCATAAGCAAAATATTGACACAGTCAAGACTAAAATATTGATACAGTCAAGACTAAAATATTTCCCTCATCACAAGAATCCTTCATGATGTATTACATTACCACACCCACTTTCATCCTCCTCCCACCACCTCCTCAGACCCTAGCAATCACTAATCTGCTCTTCATTTTTGTAATTTCTCCTTAACTCTATAACTTTAAAGAGTAAGAACAAAATTTTCTTGCATTATAACTGCCATTAACATAGCCAGAGTTAGTCACATCTTACTCCACAGTTAGACTCTGCAGCTAGTAAATATGGTAAAAATTAATTGCCTATAATCAACTTCATCCTTAACACTTCTTAGAAAGTCACCACTTTGTAGATACCCGCACCATCTCACTATAAATATGATAGAGCAGCACTTCCTTCTGTGATAAACCAGATGGCTTTGTCTCTGTTTAGTCACTTATAGAAGTCATTTATTCAAATCCAGATTAAGTATCTTTAATCACTACAATAATGTTAAAACTCTTCTAGAGAAGAATCAAGTAAAAACTGAGGCTAAGCTACCAAAAAAAAAAAAAAGGAGAGTTTCAGCTTCCCATTCCAAGAGCTTTATGCTATATGTGATTGTCCATTGAGTGAAATATCCTTTTCCGTGTCCCTCAGTGTCACCATTTTGTTCCTTATTATAGGGTATGTATTGTTTTAGTGTTTTTTTGTTGTTGTTGTTGCTGATTTTTTGTTGTTGTTGTTGTTGTTGTTGTAAGCACTCTACCAACTGAGCTATGTCCCCAGCCCCTTGTTTCAGTATTTCTGTTGGTCAGTTTTCCATCACTGCAACAAAATATCTAAGATAAACAACTTAAAGAAGGAAAGATTTATTTTGGCTTATGGTGTCAGTCCATGATCACTTGGCTTCACTGTTTTTCGTGAGGCATGAAGTACAGAAGAAAGGAGGCTTCCCACCTCATGATAGCCAGAAAGCAAAGAGAGAGAGAGAGAGAGAGAGAGAGAGAGAGAGAGAGAGAGAGAGAGAGAGAGAAAGGAGCTGATGTCCCAATGAACCCTCCAAGGACATTCCCCCAATAACCTAACTTCTTTCCACTAGGCCCCACCTCCCCAAAGTTCCACCATCACCCAAGCGCACCACAAGCTAGGGACCAAGCCTTCCACACATGACCTTTAGGGAACATTTAGGATCTAAACTGTAATAGTACTGCACCTTCCGACTTCTCTGATCATCACTAGAGTTTTGACAATACAGTTCAATGTTTTAGTAGAGCTCATCTAACTCAGTAGAAAGAACAAACTGCTTTCTGCTTCTGTGCTAGCTGCATCTATTGGGTTATATTTTAGCCAGCTGGCTTCTTACAACTGCATCTGTTATTCAAAAAATAAAAACACTCTCTCCTTTAGCAGACATTATATGGCATTGGTGTTATAATTTTTGGCATATAGCACGAAGACACTTATCTAAAATGGATTTTTTTTTAATATTAAGTAGACAAATAGGTTTGTTTGATATTCTCTCTCTCTCTCTCTCTCTCTCTCTCTCTCTCTCTCTCTCTCTCTCTCTCTCCCCCCCCTTTGTGCAGTACAGAATACAAACATCTATTGAAAAAAAATCAATTATTCCCAATACTAAGAGCTTTATTGTCTTCTGACTTTCAAAGACCTTGGCTGATGCAAAATAGATCTTTTTTTGTTGTTGTTGTTTTTTGTTTTTGGGGGGTTTTTTTGTTTTTTTTAAAAAAAAAAAAAAAAGAAAACATTCAAAGGCAGTGCTCTGGTATGCCAGGTTTCACCCAGAGAGATTTTTGCAGTCAAGTTATAGCTCTCTTAAAATATAGGTATAATAGAAAACACCAGCAGACAAAGAGTGGTGACTTTAGAAATTCCTTTTAATAGCAGGAACAGCATTAGCTATTTCTTCCTGGGAAACACCTGAACTACCTCGACGTGTTCCACCTTTTCTCTGCCATGCACCTTCTAAATAATTTCCCAGTACAAGTGGAGAGCAGCGTGGGCTGTCTGGAATGTTCCCTCAGATTTCTGCAGTAAGCTGTGCCCTTCACATCAGTCACTCTTAACATGAAAGAGACTTGATTTAACTTCTGCCCAGCTGTATACCCTTGGACTGTTATGAAATGGAAGCTTATATTCAATGCATGAGCTTGATCCTCAGAGTCTCAGTTTTACTCAGGAGGAGGGAAACCTTCCCTCCTTTCCCCCCTTACCTTCACCACGCATCATGGTTGGCTTCATTTTAGCGAACATATCAGGCTGCCTTCTAGGAGAATTTCTTGTGAACATGTCCTTTTTTCCCACCAGATTCCAAGCTCTCGCAAAAAAGACCATTTCCCTATAGCATCTGGGACAGAGCTTGGCACCTGGTAAGTGCTCAAAAAATATGTGTGAGAATAAAGACCTAGAGAAAGATGTGTTTATGGCTGTAACAAAAAGGAATCTGAGATATCAGCTTTTGGCAATACATAGGACTAGGGTATCACTAGCACTGATCCTTTGTAAACCATGACGATGACTTTCAAATGCAGTATGAGAAACATGAGAAAGCCAGTTTTAAAAGAGAGAGAAAAATCAGTAGAAAGGGAATACGAAGTTGAAATTAAAGCCATAGGAGTGATCAACAAGAATATAGCATCTGGGGTTAACATGGGATGGGGTAAGAGATGGTGTAGCCAAGTGGCACAGTATCAGCATAGCATGTGCATGGCCCAGGGTTCAATCCTAATACTCCCCAAAACACCCTGTGGGAAAATTCTAATACCGGTACAGGGCTTGGGTTGCTAGATCTTCTAACAGTTGCAAGTTGGGGGATGGAATCTAGGAAATGTACATGACCATGGATCTTCCAAAGAAACTGAAGAGGTCTCAGGCCAGGAGCACTATACTCCCAGTTCCACAGAGAAGCAAATCCACATCCTGGCTGAAAGAAAGGATTACCAGTTAAAATTTGAATCTGTTAATGGGATAATATGATGTTTCAATACATGTATATAATGTATAAAGTTTAAATTAAGTTAAACATATCTATCTTCTCACTTATCATTTTTATGAATAAAAAACTTCAAAATCCTTTCTACTAGATTTTTGAAATTCACAATATGTTATTGTTATCTGTTGTCTCCCTACTGTGTAATAGCATATCTGAACTTCTTGCTCCTGTCTAACTACAACTTGGCACCCATTAACCCTTCCCTACCCAACCGTCTCTCAAAATATGTGATTTTTAAAAAACAATCAGGCCATAAAAAACTTTTCAAAATTATCAGGCCCGTGATCTCTAGGATCTTTTATTTACTTCTGAGAATGGGTCTTATTATTCTTTTTTTACCCCCAAATGCCTCCAGAAACCCACTGGGTTTTCTAATTGCATACTCTCCATGTGATCTAATCTGTCTGAGAAGTGCTTTGCCTACAGTGTGCACATGTAAAACATTGTCTTCATCTCCATAAATTTCTGCAATGCACACATTTGTTTGACAACAAGAATGTCC